>NW_006300375.1:7815660-7819515 GCF_000327345.1 Myotis davidii | reverse complement strand
AGGCCCACTTCTCCCGTTTGAGTCTGGGTCCCCAGAGACTTGCCTGGAACTGGAGCTCAGAGCCTGAGACTTCCTCCGGATTGAAACAGACAACCGCACCCTCAGCCACCAGCCCGCTCCGCATGCACTCCGCACCTTTGTATTTCACTTCCGCACTGCGCCTCCTCTGAGTCTCAGTGTTTTTCTCTTTCCTCCTAGTTGTAGAATTTCCACTCAGCCAGCTTTCGTGTGGTTCTGGATGATGTCCGTTTCGTCTTTTAGTTGTATTTTTGAAGTGGTTGTTCAAGGCAGCAAACTCCGGTGTTTACCTATGCCTCCATCTTGGTTTCTCCCTCCATTCTTTTTCAAAAAGCCTCATTCTTGAGGTGAGAAGAGGGGCATCTGCACTCAGCCCCACCAGTGCCCAGACACATCTTCAGGGCTCCTGGAGGCAGGCTTCCCCTCCTCCACCCACCTCCTAGGCCTTGTCTTGCATTTCCTGTAAACATGGACACTTCCTCCCTGGGGAGAGCCTGGCAGTGCTGGGCAAGAAGTGAAATATTGATTGAACTTATTCAATTTGATCTGGTGGGTAATATAGGGGAAGGCATTCCAGACAAAGGGAATGGTATGAGCAGAAGCTTTTGAAGAACTAAATAAATTGTGTTGCTCCTTCAAAGAGTGCAAAAGGCTGAGGGATAATGGAGACCAGGTGTACATAGGGTGAGTCAGGAGGGCTTTGCCAGCAACACCAAGAAGTTTGCATTTTATTCTTTACAAGGGGAAAAGCTTGAGGCCTTTAAGTAAAAGAATGACATTAACTTTAGGGTTAGAAATGCTAACTGTCTTGCTCTCTCAGGAAGCCCCTCAGTTTAGGTCAGAGCACAGGTGAAGCTTTGAGCTCCTAAGAGCCTTGAGGTGAAGGACAAAACCATGAAACACTGTTAAATAGCCAGAACTGAGGATATCTTCTGGAACACTGGGTGAGTGTGGTAAATATTTCTTTTCAAATGGCTGAATAAATGAGTAAAATACCTATGGTTATCTATAATCACCTCTCTTCACTGGATTTAATATCGAGGTTGATTTACTGCTTGATTCCACTTACGATCTTTAATTTACTCCATATTTCAGCACTGTGTCTGAATACTCTCTCAAATGTCACAACTGTTGGTTTTTATCAACACAAATTTGGTTTATTACAAGGAATACTTATTGAAATTCCACCATGCGGGTCAGTGTGCCTGGTGCCAGTGACATAAAGGCAATACCGTTGAGGGCCTTTTCATGGAGATTATAATCTTACCTTCTTCTTTTATAAGCATAGTTCTCCTAAATCTTATGTCTAACTTTTTCTAACTGAATGGAATCTTCATTGCATCAGGTAATTAGGGAACTAACATATTTATTTAATATTCCATTGTATCAATCATCTAACCACTCAAGGTGCTTGATATTATTTTATTCTCAGAAATGTTTGCCAAATCTATTTTAATTCAAGAAATATTTCCTTTAAGTTTACTTTACAAATGAATCAATTACTTAAAACTTGATCATGCTTTGCTATTCATAGCTCAGCACTGCACACTCAATATTAGTTCCATTATTTGTACCATATTAAAATTTGATTTTAACAGATGGCAATTGACAACTTTAAAATTGCAGAGAGAAAAGCCTATTTGTTTTTGCCATTTTAAAATACACAGACTTGTATTTATGCATGAATAAGCTGAAGTTCTTCCATAATTTTAAGTTCTATTCTGGTAATTTTGGATTTCCTTTCCACATACAATTTCTTAACTGCTCTGTAGACTCATAAGTTTGAAAGTGACTGAGATCGTTATGACATAGTATTTTGGAAAAATTATTTGATACCTTTTTTGGTACAGTTTACTCATGTTTATTGTATCAGCTACAATAAAAAATAGTGTTAAATGCATAGATATGGAAATTGTGAAAAAATCAATTAAATGTTATAACAGAGGATTGCTTCTAGTTAATTGTTTTGATTCTTCCAGTTTGGATGCATGAGGTCAAACAGCATGTAAGTCTGTAGTTTTACATATAACTTAAAAAGTAAGATTTTCAGTGAATGACACTTAGAAAATTCAAAATTTCCACTTTCTAGATTGGTACAAAATTAACTTTATTTTAGAAATTACATTTAATATGACTAGACTGTATATTGTAAGATTACTGCCACATTACTGTAAATTTTTGAATTTGGATACTTAAGTTTTGCCCATTTCATTTTTTTTCACATTCGCTTTTTTTTCAAGTAAGAAAAAAGAAAAGAAATATTTAAATCTGTAAGAAAATTACAGGGTGCAGTCATTGTTCTCATTTTTCTGAGCCAATTTGAAGTGTTTTTCAGCTATGGCATCAGATAAGTATCAAATACATTTTATGAATTGAAAGAGAGTTCAAAACTTTCTATGCTTCGATGATATCCAGAGATTTTTTTTCTTGGTGATAAATCCTGCCAGTTTTTCACATGAATACAAAGAGGACTAGAGCATTTAAGTATGTGTGGTTCCCCAAGCTCTTGCTCTGAGCTAGTGCACAGGCATTTTCTTGCTAAAGCTGAGTCATTTGATGTCCCTAGAGAGGACTAGGAGTATCTCAGGGCTGGAGAAGAGGATCCTCCCTTTTGCTAGGGTTAGACTCTGCTTCTCTTTCCCCCTAACAATAGTAACAATAACAAAAGAAAGTAATTAGGAGAACCAAGATGGCGGCATAGGTGAACACCTGTACTTGCTGCCTCTCACAACCACATCAAAACTATAACTAAAAGACAGAACAAATATCATCCAGAACCATGGTAAAACTGGCTGAGTAGAAGTTCTACAACTAGAAGGAAAGAAAAAAGCTCACTGAGACTGGGTAGGAGGTGCAGAAGTGCGGAGGTAAGAAGGTGTGGAGGCGCATGCTAAATGGGCTGGCAACTGGGTGCGCTGTTGTTTTTTTTCAATCGGGAGGGAGATACAAGTTCCTGATTGCTCTGAACTTCAGTTCTGGGTGAGACTCTGGAAACCCAGACTCATACGGGGAGAAACTGGACTATCTGGCATTGGGACAGGAACGCGAGGGCAGCTTTCTCTCCGAGGTGCTCACTGCATGGGGGCCTGGTTCCCGGAGACTCAGAGACACTAGAACCTCCCCTGTGTAGGGCTGACTGGCAGCCATTGTTGTTTGCTCCACCCTGGTGATTCCCTGAGACCCGGCCCCACCCAATTTACAACCCCACCCAGGCTGTGCACAGCAGCTTTTGCATATGAATGGCTGTCCTTTCACAGCCTAACCTAACAAAGTGCAGCTGGGTCAGAGAGCTCCAAAGGTTCCAAAAGAAGGCCCAAGGTACGGCAGCAGCAGCCTGCCTTGCTTCTCAGCTGGGCCTCTTCTGGGCACTTCCAAACTCCAAACAAAGAGGAGGAATCTGCAGATCTCGCTGTAGCTCCTGCTGCAATCAAGGCTTAACTGCAACAAGACTGTGCACATTGCCCACAAAGGAGTGCACCAAGAGTGGCTATCTCAGGTGATGGGGGAGGCTGAGCCACTGGGTCCTACAGGACACCTAGCACACAAGGCCACTTTGTTAATATGGGGAAACAGCCAAAATGCGGAGACAAAGAAACATGTAACAAATGAAAGAAATGGAGGAAAGCAAACTTCTGGATATAGAGTTCAAAACCACAGTTATAAGGTTACTCAAGAATCTTCTAGAAACCTCTGATAAATTTAGTGAGACCCTCAAGGAAATGAAAAAGGACCAAGCAGAAATTAAGCATATACTGACTGAAAGAAAGAATAATATACAGAGATCCAACAGCAGAGTGGGCGGGGGAGCCGGGCTCCAGCTCTGATTTCAACCTGTGG
>NW_006300375.1:7806403-7815461 GCF_000327345.1 Myotis davidii | reverse complement strand
AGAGATATTGTAATAAATTATCTTTATATATAAAAGGCTAAGTGTCTGTCCATCCAGCCAGTAGCTGTGGCAGACACTGACCACCAGGGAGCAGAGAGAGAGCAAGATATTAAAAACCTATCTGAAGAAATAATGACAGAAAACTTCCCTTACCTGGTGAAAGAAACAGACTTACAAGTCCAGGACACACACAAAACCCCAAACAAGAAGAATCCAAAGAGGACCACACCAAGACACATCATAATTAAAATGCCAAGAGCAAAAGACAAAGAGAGAATATTAAAAGCATCAAGAGAAAAAGAGTTAGTTACCTACAAGGGAGTACCCATACAACTGTCAGCAGATTTCTCAACAGAAACTATCCAGGCCAGAAGAGAGTGGCAAGAAATATTCAAAGTGATGAATTGCAAGAAACTTACTCTACCCAGCAAAGCTATCATTCAGAATTGAAGGTCAGATAAAGAGCTTCACAGATAAGGAAAAGCTAAAGGAGTTCATCACCACAAACCAGTATTATATGAAATCCTTAAGGGTACTCTTTAAGAGGAGGATGAAGAAGAAAAAGGTAAAGATAAAAATTATGAACAGCAAAGTGACAACAAATACATATCTATTAACAAGTGAATAAAAAAATCTGAAGAACAGAATAAACTGGTGAATATAATAGAATCAGGGGCATAGAAAGGGAGTGGACTGACAATTCTTGGGGGGAAAGGGGTGTGGAGGGTGAGAGAAAAGATTGGACAAAAATCTTACACCTATGGACGAGGACAGTGGGGGGGAGTAAGGGCATGGGGAGGGGTGGGAACTGGGTGGAGGGGAGCTCTGGGGGGAAAAAGAGGAACAACTGTAATAAATCTGGACAATAAAGATTTATTTTAAAAAAAGTAATTAACATGAACGAATGGGTCATTATGTACCACTCTGTGTGCTGCTTTTCAAGCACCACTTCAATTACCTATGTGAAGTAGGTTTAATGTCCACATTGTAGAGATGAAGAAAATGCAGTTGACAGGAAGTAGGCAATTTACCAAAAGTCACTAAAGGAGTCAGTACAAGATGCGATAGATTTAAACTCATAGCCCATGGCTTCAACCAGGAGGCATCCACAATTTCTCTCTGGATCCAACCTGCCTGGAGGAACCCCTGTTTGAAGCAGTCACAGCCTTTCCATCTGATATTCCAGGGGATCTATGTCCTCACAGCTTTATGTTTCTCCCTATCATAATATGCTTTCAGGGGATTCCATAATGTAGTGAATAGTTATCTCAGTGTGAAAGACTGAGATGCCACACTTCTCTCAGAGGGAATCTGCACCTCTAGTCTTGGCCAGCATCATCATCATCCCTCTGGAGGTCTCTGAGCTGATGTCTTGGAAATATTGGCAGAGGGTGGCATATTACCCATTTCACCAATTTTTAAGGTTTTGTGTGCTTCTCAAAGCTCTGTCTGCATCTCCTCTCTCCTAAATTTCTGATGCAATTCACCACCTGAGGGAGGAGAGCCACTATGTGGGGTCTCCATGTGGTCTGTCACTGTTGCTCTGTGCATCTCTCAGGGTATTATAGCCAATAAATAAAACTCTTAAAAAACACTTTCCTCATCTGGAAATATTTGAACACTGGGCAAGTATTCTTAATTCGTGTGCATTAGGAAACTCAACTGACAGGTAATGACATACTCCACCTCTCAAACAGTAGCCGGATAGCTTGCCAACATGTACTAATTCCCAGGCAGCTCCAGCCATTAAATTACTGACCTCCACATTCACAGCCATTGCTCAATTCCTCCAGGGGCTGCATGTATAATGTTCCCTGTGATTACTTGTCTGCTAACACTCCCCTTGTGGAAGCCAAACATTAGACGTCCTTTGTTTGATGCAGGAAAACAGAAAATCAGCAATATGATTCTTCCTTTAAAAAAAACAATCAGCTTTAATTAAAAAGAGCCTAGGCAATATCCTAGGGGTGGGGGAAATGTTGCATATTCAGTTTCTATAGCATACTCCTTTCTGAATGCATATAAGAAACTGAAATCTTAACCTAACTAAACTAGAAAAAAAAGCATGGGTTGAATAACCACATTTGAAGTGTATTTTTCACATAAGCTTAAACCTGACTATATTCTGCATGTGGGACTGTGATGAGCTCTGTGATTGTGTTTATCTGCCAGTCAGGTAAGGGCACACCTGTTGCCACTTTCCTCAGTGGAAATGCAACATGTTAAATGTAAACCTGGTCATCTGTGCTACAAGTTTGTGAAGACATTTCAGATAATTGAGGAAAGGCTTAGAACATGACAATGGAGGAAGTTGTGCTAGCTTACAATTTGCATTTTTTATGGTTAAAAAACAAAGACAGAATCAACTTAAATAAACTTATTGGGTGTTTTTTTTTTCATTATCACCCCACTTCAAAGCTAAGTTCCCTATTTTGAATACATACAAAAAGCTTAGAATTTCCAATATTTGGAAGCAGCCAGATTTTCTATCTCTTATCTGCAAATGTTTTAAAATAACTTGAAATGCTTCTGACAGTTTCAAATTCAAATCATAACATACCAACTTTTTTCATATTTAAATACGTACCTCTGACCTTGCACAGTATTTCACATTGTAAAAATATATAAATTTCAACCTCTCCAAAACCTAAGCTAAGTGTGTCTTCCCCCATGTACGTTGCTCAATTATTCCACAGAACATGCTATTGCCCACCACTCACAAGTAATCTTGGATTTGAGCACTTCGTTAGCCTAACTCAGTGGTAGGCAAACTCATTAGTCAACAGAGCCAAATATCAACAGTACAACGACTGAAATTTATTTTGAGAGCCAATTTTTTTTAACTTAAACTATATAGGTAGGTACATTGTTATTAACTTAATTAGGGTACGCCTAAGGCTTAGGAAGAGCCACACTCAAGAGGCCAAAGAGTCGCATGTGGCTCACGAGCCGCAGTTTGCCGACCACAGGTCTAACGTCATCAAGTGGGAAAAGGAGTATTTTACTTGTATATGTAAAATACTTGATACTTCTGAAGTCATGTTACCCAAGTAGTTAACTTACAGTATTGTGAAATTATGATAGTGATGAAGCTCACTTCCAAACACAACATTAAAACAATACAGTGGTGAAGGCCTGGGAGGGGCCAGTGTGGAGTGGAGTGATTCAATGAGAAAAAAAAACCAACAAACCAACCAACAAACAAGGGGCATCTATAATATTTTCAACAATAAAGAAAAAAATAAAATTTAAAAAACCAGCATGCTTGTCAGCAATTATTATGTAACAGGCACTCTGCTAAGATTTTTTTTTGCCTATTATGTCATTGGAGTTATAAAAACCTGTTGAAGAAATGTAATCTGATGGTTTCATTAGCCAAATTATAAGGTCCCAAGAGTAGGAGGACTTTTTTTTTTCCTGTTGTTGAGTTTACTTCTCCAGTGTCTGACAAGAATGTGCTCAATTAACATCTACTTAATTATTAGATGACTGCTGTCACCCCTGCTTTACTGATATGAAGACAGAACATCTAAACAGTGGTTCTCAACCTTCTGGCCCTTTAAATACAGTTCCTCATGTTGTGACCCAACCATAAAATTATTTTTGTTGCTACTTCATAACTGTAATGTTGCTACTGTTATGAATCATAATGTAAATATCTGATATGCAGGATGGTCTTAGGCGACCCCTGTGAAAGGGTCGTTCGACCGCCACAGGTTGAGAACAACTGATTAGTACAAGGCCTGGCTAATGCACAAAGTCTCTTATCTAATAAAGAGGGAATATGCAAATTGACCAACATGTTGTAACAATCAAGATGGCTGTGCCCACAGCAGAGGCAGGGATTCCGTAACTCAAGATGGCTGTGCCTACAGAAGAGGCCGAGTTCCCGTAAGAGCCTTAACAAGCAATCAACAGGGACCTGAGGCTGTGTGGCTGCGCCCTCCACCTGGTGGGGCTTGACAGGGGACCTTAGGCTGCTACCCCCATCCAGCAGGACTTGACGGGGTACCTCAGGCCGTGTCCCCCATCCGATGGAGCTTGATGGGGGACCTCAGCCCATGCCCTCCACCTGGCAGGGCTTGGCAGGGGACCTCAGGCCGTGCTCCCCACCCTGGCGCCAGGCTGGGGGATCACAGGCTGCGTCCTCTGCCTGGCAGGGCTTGACAGTGGGCCTCAGGCTGCACCCCCTGCCCCAGCACCAGGCTGGGGGACCTGAGGCCGTGCCCCCCACCTGGCGGGGCTTGACAGGGAACCTCAAGGCATGCCCCAGCCCTGGTCCTGGCTGGGGGACCCCAGGCTACACCCCCCGCCCCAGTGCCGGGCCTGGGGACGGACCTGAGGCTGCACCCCCCACCCAGTCTGGCTTGATGGGGATCTCAAGGCATGCC
Source organism: Myotis davidii (assembly GCF_000327345.1). Classification (NCBI taxonomy): domain Eukaryota; kingdom Metazoa; phylum Chordata; class Mammalia; order Chiroptera; family Vespertilionidae; genus Myotis; species Myotis davidii. Next base: position 7,811,070 of record NW_006300375.1, on the reverse strand, counting down.
CCCTGCCCCGGCCTGGGCTGGGAAACCTGAGACTGCACCCACACACCCGGCGGGGCTTGATGGAGGTGGGGCTGGCCAGGTCTGGATTTAGCTCTTTGGGGGTGGGGCTGGCCAGGTCTGGGTCTCGTGCAATTTCGAGGTGCATGTGGATGTGTGGGGACTTGACTCTGGTTCCCATGGTGCCCCCCAGACTCTGACAGGAGGAAGATTTTCATATACATTTTATTAATTTTCTTTCATCTCTGACACTTCTATTATAGAGAAAGAGCAAATATCAATATTAATGTATTTCCTCTAATTAATTCCCTTTTAATGTGCATGGATTTCATGCACTGGGTCACTAGTTTAGTTAATAACCATGGCCTGAATTCAACCCATGTCAAAGGGAAATGGGCTGATTCAACCCATGTCAAGGGGATCTGACTATGCTGTTGCCAAACGTCTCTAAATCAAAGTGGTGGCTATTATTAACCATGTAAGATGTCTGCCACGGAAAGCTTAAAACTATTGTAGAACAAAATTTCACAATGGCCTCTCCTATCCTGCCCACAGTCCTAAAGTGTATCAGTAAGTATAAAATTTTATTTCAGTGATTTAATTTGTTAGTTTTATATTCATTGTCCACTTCCTTAGACTGCACTCTTCTTTGTGAGAATTCAAACTCCTAAAAGCCCCAGAGTTTCCCTCTGACATATCTCTGGCACCTGTCCATCTTCCATCACAGAGTCAGTAACTCTCAAGTCTCCTGCTTTTTTGTTCTGATGAACACAAAAACATCCTGGGAAAAAATATTGTTTAACAACTGTACTCAGCCATAAGAAAATGTGAAATACTGCCATTTGCAACAACATGGATGAATCTTGAAAATATCATGCTAAGGGAAATAAGTCAGAAAAGTCAAGACACATAGGATTTCACTCATATGTGGGATATAAAATTGAAAGAACAAATGAACAAACAAACATAAACTCACAGACACAACAACAGTATGGCTGGTGGTTACCAGGGGGAAGGGTGATAGTAAATGGGTCAAATACTAGTATATGCTGACAGAGAAGATTTGACTTTGGGTGGTAAACACACGATGTGATGTATTGTAGAATTGTACACTTGACACCTATATAAATTTTATTAACCAATGTTACCCCAATACATTTAATTTAAAAAGTTATGTGCCTTCGACTGAAATCCAAATTGATTCTGAACCCAACAACTTTTAAAACTGCTTCTCCATTTAGAATTCAGAATCAGTGTGAGATTCTTATTAGTATGCATTAGGAATCTTGCTGTGGTTATATGACTAAAATATACTTCATAAATTTGAGGAAGAATAAAATATTGTAAGTATACCTTTTGTTTTAAATCCCACTCTTAAAGAACTAAATTTCTTAATTTGTATTGGAAGTTGTGAGAAGGTTGAAAAGTGGAAACATTCTCTTATGAATTAACTAGCTCTCCTAAGACACCAAAAAAGAGATTAAATGTCTTTGGAGGCTTTCTGTAAAACAAGAAAGACATCATGTGTCTTGAATCTAGGTGCTGATGCCACTGTACTGAGTGGGATCCTTGGGTACTGAGAAGACAACTGGCAGAGAAACACGGGCACCAAGTTTTCTGTTTCCAGCAATGCTGTCAGAAAGCCCTGTGCGAAAGTGCAATGTGAGAACCACAGGTCCTCTCTGGTATACTCACCATCCATAGGACTGCCATTTCCATGAACTCATGGGATAGCTTTTAAATTGTTTTCTCATGCAGGCTAATCAGTGTGTGTGTGTGTGTGTTCTCCTAGCAAAATATTCATCTAATTCATCAAATCGATTGCTGGGTAGTGGACCTCAAATCAGCCTTGTAAAAGTTTTGTTGTCTTGATTCATTTTGTCCAGGACCTAGTGAAATTAGGAGAAGCTAATTATTAGGGTATCAGGCCTATAGAATTTAGCAAATGAATAGTGTGCAATGGTGTATAGAAAGGTAACAGAAGCTTGAGTATTCCTAGACTGTGTGTGTGTGTGTGTGTGTCTTTATCACAACAACAGATTAAGATATAGAACATTGATTTTGAAGCATTTACTTTCTTTTCTAAGTGAGCATTTTACAAAATGGTAGGCAAATTCCAAAAGCACCTTACTGTTAGACTGAAGTGAGGAATAATTATAGATTAAATGAAAATCTTTGAGTATGCTAATTATTTATTATAACCCAGAGAGGTTTTTTTTTGTTTGTTTGTTTGTTTGTTTGTTTTACAAATTACTCCTCTTCCTGGCCTCTAAAACCATTTCAGGTATCTCTGGCAAAATATAAAGTTTTTAGAGAATATGAGACATTTAAATTAATTTTCTTAGTGTTTATGGCCAAAATTCTTTCTTATCCCCAGCATCAGTTTTTTTTCCCCGTCTTTTAATAATACAAACTCTAAAGTTTTAACTGGAAATGTGGCTACTGGCTAGAGATGGCCCCCATGGAGATGACTTTATAAAGCACTAATGTTTATTCTCTTTTTTTAATAATATCTTAGCCTATAAAATATCAGAGTACTATTTATGTAGGAAATTATTTTATCTATTTTTGATTCTTAGATCATAATTCAGTTCAATCCAATTTTTAGGAAGAAAATAATAGACTTCTGCTTATAGCTAAAATGGAGTACTAGAGACTAGATTTATACCCTCCCTCCAGAACCCACAAAGAAAACCAGACCCAATATGTAAACAGTGGACATCAGTAGATCCCTGAGAGATGGAAAATAAATGAGGTGAACCCTAGGACTGTCCCAGCTTGTTGCATGAGGCACATTCCAGGTCTGAGTGTAGAAGGGATCCCAGGGATGGATGGGTTCCTATGTTGAGGAGACCTATCTAAGAGTCTGGAGAGATCAAGCAGGCTAGCTTTGGCAGGACAGAGTACCAATGAGGAAACACAGAGAGAAAGAACCTCAGATTTGCAGAGGCTCCCCCTTGAGTGTTCCAGATTAATACTATCGGCGTAGTCTTATGAGGAAACTACCAAGGCCAGAGAAAGAACCCTCAAAAGGATTACAAGCAGTGCCCTACCCTCATAGCCAAGAATAGTACCTGGTTCCATTAGCCAAAATAGAAAATATTATGGTTCACGAGGTACTGAAAAGAGGCTCAGAATCATCTTGCCACTGGTAGGGTATTTTGACCCATGACTATAAACACTGCTTTATCCCCACTTACAAATCAAAGTACAGTAATGCCCAAAAGATCCAACTGCTTCCAACTAATGTATCTGTGTCCCAGAACAAAACTCACAAATATTTATAGGAATAAAAAAAAAAAAATCTTCAGCACCCAACAAGGGAAAATTCAGTCTGGCATCTAATAAAAGCCATTCAAACAAGCAGAGAAATATGAGTAAGGAGAAAAATGCATTGAAATTGACCCAGATTAGAATTAGAAGAGAATGGCATAAAATCAGTTTTCAGCTTGAGTTCATAAGACTCCTAGTATACTGTTCTTGTATTCTCAGACCCATATATTTTTATATGTACATCTCTTTATATACTTGTGATTTTTATGTAGATGACAATAAAAACAGTTGATAACATGCTCTAAATAATCTTAATAACTAAGATATAATCAGGCAATAAATCTTTTGTATCATTGGTTACATATGTGTCTGTGATTACTTTGTCCTTAAATAATTCTCTGAAGTAGTAATTTTAATTGAAACACAGTACTTCTTAACTGGGATCCAAATATACATGCATCCTTCCATATGAATTTTGATTATCTTCAAGTTCTCTGGTTCTAAATTAGTGGTCTAAAATATATTGTTGATCATCAGTCTTTGTTGAATGAATGAATGAAAGAGTTAGGGGGGAAATGTCACTTATGTGTTAGGAATATAACACTTTCAAAGATCATAATTTTTATGTTTGTGATGTTAACAGATTTTTTTTAGTTTTGTAGAGCTTCTTGAACATGTTAAGGGAAGCAACAATTTCAGTTTCACAAATGGGATAGAGAAGTTCAGAAAGAAACCACAAGAACTTACTAAGAATTTTGGTGTTTCACAGTAGAGGAGGATTCTTCTAATTAGAGTTACAAAATGACACTTTTCAGCTGCAGAATCAAAGCAGTTTTGATGCTCAAAGCATAAATGGGACAAAGCAAAGTATTTACTCTTAGGCCACAAGAAAAAAAAAAGGAGAAATCAGATGTAAGGTAGAGAGTTCAAAGACAATAACTGAGATTAGAGGAAGAAGATAGATAACATTTATCTTTTATGTCATTTTATATAATTTCTATTTATACTGGACAAATATAGTGAATGAGAGAATTTGTTGCCATTATTCATCTTTCATTTTAAGCACAGCTATTATATGATCTGGATCATCTGTAATAATAAAAGCATAATATGCTTATTAGATCAGATGTCCTTCTGGATGAAGCCAGGGCTGAAAGGGAAGTCCAGATCTTGGGTGCCAGAGGGAAGCCAGTGCTGGCAGCTGGGAGAAGGAGGCCTACTCTTGCACAAATTTCGTTCATCAGGCTTCTAGTCTAATCTAATAATAGACAAACATGGTAATTAACCATACCTCCGCTACGATTTCCATTGGCTAATCAGCAGGGTATGCAAATTAACTGCCAACAAAGATGGTGGCCGGCAGCCAGGCAGCTGAAGGAAACATGAGGCTTGCTTGC
>NW_006300375.1:7798891-7805809 GCF_000327345.1 Myotis davidii | reverse complement strand
TGAGAGGGCACAGGCTGGGCTGAGGGATCCCCTATCCTTGAGTGCACCAATTTTTGTGCACCGGGCCTCTAGTATATTATAATCAGGGATCTTGATTTTTTGTGTGTAGATAGCTTCCCTTGACTGACTTGCCTGTTAGCCTATTAGCAAACTATACTACTATGATTAAATTGCATGTCCAGGACTAGCAAGAAGGAGTCAGCATTTCTAGGCCTTATCTAGAAAACAAATTTATGAAGCCACAGTGAATGACATAGAGCTTCAAATTAAGATGCCCATGAATAAAACAAAACAAAACAATAAAATGATGCCCATGAATAGAGTATTTTATGTTCAATACAGATAAAATGTTGAGTTGTAGTGTGTGTGTTTTTCTTTTACAAAATAAGACTTTGGTACAGAAATTATTCATATTTGGAGAATTTATCCAAGATTATTATATCATTTGATTATTAAACTGAATACAAAATAAGATGTTACAAATATTTGTTTCTAATATTTGATTTTGAATTTTTGCATCCAAACTAAGCTCATTTCTTAGGTTATATGATATTAGGAATTTCTGGCTATGTTTGTCTTTAAAAAAATCTAAATCTAATATTCATTTTGCCTTCTTTGCTCAGTGCCTAGTAATTCTACAGAAGAACAGAAATGAGCATTTTTATAGCTTTTCATATTTGCCACCTCTTATAATTTTTTCAATTGAAATCTTTAAATTCTACAAATTCACATTTCACATCTGCACATCAAAGTGCTCGTTTCATTATCCTGTTCCTTAGACAGGATTAGAATAGCCATGAAAATCATCATTGAGCACTAGCTTTAGGACAGATTTCTGCAGGATGAATAAGTACCTCATGTGAAGAATGCTGCTGCAGGGTGAGAACGCCTCCATAGAGATGGCCTCAGACACTGGGGTCATGAAGCAGGGTGTTTTTCCTTCTGTAAGTATTAACCCATGACTTTAATCTGATAAGTATTTTGGACAGATTATCTGTATACCTTGTGATTTGTATACTATGATGTACCAACACAGATACACACATACACTTGCCCTTAGATTGTAAATATCATCCTATGTCAATGAGTGAATTCCCTCATATAACCAAGCTGAGATCTCCCTCTCTCTCTCTCTCTCTCTCTCTCTCTCTCTCTCTTTTTCTCTCTTTATTGTAGCGGGTAAATAAGAATTCCCTTTCTACTCAGGGGAAATCAAATGGTCTGGATAGGGAGATCCAATTATCAACTAGAAACACAGAAATGTAGGTTGCAGGGAGGAGGTCACTTGCAGAAGAGAAGATATTTTGAGTTCTGAAAAAACTGGGACCAAAGGAGAAAGATTCTGAGATAGCCAGGGGAGGCAGGACAGTCTGGATGGGACTGAAAACAAACAAACAAACAAACCAACAAAAAAACAAAAACAAGGCTGGCCCTGCCATGGTGGCTGCCAAGCCAGATAGTGTGCTGGGCCACCCCCACTTACTGATGTAAATACTAACATTGTTCTCACCTGTATTTCCTTCAATTCATCTCTCTGCTATCTTTGCTTCAGGTGAGTAGATCTATTGTCATTTCTTCCATAATTCCCTGTATTCCTATAATCTTGTACCCTACAATAACATTTTTTCTAGGTTATAATAAGGTGACTATTGTTTAAAAGAGGAGTAATAATCATTATATATCATAGCTCTAATGAGTTTGAAACAATTTTACTAGTATACCTATTAGTTATTAGCACATTTAAATTCTACAACAACCAGGGACTATGTTGACAGTTATTAGAATTTTTAAAAAAACCATTGAAAATTATAGTAAAACAGAATAGAGATAGGTGAAAATACAGTTGATAGCAAGTAAGTTTACCTAATAATGCTAGGATATTAGATGTGTAAGAAAAAAATAAAAATAAATATATGAAAAAACGAATGTTTTCACGTAAGTTTCTCTGGTATATGGGTGGGGATAGTCAAATTTCTAGGGAATTTCTGCTCATTGATTTTTCTATGCCTTTGAGCTGTGTTCTTTCATGTATTTTGTGTGGCTATGTTTGATCTTATATTCTCAAACAATAATGCAAGATTTCTGGAGGCAGTATCAACTTGGGGTAGGGTTCTGAGGTGGTTAAAAATGTAGAAGGTACCTCACAAGTAAATTAATAACTTTAGTCTCATTTAGCCATTCAGAAAGTAACAAGAAAAATTATAATGATTATGCATTTGAGTTATATTGCCCTGTATCATGCATTCATGGCTAACTGTGAATTTATTTTGGGAGACTGCTTCACACTGAATTATCTTACACAAAAAATCATGTTTGGGGTTATACAATCATTAGTAATTCCTTCTACATCTAATGATCTATGATATATCTAACAATGTTCTCAGAACTGTGGTGGATTATGTTTGTAGAAAAGATATGCAAGATGAAACTATATAATTTAAATAATTTTTAAAATTGAAATACAGTTTGGTAAACTGTTAAATAGTTAAAAAAGGCCTTGGTACTCACTTTTGAATAGAAATAACCACAGATACTTTATGTAGTCGACCTCAAATTATGAAATTGTATATTATTGTGGGAAGCTGATATAGGGTTAAGCCTCGGACTGACCTGTTGGCAAAGTCACAAACAAGTCCCAGCTTAGAGGGCACAGTCCTCTTAGCATAATTAGGCTTGACCTTGTAACACTCCCTAGATCTTATCTGGGAAGCTAAGGGGCTGAGGAAGTGCAGGAAGTATAACCATGGTGTAAACAAGTGAAACTCACAAGAACAGTGTAAACAAGTGAAACTCACAAGAACAGTGTAACTTTGGTAACCACTATCTTGTTTACCGCTCACTATAAAAAGCTTGGTGAGGCCTGAGCACAGTGGAAGTCCTTCCTCTTGAGTTGGACTTGCCGCCTGGTCCCCCAGTATTCCCAAATTATCTTGTGTCTTTTCTTTTTCATTTGTTGTGCGGCTCCTCTTCCAGACCCGAACCCTGAACCACGCAGGACGTGGAGGGAAACACTTACGACATATTATGACATAATTATGTTTAATTATGAATATAATTATATGTTACTTTGAGATATATATATATTTCCTTCTCCTGTAATGCAAATTTGCTGCCTAAAGGTGGTGGTAGAGGGGAGCTGATGTCTCAAATAAAAGTCAATAAATTAAGATTCACTATGAAAGTATGTTTCTTTCAAGTAACATCACTGAAAATTGATTTTATTCACTTAACAAATATCCATTGAATGATTAATATATGAATAGCATTGTGTTCTTTTTTTTAATTTGATAAAGGGAAGACTAAAGAAACACCAGGAGTGTTTACTATCCTGCTCAAGCATTTTGAAAATAATTTGGAAGAGAAAACTTATTTATTCTAAATAATTATTTATCAAGGTATAACACTATTTTGTCCCAATGGATGATATAAGCAAGAATTAAATTAGAGATTAATTACTTATTGGAAAGCAATAGAATGTTTCTCTGGAAAAATGAAATGAACTTGAGACCAGGTAATGTCAGAGAGATTTCCTTGGTTATAATTTTCACTTTAGAACTTACTAGCTACATGATGTTAGGTAGTTCACTTAACTTTTCTGGGCTTCAACAGAATCATCTATAAGATCTGTATGAAAGTAGGTGGGAGTGCATTTATTAGATAAAATTTTTCAGGTAATGTTCCAGCTTAAGCTAGACTAGGAAGACCAAAAAGAAAATTATACTATTTGTCTAAATGAGAGTTAATAAGTTGGGGAAATATATAAACATACAGAAAAAAAGATGTAAGGGTCAGAGATAACCTAGTTTTGAACAGTTTAATTGTTAAATACAATGAATAATTTCCAAGTCCATCCATGCTGTTGCAAAATGAAGTGAAATTAGCTAGTCAGCGAAGGACAAATACTGTATCATCTTACTTATATGTGGAATCCAATAAACATAATAAACTGACAAACAAAATAGTAACAGAGGCATGGATACATGCACCAGACTGACAGCTGTCAGAGAGGAGTGGGGAAGGGGACTGGATGAGAGAAGGTGGAGGGATGGATTAGCCAAATAACATATATGCATAACCCATAGACACAGGCTGCAGTGTGGTGACAGCCTGAGAGAAAGGGGGTTGGGGATGGATAGAGGTGAACAAAGGGGGTGAAAATGGGAATGGAAAGAGACTTTGCTTGGGGCAAGAGGTGCACAATGCAGTGTGTAGACACTGCTTTATTGAGCTGTATACTTGATACCTGTATGGTTTTGTGAACCAATGTCATCCCAATAAATTTAATTAATTAAAAAAACCCCATGGATATAATATGGTTATTTAAGAGAGGTAAGGTGTGAAATGACTGGAGGAGAAATCCCTAATTCATACATGCAATGACTATGATGTAATGTTAGGACATCTAATTCTATATTACCTAATGTGAACAAATAAATAATATTTATGAAGCCCCTAAACAATTCCAATAGAATATTTTTTCTATTTTTCTCTACTTACTTTCATCCCAATATCCAATCTATTACCCAATTGTTTTGCCTATTCTAGGTAATACTTGTGCTCATTAGTTCTCTCTACCCCACTTTGCCTCTAGCTTCCTTGAATACTGCTACAGACTTTGTGATAGATTGGCAAGGAAACTAGATATATCAAAAGATTATAGTGGCAATGTAAGAAAATTAAGATAATTTTATGCAAGTTGTTTTCATAATATTTCAAGCAACTTAATAGTTTTAAACAATTTACAGGAACCAGGGGCCTGTTAAGAGACTAGAGCCAGGCATTTTGCTATAGCATTCACGTGCCTGTATGATTTACCTGCAATGGACTGGGAATGTGGTTTTACCAGTGATTAGATGAGGCAGTTTAAGAAATGAGAAAGAAAATTAATTTCTGCAGCTATGTAACACAAAAATGGCTGGTGAAATACTAGTATAATCTCTGAACAGTCTTTGTAGAATTCTATTAAGAACCATGAATAATGGATGGATGGACCTGCTGACCTTTCATCCAACCACTCATCCTTGAGAACCAAATTGTCATCACTTATCACTGAAGGGCAACCTGTGTGGATGAGCCCAGACTTAAACTTAGTTCATCTCCCAAACTCCAGCAGTGCTCACTTTTCATCCACACACCATCTATATTAATTTTTAAACTGTAAATATGATTATGTCATAACAATCCTATCTCTTTACATCATGAACCAATCTTGTTTGTCCTCAAGATTAATTCCAGATGAGCATCTTCCCTATTATTGTTACTTTTCTGAGATTTTTTTTTAGCATCTGAAAGTCAAAATAACCAGTTTCTATGTTTAGAAGAATATATTTCCAGTTTCTTTATATTGGAGGTAACTAACTTTACCTTTTGTATATGCTTCCTTAGAAAAGGTGGTTTTTAAAAACTATGATAAATTTTGAAATTGCTATATCCATCTTTCAGAAACTGTTACCTTGTTTTATGTTATGGTGGACTGATATCCATAAACTACTTCCAGTAGTGCTCTGAACTTACATTTCATGCATTATCTGAAAATCAAGAATTCTAAGCTACATTGGCACTGCTCAACAGCCAACAATTCTACTTCGTCAAGACTGGCAATTTGCAATCTGTAGTTTTTCTTCATTATTTGAATATTTTATTGCATTTGACATCACTCATTTACCAAACAATGAAGTGATAAATAGAAAAAGTGATAAGCTTAGGTCTCATGAACTTAATAAAATTGAGACAAAGTTTGAAATAACAGGCCATGTAAAAAAGGGTGAATTTTTAGCTTCTGCTGAGCACTTACTTAATTGTGTGTTCAATTATAAGGGAAAAAAATAAAAGAACAATGTAGAAAATGCTAGGAATAGGTTGCCAAGTATTAGTCTTGGAATTTTATTATATATTTTTTAAATTTTATGAGGCTAGATCTCTACTTACAAGATGTAAAATTTCTACTTTACTTTTACAATTTTAATTTTTGTAGAAAGAAATCATTAGCAGTAGAAGTCTGTCTCTACTGAGGCACTGTTTTACCACATTAACCAATCAAACTTGTTTGGAGGTTTTTGTAGTTAGGAAGGAAATAATACTCCTTTCAGATCACAGAAGCAGTACAAGTTTTCTATCCTTACACTGTGCGTGTGTGTGTGTGTGTGTGTGTGTGTGTATGTATCCATATCTCCAGTATTCTGCTTTTAATTTTTTGTTTGTTGTCATACCTATTTAACCTGCTAATGTGGACAGTTGTTTTAAGTTAACTAAGTTCTGGTAACCAAAACATGTTCTATTACTGGAACACAGTTTATTAGATTTTTGTTATAAGGATGCCCTGTTGGTCCTCACTTAATTTTCCTGCATAGACCCACGGCTGGTCCCATTTGATCCAGGATAGACCAATTGTTCTTCCCTCCCTCAAATATTTTCTTAAAACACACTCATTTATGGAAAACTGAAATGACTATCTTTACTCTGCTGGGTCTGGTTCACTCTGTACATTTGCCAGAAAAAAAATATGTCTCAAATATTGATTACAACAAGCAAAAAAATGAAACTAGACGAACAACTTACACCATACACAAAAATAAACTCAAAATGGATAAAGGACTTAAACATAAGACAAAAAACCATAAAAATATTAGAAGAACTCACAGGCAGCAAAATCTCAGACATATGCCAAAGCACTATCTTCACCGATACAGCTCCTAGGGCAATGGGAACTAAAGAGAAAATAAACAAATGGGATGGCATCAAAATAAAAAGCTTCTGCACAGCAAAAGAAACCAACAAGAAAGCCCACCTCATGGGAGAACATATTTGCCAATGTTACCACCGATAAGGGTTTAATCTCCAACATTTACTGGGAACTCATACAACTTAACAAAAGGAAGATAAACAATCCAATCAAAAAATGGGCAAAGGACCTAAATT
>NW_006300375.1:7796533-7798641 GCF_000327345.1 Myotis davidii | reverse complement strand
AGATAAATCTCACATGATCTCACTCATTTGTGGAATATAATGAACAACATAAACTAACTGATGAACAAAAACAGATCCAGAGACAGGGAAGCATCAATCAGATCCTCAAACCTCAGAGGGAATGTAGGAGAGGGTAGAGGTAAAGGGGAGAGATCAACCAAAGAACTTGTATGCTTGCATATCAGCTAACCAATGGACACAGACACCAGGGTGTGAGGGAATGAGTGGGGTTTGGGAGGGGGCAATGGGGGGATAAGGAGTCATATGTAATACCTTAATAAATAAAGAAAAAATAAAATAAATAAAAGTATGAAACATAAAAAAAATATTGTTTACATCATAATCTTAGTTTACTCAAAATATTACCATCCATTCCAAGTCTCCAGATCTGGATTTTAATGCATTCTATCAATTCCTCCCTCCACAATCCCTTCCTCACAAGTCCGAGTTCTCAATATTCTTCTCCTTTACATTATTAATAAAGTCAAATGCATCTTCTTAGCATATCCACATAATGGTCCTTTCAGCATTCAGAGGGAGGACAGTGAAAGAAAGAGGGGGTTGAGAAAGGGGCAGGTTGAGGCGAAAGTGGAAGGGAGATGAAAACAGAAGAAAAGGAGATAGAAAAGAGAGGAGAGGGCAGATCTCTGCTATGACATGTGAAAACTCTGTTTGAATTTGTAGCCACCCTCTCCTTCAGATGAAGACTGCAACTTTATGGATTAGACTTAACTGCAGATACACACACACACACACACACACACACACACCTTTTAGCTATACAGGGAGCTTTTTTGCTGGCATGATTCTGTGCAGCTGCCCAGGTCATACATCCTGATATTCTTAGAAAGCATATTGATCCTGAGGGTGCTGATTCCCCTTCCCCCACATAGCAAGTCAATATCGCCTTCCTAGGAAACTATAATACCTACTTCTTTTTCCTTCTACATGTGCCTAGACCTTACAGGCTTGGGCCCCCAGCATTTGCTCCTCCCTCTCAATGCAAAGCAAGGTTCCTTTCTCACTGAGCTCTGTCAAAACACGAACTTTCCTTACAGATGTGCAAACTGAGCATGGTGGTCGTGAGGAGCAAAAGTAAGCCCTATAAAATATTTATTTTTATAACTAGAGGCCTGGTACATGGAAATTTGTGTATGCAGGGGCAGGGGGTGGAGGGTCCGGCCTGTACCCTCTCACAATCTGGGTCCCCTCGCGTAAGGTCCCTGGCCTGGCCTGAGGAGCTATTGGGGATTTCCTTCCCTTGGCTACAGGCAGCTGGCCCCACCCCTGTCGCTGCCACTGCTTGCCATCTGTGCAGGGCTGGCACCCCATCCCCTGCCACCTGTGGCCTCCCTCTGCAGACAACAGGCTGGGGTGTGATGGCTTGGCTGGCCTGGGCCTCCCTCTTTCTTTGCTGGGGGTGGGACAGCCCCGTGAGGGGTCGTCTGCATACCTGATCGTCCCTAACCGCTCGCTTGCCTACCTGATCACCCCCAACTACTTGCCTGCCTACCTGATCACTCCTAACCGCTGATCACCCTTAACCACTCTGCCTGCCTGCCTGCCCGCCTGATTGGCCCTAATGACTTGCTGGGGGGTGGGGCCAGCCTGTGAGCGGCCAGTGGTGGTCTGGTATCTGGTCATTTCGGTCATGATGCCTCTGGCCTTTTATTATATAGGATACTGTTGTGGATCAGCTAGAAATAATCAGTGCCTTTTTCTCCTTATTTTAAACTCACATGGCATCCCATTTTTTATAATTAAGGGAAATATTAAAACATCTACACTAATAAAAGAGAAAAATGGTAATTGGCGTATGACGCTACCCTTTTCATTGGCTAACCAGGGGTATATGCAAATTAACTGCCAATTCAGATGGCAGTTAACTGACAACAAAGATGACGGTTAATTTGCATATGTAGGCACAATGCAGGGAGGTGATGGGGAAAGCAGGAAGAAGCCCCCTGCCATTGACAAGTGATTGGAAGGAAACCGAGGGGGAAGCTAACATGATCGGAGAATTGGGCGCCTTTGTCGCCTTGGCCAGTGATAGCAGAAAGTAGGGGTGGAGCCAGCGATGGGAGCTGGGCAGGGTCAAAGCTGGCAGT
>NW_006300375.1:7783463-7796189 GCF_000327345.1 Myotis davidii | reverse complement strand
TGATGAGGGGGAGATGGGGGTGCCCTGTCCAAGCCTGACACCTCTGGCGGAGGCGTCAGGCCTGGGCAAGGGGCCGATCAGGCGATCAGAGGGTGATGGGGGTCTATGCCTTTGGCCGAGGCATCAGGCCTGGGCAAGGGCGGAGCCGGTGGTGGGGGGAAGAGGGGGTCCCCTGCTCAGGCCTGAATCCTGGGCCAGAGGCATCAGGCCTGGGCCAGGGGCAGAGCCAGCAATCGGAGGGGTCTGGGGGTCCCCTGCCCAGGCCTGACGCCTGGGCCAGAGGCATCAGGTCTGGGCTGGGGGCAGAACCAGTGATGGGGGGAAATGAGGGTTCCCTGCCCAGGCCTGACCCTGCGATTGGAGGGTAATGGGGGTCAACACCTGAGGACTCCCAGTATGTGAGAGGGGGCAGGCTGGGCTGAGGGACACTCCCCCCACCCACCCCCACCCAGTGCACGAATTTCGTGCACCGGGCCCCTAGTCTTTATATAAAAGATAAATTAGAAATTAAAACACTCCTCTAAATCTGTATCATAGAGCTACACTTAATTGCATGATCATTTATTAAATTATAAAAGTGCCAAAATAAGTTTTAAAAAGGAAGGGGCTGAGCAAAAACAAAAGAAACCCCGAAGAACAACCCATAGACACAGATAACAGAGACAAAGGGAAGTGTGGAAGGGTAGAAGAGGATAGAGTGGTGGGGGGGATAAAAGGGGGGTAAATGATGACAAAAGAAGACTTGACTTTGGGTGGTGAACACACAATATAATATACAGATGATATATTATAGAATTCTACACCTGAAACCTATATATTTTTATTAACCAATGTCTCCCCAATAAATTCAATAGAAATTTTTAAAAAGGACACTGAGTTATCTTTATTGCAGGGAAAATACAGTGGTATTTATAATTATAATTCTTCATGCCCCCCTCCTGAATCTTAAGGACTGACTTCATCCAGAGGACAGACAGGGTCACAGGGAGAAAGCCAGTCCTGTAATTTCAGGCTCATAGTGAGTTTCGTCAGTCTCAAGGGAACATTTTTTTTTACTGTCAGAATAGGAACTACTAATAACCGAAAATATATTTCTTTGATAGCTTGTGGAGCTTAAAACTCTTGTCAGAGATACATTTCCAGTAAATCAGTAAGTCCATTCTTATGACATGACCCATTCTCACACAAGCATTTCCAGGAAAAATTGTTTTGCAGATATAATGACTATATCAGAGTGGTGCATACTAGCTTTTGCATCTTTCTACATGTTTGTCTCCAATAGCAAAGTTGGAAAAGGACAATGAAATTATTCAGTCAATATGTCCTCAAACAATTTATTTGAATTTAAGGGAATGCATTAAAAAGATAATTCAACCAGTAGACTTTATCATAATACAAAACACATTTACTAAATGTTATTTTCCTTGTTCTTTTATTCAGGTGCACGGTAACTGTGTATGGTTTTTCTGTAACTTTAGGTATTTCAGCTTTCACGATGGGGAAGATACATAACATCTCCCACTTTCAGAGAGAAGAAATAGTCTTCTGCTCTGTGACATACAAAAGAATTTTGACATTGATACAAAGAAAAAAGAAACACAAGTCAAAGGAAAAAATAATTAAGAGAAGTATGAGTACCGGTCTTTTGGGGGTGAGAGTAGATAAAATGTGGATATCTATGATATGACTCATAATATGTCTGCAGGGAATCTGGGAGTTTGGATAATTTATATAATGGAAGCAGTGATCTGACAGATGAAGCAAAGCCAGTGTGGAACTCAATAAAAGAAAAACATAACTTGGAGGAGAAGAGGTTGCTTTAGAACAGCCTAAAAATCTAACCCTAATTACATCATGTGATCTTCAGGGGGTTACCTGTACCTACACAGATTGTTTCATGAATTTAAAACTGAAATCACCTTTGTGTATACCTATCACTCAGTTATCCATACAAAGAAAACTGTGTATAGTTTGCCCAGAATGATATTTGCCTTCCTCAGTTATTTCATTTTTTCCAAAGTCATACTTAAGAACTTGATCTAGAAATACGAGACCCAGGAGATGTTAGTGACAAGTTTATGCCTGACTTGAACCTACCATTTTAAGCTTGTTTAAAATAGCCAAATGATTTTGAATGTCTGCTTCAGCTATGATAGTAGAGCCAACACCAAACTTACCTGCTGCTTCCAAGAACTATAGAAATGAACAAAATGTATGAGCTAACTGTTTTCACTCATTGACCCTTAGGCATCCCAGGTCTGTGATCCTTGTAAAAGGAAACACCCAAGGTGAGTTTCCTATTGCTGCATAACAAAATGTCAACAATGGAGAGGTTTAAAATAACACCCATGGTGCCCTGGCCAGTGTGGCTCAGTTTATTGGGCATAATCCCTTGTACCAAAAGTTTGCCAGTTTTATTCCTGTTGAAGGCATATGCCCGGGGTTGCAGGATTGAACCCCAGTAGGAGGAATGCAGGAGGAAGCCATTGATGTTTCTCTCTTCCTCTCCCTTACTCTCTAAAAAATAAATAAAATATCTTAAAAGCAGAAACAACAACAAACCACCCATGGCTTGCAGTTCTGTAGATCAGAAGTCTGGCCTGGCTCATGGCATCACAGGGCTGAAATCGGGGTCAGTGAGGCTAAGTTCTTATCAGGAAGCTCTGGAGGAAGAGCTGCTTCCAGGCTCATTCTTACTATTGGCAAAATTCAGTCCTTGCTGTTGTAACAAAGCTTCCAGTTATCTTGCTGGCTGTGAACCATGGACATGTCCCAACGCCTATAGGCTACCTGTATTACTTGCCATATGGCCCTCTTCATCTTCAAGTCATCAAATTCTTCCTGTGTTTAAAACTCTGACCTCCCCTTTGAAAAAATTATCTGCTTTTAAGTCATGTGATTAGGCAGGCCACCTGGAATAATCCTGGCATCTTATGGTTAACCACGCCATATAATGTAAGAAAAGCACAGGTGTAAAACCCATCATACACACAGTCCTGGGGATTACGGTATTCAGGTAGAGTGTATAGTGGGGTGGCCAACTTAGAATTCTGCCTCCCAGACACCCCTCGGTTCCTGAGCCTATAGTCTCCCTATCAAAGATACAGCACCACAAAAAAGTAGTTGATTTAACATATACACTGCATCCTGCAGAATAGCCCTTATTATTGCAAAATAGGGCATCCAAATGGACACTTCAGCTATGCTTTTAACAGGCAGGTCCATTGCTCTTTCACACTGGAAGCTTCTGGGTGGTATAGAATGTAATATGATAAGAAGAATCCCATGGTTATATGTCCACTTGGCACCCCCTTTATATAATATAGGTTATAATTAGGGGGTCTTTGGACATGTCTGGAAGGAATCTTAGTGGTGCCACTGAGGTTCTGTGGGCAGAAAAAGAAAATAAACTCGTATCTTCAAATATGTGTCCATTCCTGAGGGATGATGTCCTATCAGGGACTCAGTTCAGTATGGTCTCTATTGCTGACAATTTGGATGTTGGATGGTGGGAGTAGTTAGTTCTTAGTATCCTTAACACATTGTTTGCGGGTAGTTTTTATCGTGCGCTAACAGGTGGCATGTGACGTGGGCCATTTTTGCTAATTTTTTGCGCAAATGGCAATGTTCAGTAAAATTACGATAACTTTAGTTTACATATTTATACGTTACCCGCATTCCACCGCTAGTCTATAAAAAACGTATTAATATGTGTCCTGTGCTCTACTTACTACTAGTCAACGTAAAACGTATAAACACGTTTCCCGCATACAATGTGTTAATATATGTCAACCCATGCTATTGGAACATGTGTAATCTCCATCTCTGCCCCTAGGGCTACTATCGTCACATCTCCCTTATAAATGCAGGACTTGGTTATCTGATGACAGAGGCTGACAGATGGCATTGGCTGAGTGCCAGAAGCCAATTCCAGCATGTCATAATTATAAGAGTTTCATCAAATGGTTGATGGAACTTGGGGAAGCAACAAGGGCTGAGTCACATATATTGTCACCTGTTGGGAATAGCTGAAGCCATTTCCCCAAACCTGAAAAAGGATGATTGCTTGCTGCCAGGCAGCTCAGGGCATCTTAATATACATCTTATTGCCTCCTACTGGCCAAACACCCAAACAGCCGTAGGCAAATTCTTCCAATCTGACAATGGACTGTGTATACAAAACCTTACCCTTTGAAGTATGTATCTCCACGATGCCTTAGGACAAATTGTGTTAATAAAAAGCAAGGGGTCCCGAGACGAGGAGATCTTAGTTTCTTTAGCTAGGCTCCTCTGACTCCCTTTAATGCCTTTCAAAATTGTTTAGTCTCTGGACTCTTTTTTAAAAAAATATATTTTATTGATTTTTTACAGAGAGGAAGGGAGAGAGATAGAGAGTTAGAAACATCGACGAGAGAGAAACATCGATCAGCTTCCTCCGGCACATCTCTTACTGGGATTGTGCCCGCAATCCAGGTACATGCCCTTGACCGGAATCGAACCTGGGACCCTCCAGTCCGCAGGCCGACGCTCTATCCACTGAGCCAAACCAGCTTCAGCGTCTCTGGACTCTTTATTATGTTACACACAGCCCTTCTCCAGATTGCTGAACCCTTCTAGATGCTGGAACAAGAACCCTGCAGCTAAGCCATTTGATAAACCTTATTTAAATTAAAAAAATCAATACTTTATTTTTTATGGAAGTTTAAGATTCACAGCAAAGCTGAGGAGAAGGCTTAGAGATCTCCCATATCCAGCCTGCTCTCACACATGCACAGTCTCCCCCATTATTAATATCTCCCACCAGAATGGTACCTTTGTTATCACTGATGAACACAACATAATCTCCCAAGTCCATAGTTTACATTAGGGTTCACTCTTGTTCACTTAGTGTTATAAAATCTATGGGTTCATCATTTAAATTCTATGTATCCATTATGATGGTGTCAGAGTATTTTCACTACCCTAAAAATAACCTGCACTTTGCCTATTGACCTGTTCTCCCTGCCAGACTCATTTTCAGTGCTTTTCTTTCATGATGCTCTGAATCATCCTTAATATGGGATACAAACGTCTCCACAGTTCCTGTTCACTCATGTTTATCTACATTCCTCTACCCCAGATTTCTTTGTCCCCAATCTTTCCTTATTTCTTCCCCACTGAGCATGAACACACACACACCTTGAGCCACTTCTCTTTCCACACAAAGGGAATAATCAGGTGTGCAAAACTCTGCCAATATGGAGTATTTCCCTTACTGCTGTGTTTCAAGGCTACCCTGGAGGAGGTGTGCCCTCACATACCTAGATGATGCATCTGAGATCCAAGTATTTTACCTGATTTTGAATCCATTATTTTATACATGAAAAGATGGAGGCACAGTGAGGTCCCATGTCCATAGTCAGACAAGAGGGGCACTGGCAGAGCTGAGATGAGAGCTGGAATCTCAAGTTCATCTTAAGATTCAAGACTTTGGGGCCATCAACCTTGATGTGTCCACCTCATGTGTGGAAGGTCATTTCTTTCCCAACCAGGGCTCTGACCTTGTCATGGAAGACCTACCTTATACTTGGGGACAATAAGATCTAATTTCAAAGTCAGTATAACAGAGGAAATTAACAAATTCAATAGTGCTTGTCTTTTATAACCAAATCCTATATAATAAAAGCCTAATATGCTAATTGTCTGACCATTGCTATGATGCGCATTGACCACCAGGGGGAAGATGCTCTGACTGGTAGGTTAGCTTGCTGCTGGGGTTGGGCCTATCAGGACTGGGTGAGACAAGCGGACATGCCCTGGAGCCTGCCTGAGGTCCCTCCCTGGTCCCGATCATGCACTGGTGGAGTCCCTTGGCCTGGCCTTCACTCTCTTGCAATCCGGGACCCCTCAAGGGATGTCAGATAACTAGTTTCGCTCCTATTCCCACAGGCCAGGGGATGTACTCTGGCATTTTATACTGAAACAGAAATTTATGAAAAATCAAGTGGAAAATATTATAATGTAGCTGACAAAATTTAAGTTTGCTTCAGAGGTGTTGATTATATACGACTAAACCTAAACTATCACAGAGCTTTGCTCACACAAAATGTACATATTTCCAGTAAAGAATTCATGTTTATTTATGTGTTGGTATGGTGAAATCAAGAAAATGATTATCTTTTTTTTTTTTTTAAATATTTTATTGATTTTTTACAGAGAGAAAGGGAGAGAAATAGAGAGTTAGAAACATCGATGAGAGAGAAACATCGACCAGCTGCCTCCTGCACATCTCCTACTGGGGATGTGCCCGCAACCCAGGTACATGCCCTTGACCGGAATCGAACCTGGGACCTTTCAGTCCACAGGCCGACGCTCTATCCACTGAGCCAAACCGGTTTTGGCAAGAAAATGATTATCTTAAGAAAAGAGAGACTCCAACTTTATACTTAAGCAACTTAGTTTGGATATTTTGGCAGTCTCAAATAGTAGCATCATTGAATGCTGCAACATGGTCATTAAAATCTTTTTTCTGCTCCTGAACTGGGCAGGAGCCAGAGCTGAAATAGCATGCTATTGAGAACAAAGGTACTAAGTTCATTGTGGCAGACTTGTAAGAAGGCTTTGTTATAGGAATGCAACCCTCTGAAATCTCCTAAGAATGGGAGAATGTAGCCTTTGCCATGAGAGAAATAAGGGATGGGGATAGGAAACATTCTGCAGGAATCAGCTTTTTGGAGACTCTGTGTTCATACAGAGAGACTGATATCTACTACAAAAACCTGACAGGTATGAAGGCCCAGATATGCTTAGGTTAGTTGTAGCAGCATCTTGCAGTTACCATCATTAGACTAGGCTTCATTCTAAGATACACCTGATAGTGATATTGTGGCAAAGGAGGCCTAGAGCCTTCATCTCCATCTACTCCATGCACAGCCTTTGCTGGTAATTAGGACCTAAAAATGAACTTAGAGTGGGATAATTTGGAAGAAGGGGAGACTGACTCCTGCTCGCAGTGGTTTGATTAATGGGCCATTGGACTCAAGGACCTGGCACTACCAGAAGGGGTTAGTTAGCACTGGGAGAGATCACAAGAGTCAGCTGATCTTACAGATGGATCTTGTTGTAGAGTCCCCACAGACAAGTGCCGAACTGGAGTTCTGGCCCAAGGGCAATACCTGATGTGAACAGGCTGCCTGGATGCAGGATCAGATTTTAGACTCCTTCACATGCGGCAGGACAGAGTGCCAGCTCAATGTAACCAATCCACGTTCCTCCAACACTAATTTCAAAGGCTACTGATGGAATCCTCTGGTGCTCCTCGATAGTGATGGTTGATGTCTATAGAGGCCACCTCTGGCACCTGGACTCATGATTAGGGACCTTTACATAATTAATAACTGCAGGACCTACTTCTTTTGAGGGTACTTCAAATGGTAACTGCTCCAGGTAGAACATAATTTCTTCGTTGTGTGTGGGGCACTGTACTGTGTACTGGAGGGTGTTTGGAAGCATCTCCAGCCATTACTCACTAGATGCCAGAAGTACCAACAATGTGTCCAGACATCATGGGATGTCCCATGGGAGCAAAATGTCCCTGTTGAGAACCATTGGTGTAGGCACCTGCACACATATAGCACATTGTTCAAGTATTTTAAAAACATTTACAGATACTAACACAAAACAACAACTCTAGAAGATTCAGCTTAAAGAAGGTGTAGCAGGCCTGAGAGAAAGTCACTCTTGATTGCACAGGGTTTTGGTATTTGGCGCTCCCTTCGATTTTCCGCTGAAGTGAGTATCTCACTAGGTCTTCGACCCTAGTCCCAGGCCCTGCTTACACTACAACCAAAATGACCCTCTGGCTTTAACACCTGAGTTGCAACTTGTTTTTACTCCTCTCGGCTTGCCATTATTTTCCTGAAGCCTGCCAGCACATCAGTGGCTCCTAACAATAGCCATCCAATATTGCTTCCTTCTTATGTTTCAAATGCTTGCCACATCACACCTGCTACATGGATTCTCTCCCATTCCTACACTGTTCCGAGTCAGCACCAGAGAAAGTGTCAACAGCTAACCACTACCCAGTCCTGGGGTCTGTCTGGCTCCACTTACCTCATTGCTGGCTTGGAAGTGAGATGTCCTCTCCCAGACTCCATGGCACTTTCTCAGGTTATCTTCAATAAAAAAGGTCGCAGGGTTTTCTGGAAGCAGATTTTGAGAGATAATTTGTGATAGAAGAAGATGTTTATTGGGGAGTAGCAGCGATGAAAGGAAGGGGGAAGAAGCAGAGTTGAGCAGCATGGAAGCTGAGCTGTGATGAGGCATGGAAAAGCCTCAAGCCCAGTGGGGATTCTAGTCTTAGTCAGTCAGTCTCAGTCTCTCTCTCTCTCTCTCTCTCTCTCTCTCTCTCTCTCTCCCCGCTTCTTGGTGACAACTCAAATCCACCTTTTTAACACATTTCAAGTATGCTATGTTGTTAACTATAATTACACTGGTGCACATGAGATCTCCAGAACTTATTCATCTAATAACTGAAACTGTACACTTTGACCTACATCTCCTCATTTCCTTCTCTCCCCAGTTCCTGATAACCATCATTCTACTCTCTTCTTCTATGAGGTTGATTATTTTTCATTCAATATATAAGTGAGATCATGCAGTATTTGTCATTCTATGTTTGGCTTTTTCACTTAGCATGATGTCATCCAGGTTTATCGATGGTATTACCAATGGCAGAATTTACTTCTTTTTTTAAAGGATGAATAATATTCCATTGTGTGTGTGTGTGTGTGTGTGTGTGTGTGTGTGTGTGTGTGTGTGTGTGGTGTGTGTACACATTCTCTTTACCCAGTCATTCATGCACAGACCTTTAAGTTGTTACCGTATCTAGGCTATTTTGAAGATGTTGTTAGAAACACGGGAATGAAGATATCTCTTCTTTATACTTAATTTCCTTTATCCAGAAGTGGAATTGCTAGGTCATATCGTAGTTCTATTTTTAATTTTTTGAAGAACCTCCATACTGTTTTCCATAGTGGCTTCATCAACTGACATGCCTACCAACATTAAACAAAGAATCCCTTTTCTCCATATCCTTACCAATGATTGTTATCTTTTATCTTTTTGATGATGGACTGCTGACATTATTGTCCACATGTAGGCGGAAAGTCCTTACAGGCATCTCCTATTTACTACATTACAATGTGTTTCTTTTTTACTCCTGTAAAATCTGAGACCAGGAGGGCAGAGACTAGAGGTCTGTTCT
The DNA here is from genome assembly GCF_000327345.1 of Myotis davidii. Lineage (NCBI taxonomy): Eukaryota > Metazoa > Chordata > Mammalia > Chiroptera > Vespertilionidae > Myotis > Myotis davidii. The sequence goes on along the minus strand of NW_006300375.1, from coordinate 7,786,945 downwards.
CTCCGATTCTACTGTGTTTCAGAATATAAGAATGGTCATCTTACGACTGAAAGTAGGAATGCATTAGAATAAAGAACATATAGCAACATCCAGGTAGATTCTCTAAGCAGGTATACTTTTACTTGTAGAAAGTCTATTCCTTTCTCCCCTTTCATCTAATGTACTTGCCTTTGAAATCCAGTTTTCGACTTCTGGTTCTCTGGCTTGTGAGTCACATTTGGCAAATTGATCTTCATGCTTATAATCCACTTTCTGGTTTATTTTCTTTCTTAGGTAAAATCAATTTATGGCCCATGGCGATTTTGACTCACCTGGTTCCTGACCAATTATTCAACTGGACCAACTATCTCCCTGGCCAAACTGACTAAATGGATCTCTGGCTGTATTGCTGGCTCTATTCTGGTCCACAGACTCTGGCTTAACTACACCGTGGCTCAGTTTCTCTTCTGGGATGTGCCATTTCCTTTTAACCCCCTCATATTCTGAAAATAATTTTAGGGAAAAAAAGGATTAGATGGGTCCATCTTGTACATATGTTTTTTTAATGTACCCTTTCCTCTCAGTAATTCTTCATTGGCATCCAGGAAATTATATTCTCTAACAGCCCTGTTAAAAGCTTATTCTTAGCCATGGGAAAGACTTTCCATTTATGGACATTTAGGCACTATATATGATTGCTGTCAGTGAGTCTCCCTGGCTTTTTCATATTGTATTAGTAATAACTTAATATATAGATTTATAAGGTGGGCTCTGATCACATTATCTAAATGAGAAATGGGAATAAAATCAGGTGAGGGAATATAATTCTGATAAAGTAGTTTAGGGCCTCTCTTGGATTATTTTGTATTTTCTCCTAAGAATTGTATATGTTCAGTTTTACTTTATTTTTTTGGGGGGTGGGGTGGGACAATCTCAGGCTAAGAAAAAAGAAACAAGCACATTACAAAGAATACTTATTTTATTCCTGAAATCCTTTGAGAGTAAGCTGCTGGACTAATGACCCATTACTCCTAAAAATTTTAGAGTATTTTTCCAATGAAGCAAAAATTTCTCCTGCATCACTGCATAAATTGTATTAAGGAACATACAATTTTGATTTGTCCCATTACCAGTGGTAAATTTTATCACTTGATCAAGGTGGTGTCTGCCAAGCTTCTCTGTAAAAATACTCTCCTTCATTTTTATTTTGTGGGAAGTTACTTTGAGACTATGAAGATATCATGTTCCCCATTAAACTTTCCATTTATTTATTTCTATCAGTATAAAATCATAGTTTCCATTTTGGGGAATGGGTTCAATGTTATCATATATTTTGATGCCCAAATTCCCAGATTTGTCTATCAGTAGCCTCTTCAGCAGGCTTCTGTGTCCTTCTGACATGTATCCATCTTTCTTTGAGTGGTTCCTTACTTTCCAGCACAGCAAGAATTGCAAGATTCCTCTTACATTCCCTCTACACAAGCTCTGGCATCAGTTATTTCTCTAAGTCTGGTTATTCTAAGTGGACGGTTAGAGAATGGTATTCAGAGACTGAGATCTGGGCACTAGGTATGCTCATTGCTATTGGGGTGTTGCAGGGTAGAGCTAAGGAATATGTGTATGAATGTGTATATATGCATGCAGAGATACATTGATATCTATATTCATTTCTATATGTTTCACTCTATATATTGAAAAGTATATACTCACAGAAATATCTTCATTTTTAACCCAATACCACAGGGTTTGAGTTTCTTCTCTTTCTATATGCTTATTCCACTCTGATAGTAATAAAACTATGTCCCGCTATACTTAACTAGAGGCCCAGTGCATGGATTCATGTACATTGAAAGGAAATTAATTCAAAGAAATATTTTAATATCGCTATTCGCCTTTCTCTATAATAGAAGTATCAACCAAATTCATGATTGACAATGACAGATGGAAACACACATGAGCAACTGGTGCCAGCGAGAGTTTTATATGTATCATGCATGTGCAAGCTTTGTATATAAATAGAATAAACTTGCTTAATTAGACCTGCCTTCTGATGTAGCTAAACTTTTTCCAGCCCAGTGAAGCACCCCAACTTCTCTTTCAGGTAATTGTCAGCAACACAGCAGTAAATATCAACATGAAGCAGATTATTATTGTAGATCACGCAGGGAGAACAAAGAGTAAAATATTTAACTGCAGCAGTGTCTGACTATATTCTGCACAGTGAGAAAACCTGAAATCATTTTGAAGGCCCACCATTTCTTACTTCTTTCAACCGGGTCAAGTTTCTAAACTTTCTAAATCTCCATTTCCTGGATAATGAAAAGAAAATAGGATTCCACCAAGTCTCCTATCTACCTACTCCAGGACTTCTGTGAGAATTAGATGAGATAAGGCATGGGAAAACACTTCACAAACATTTGGTTGAACTGTAAAATGTTTGCACCTGGGTATAAAGCAAGTCGTGTTCCTGGGCTGAAGAAACTCCAAAGAGGCTAGTCACTAGGGAGAGCAAAGCTGGGTGTTGCTATGTGACATCATTACCCTGCACTCATAGTGACTGTTTTGGGCTGGGCTGGGCTGTAGGTAGCATTTTGCGCCATGGGGTCTTGGCTGCATTGGGTGCAATTTGGTCGGCTGTTGTTCCAGGGTGGTGGCAGGGTCTGTGTTCCACTTGGGGGCGAAGTGAGTGTTGCTTTGTGGGCACCAGGTCTGCAGTACTGTTTCTTTGTAAATGGCCTGTGCGCATCATGGCAGCTCCTGCATTGAGCATCTGCCCCCTGGTGGTCAATGTGCGTCATAGTGATCCGTCAGACAGTAGGAGGGACACTTAGCATATTAGCCTTTTATATATATAGTTATGTTCTCTTCTTCTCCCCTTCATTCCATAACTATCCTTCTGCTGTGATGCTGCCTCTTCTCCCTTATGACTGCCCTTACCACCCTACTTGGGCTCTGACATGCTGTGCTAGGATTTTTCTGCTGTCCCCTCTGGTGGGCACACTTCCTATGCCACCTGTGCTCAGACACCCAGAGCTACACCAGAATTTATCCTATATACATGCCCTTGCCTCCCTACTCAGGTCACACTACAACTGTCTTGGGCTATGACCGTCTACACTGGCCTGTCCCTTGTGTGTAGACACTCTGTTAACCTAATTGGGCTTGAATGCAACTCTCTAGCATGCCCCTCCTCATTCATGTTGGCCTCTTGACATTCTCTTTCATCACTGTAATTCCCTATTCATCCTTTCTCTCATGCCTGCACAAATGCCTATCTTATTTGACCTCATCAAATGACCTTTATATTAAAAAGAAAATGGAAGAAAAGGAAAGAAAAAGTGGAAGAAGAAGAGTAGCTCAGTGTTTAATCTTGCATTATTGTATTCACAATTTCTGGTAATTGGTATCCAACCTGAATCCTTAACCATAATCTCTTTTTTCTCTTTATTGATTAAGGTATTACATATGTGTTCTTATTCCCCTATTGTCCCCCCCCAACCCCC
>NW_006300375.1:7751609-7782726 GCF_000327345.1 Myotis davidii | reverse complement strand
TGGTGAAGATATTGCTGTCTGTGGGTTCCTCTAATATTTTTCTAGTTTCCCATCTTATGTTTAAGTCCTTTATCAATTTTGAGTTTATTTTTGTGTATGGTATAAGTAGGAGGTGTAGTTTCACTATTTTTTTGCATGTAACTGTCCAATTTTCCCAACACCATTTATTGAAGAGACTGCCTTGATGCCATTGTATGTTCTTGCCTCCTCTGCCAAATATTAATTGAGCATGGTGGTTTGGGTCAATTTCTGGGTTCTCTATTCTATTCCATTGGTCTATATGTCTGTTCTTGTGCCAGTACCAGGCAGTTTTGAGAACAGTGGCTTTGTAATACAGCTTGATATCTGGTATTGAGATCCTGCCTACTTCGTTCTCCTTTCTCAGGATTGCTACAGCTATTCGGGGTATTTTTTTTATTTCAGATGAATTTTTGGAGAGTTTGTTCTAGGTCTCTGAAATATGCCATTGGTATTTTAATGGGAAGTGCATTGAATCTATAGATTGCTTTGGGTAATATGGACATTTTAATGATGTTGATTCTACCAATCCATGAACATGGTCTGTTCTTCAATCTGTTTATGTCTTCCTCTATATCTTTTTTCAGTGTCCTGTAGTTTTCTGAGTATAGGTCTTTTACCTCCTTTGTTAAGTTTATTCCTAGGTATTTTACTTTTTTTGTGCAACGGCAAATGGGATTGTTTTTTAAAATCTTTGTTTCTGTAAGTTCACTATTGCTGTAAAAAACTGCCATAGATTTCTTGGCTTTAATTTTGTATCCTGCTACATTTCTGAATTCACTTATTAAGTCTAATAATTTTTTGATGGAGTCTTTAGGGTTTTCTATGTACATTATCATGTCATCTGTGAATAAGGACAGTTTTACGTCTTCTTTTCCAATTTGGATACCTTTTATTTCTTCTTCTTGTCTAATTGCTATGGCTAGCACTTCTAGTACTGTGTCTAACAGTAGTGGTGAAAGTGGGGATCCTTGCCTCGTTCCTGTTCTTAGATGAAATGGTTTTAGTTTTTGCCCATTGAGTATGATGTTGGCTGTAGGTTTGTCATATATGGCTTTTATTATGTTGAGGTATGATCTCTCTATTACCATTTTGCTGAGGGTTTTTATCAAGAAAGGGTGTTGGATTATGTTAAATGCTTTTTCTGCATCAATTGATATGACTATGTAATTTTTATCTCTCAATTTTTTTATGTGATGTATCATGTTTATTGATTTGCAGATATCCTTGCATCCCTGGAACAAATCCCACTTGGTCATGGTGTATGATATTTCTGATGTACTGTTGGATCCGATTTGCTAGAATTTTGTTGAGGATTTTGGCATCTATGTGCATGAGGGATATTGGCCTGTAGTTCTCTTTCATTGTGTTGTCTTTATCTGGTTTGATATTAGGGTAATTCTGGCTTCATAGAATGAGCTTGGAAGTGTTCTTTTCTCTTGAAATTTTTGGAATAATCTGAGGAGGATAGATTTTAGTTCTTCTTTGGATTTAACCCTAAACTTTTATAAATTTTATCTCACTAATTTAACCCTAGTCTTTTCTAAATTTTATCTCACTATAATTTAACTTGAACATATCATACATATGTTAAAATCTAAATAAGCTTTTACCAGACAGAACATCCTATCCAACAGCAGCAGAATACACATCATTCTCAAGTGCACAGAGAACTTTTTCTAGGATAGGTCATATGTTAGGCCACAAAACAAATCTTTGCAAATGCAAGAAGACTGAAATCAGCCCTGGCCAATATGGCTTAGTTCATTGGAGGGTAAGATGTCCCATATACCAGAAGGTGGCAGGTTCAAAATTAGAAATCAACAAAAGAGGAAAGCGAGAAGATCTATACATATGTGAAGACTAAACAACATACTTCTAAGCAAGTATTAGGTAAAACAAAAGTAAAAATAAAAATAATGAAATTATCTCAAAACAAATGAAAATGGAAACACACCATATCATATATTGTGGAAACCAGCAAAAGCCATTTTGAAAGGAAAGACTGTAACAATAAACAAACACACGTATTAAGAAATTACAGATGCTCTGGGTTGTTTGGCTCAGTGGATAGAGAGTCAGCCTATGGACTGAAAGGTTCCAGGTATGATTCTGGTAAAGGCACATTCTGGTCAGCAGCACATGCCCTGGTTGCAGGCTCAGTCCCCAATAAGGGGGGGGCAGGAGACAGCCAATCAATGATTCTCTCTCATTAATGTTTCTACTTGTCTCTCCCTCTCCCTTCCTCTCTGAAATCAATAAAAAATATTTTAAAAAAAGAAATTATAGAGATCGCAAGTAAACAACCTGACTTTACACGTCAAAGAAGTAGAAAAAAATAAATTATGACCAAAGTTAACAGGAAGAAGAAAATAATAAGGATCAGCTCAGAAATAAGTGTAACAGAGACCAGGAAAACAACAGGATCAATACAATTTAGAGCTGCTTCTTTGAAAATATAAATTAAATCAACAAAAGCTAAGCTAGATTAAGAAAGAAAGAAAAGCCAGACTGGTTTGGCTCAGCGGATAGAGCGTCGGCCTGCGGACTGAAAGGTCCCGGGTTCGATTCCGGTCAAGAGCATGTACCTTGGTTGCAGGCACATCCCCAGTAGGAGGTGTGCAGGAGGCAGCTGGTCAATGTTTCTCTCTCATGGATGTTTCTAGCTCTCTGTCCCTCTCCCTTCCTCTCTGTAAAAAACAATAAAATATATTTAAAAAAGAAGAAAGAAAAATAACAAAGACAAAATTAGAAATGAAAGAGGAGACATTACAATCGATATTATAAAAATACAAAGAATTAGAAAAGACTACTATGAACAATTATATGCCAACAAATTACATAACCCAAAAGAAATGCATACCTTTCTAGAAGCATACAATCTAGAAGGCTGAACCAGGAAAAAAAAAAAAGAAAATGTGAATACATCAATAATGAGAAAAGAGAAGAGTTAGTTCCAATTTTCCTCAAACACTTCCAAAATATTGAGGAGAAGGGAACAGTTTAAAACTTCTTCTATAAGATCAGCATTATTTTGATACCAAAACCAGATAAGGATGCCACAAGAAAACTATAAAAAGTATAAAAAAAATTATAGGCCAAGATCCCTAATGAATATGGATGCAAAAGTTCTCGACAAATTATTATCAAGGTGAATTAAAATACCTATTAACATAACCAAGTGGGATTTATCCTTGGGATACAAAGATGGTTCAATATATACATACCGATGCATGTAATACATCCCACCAATAAAATGAAAGATAAACATATTATCTCAGTTGATACAGAAAAACATAATTTGAAAAAATACATATTTTCATGATTAAAACACTGAACAAATAGGATACAGAAGGAACATACTACAACATAATGAAGGGCATATATGACAAACTCCCAACATTCTATTCAATGGAAAAAATTGGAAGTGTTTCCTTAAGATTAGGAATAAGCCACTTACCACTCCTATTCAATGTAGTACTGAAAGTCCTAACTAGAGCAATGATGCAAGACAAAGAAAGAAAAGGCACCTAAATTGAAAAGGAAGAAGTAAAATTGCCATTATTTGCTGATGATTTGATCCTATAAAAAAGTCCCAAAACATTTCTGTTGGAATTAATCAATGACTTCAATAAAGTGGCAGGGTACAAAATCAACATACAGAAATCAATTGCATTCCTTTACACTTAATAATGAAGCATCTGAAAAAGAAATAAACAAAACCATTCAATTTATAATAGCATCAAAACCAATAAAATACTTAGGAATAAATTTAACCAAAGAAGGGGGAAGATCTGTACAATAGAAATGCAAAACTTTGCTGAAAGAAATCAAAGAAGAGACCAAGAAATGGAAAAACATTGCATGTTAATGGATTATAAGAAATAATGTTGTTACAACTGCCATATTATCCAAAGCCATCTACAGATTTAACAATCCCTATCAAAATACCAAAGGCCATCCTCACAGAAATAAAAGAAATAATCCTAAAATTTGTGTGGAAGCACAAAAAAACTAAATAGCCAAAGCAATCTTGAGCAAGAAGAACAAAGCTAGAGGTATCACACTTTTAGGTTTAAACTATACTACAAAGCCATAGTAATAAAAATAGTGCAGTACTGGCACAAAAATAGACACCAACCAACGGAATAGAATGGAAAGCCCAGAATTAAACCTTAGCCTTTATGGTCAACTGACATTTGACAATGGAACCAAGAATACCCAATAAGACGCCCTGACGGGTTTGGCTCAGTGGATAGAGCATTGGCCTGCAGACTGAAGGGTCCCAGGTTCGATTCTGGTCAAGGGCATGTACCTTGCTTGCAGGCACATCCCCAGTAGTGGGTGTACAGGAGGCAGCTGATCGATGTTTCTCTCTCATCGATGTTTCTAACTCTCTATCCCTCTCCCTTCCTCTCTGTAAAAAATTAATAAAAAATATTTTTTTTAAAAAGAATACCCCATAAGAAAAGGACAGTGTCTTCAACAAATGGCGCTAAGAAAACTGGAGAAACACCTTCAGAACAATAAAACCTCATATCATTTATAAAATTAACTCAGAATGGATCAAAGCCCTGAAATATAAGATCTGATATAAAAAATTTCTTAGAAAAAAAGAGAAGCAGCTCATTGAAAGTGGTTTTAGAAATAATTTGGGGGGGGGCATGATGCTAAAAACACAAACAACAAAAGAAAAAATCAACAAATTGGACTACATCAAACTCAAAAGTTTCTGCACAGCACAAGAAATAAATAACAACATTAAGAGACAACCTACAGAATGGGATAAAATGTTTGCAAACCATGTATGAAAAATATATAAAAAGCTCAATAACTCAATAGTAAAAAAAGGAAAAATATTTGATTAAAAATAGGGAAGGGAACTAAATAGGCATTTCTCCAAAGAGGACATAAAAATGGCCAAAAGTCAAATGAAAAGATACATCATAAATAATCAGGGAAGTACAAATCAGAACCACAAGGAGACACTGCCTCACAATGAGTTATCATATTAGAATTGTTATCATCAAGAAGATAAAAGACAACAGCTGCTGACGAGGACTTGGTGAAAAGGGAACTCTTATACATTGTTGGTGGGAATATAAATTGGTTCAACCACAATGGAAAACAATATGGAGGTTCCTCAAATAATTAAAAATAGATCTATCATATAACCCAGTAATTCTACTTCTGGGTACATATCAAAAGGAATTGAAAACAGTATTTCAAGGAGATATACTAGTAAGCACTCACATGTTTATCACAGCATTATTCACCATAGTCAAGATATGAAACCACCCAAATGGACATCAACAGATGAATGGACAAAAAGATGTAGTACATATACACTATGAAATATCATTCAGTCATGAAATACAAAGATAGTCTCCCATTTGGGACAACATGGATGGAGCCTGAGTACATGATGCTAAGTCAGTTAAGTCAGAGAAAGAAAAGTGATGTATAATATCACTTATATGTGGAATCTAAAAAAGTTAAACCTATATAAAACAGAATATGTTCATTACCAGTAGATGGGGGAAGAGGGAATAAAAGTGATGGCATTAAAGATACCAATTAGTAATTAGCAGTAAATAAGCCACAGAGATCTAATGCACAATATAATTAATATAGACAATAATAATGTACTATAATTATGTAATATTATAACTGTCACTGCTTTGGCAATCATATTACAATATCCTATATAATAAAAGGCTAATATGCAAATTGCCCCTACAGGCAGGAGTTTGACTCACTGGAAAATAGACGTGTGCTGACCACCAGGCTTCCAACGGGCAGCAGTGAGGTGCTGCTAGCCCCAATGGGCCCCGAAAAGAGTGGAACCATGGTGGGATGGTGGAGCAGGTGAGCGGGCAGTGCCAGGCCAAGGCGGGTGCAAAGGGAGGTCCTGGCCAGCAGCCAGCAGCTGCTAGGGACCCTACTTGTGCACAGATTTCATGTACTGGGCCTTTAGTGTAAATGTATAAAAGCAATACATTGTACACCTTACACAATGTTACACATCAAATTTATTCAATAAAAAATTAAGCCCGGCTGAGTGTGGCTCAGTGGTTGAATATCCATCAGGAGGTCACAATTTGATTCCCAGTCAGGGCACATGTCCAGGTTGCAGGCTCAATCACCTGTGGGGGGCATGCAGGAGGCAGCCAATCAGTGATTCTCTCTCATCACTGATGTTTCTATCTCTCTCTCCTTCTCCCTTCCTCTATGATATTAATAAAAATAAGTAAGCTTTGTTTACATTCATTGACTTGAATCACAAGAAAATAAGAACAATGATGTGAAATAGAACTTATTCATAAAGTATAAGAATATATTTTTCTACAAAGATCTTGATATTCACATAACTCCTTTTTGAATTCACTGTTTGTGCATATATAAACATAAAAGTATTTTGGAATGGGCAATGAGAATACATAAACTCTAGAAAATCACATTGACCACTGAGGAATATAGTAAATTTTATTTCCCAAGTAAAAACTATTTTGAGAATGATCTTACTTACAAGTATTTACTAAATTGCCTAAAACTAGAGCAATAAGGCAGTTTTCCTTTAGGAATTTTGCAATACATATTTTGCAATGGTTGGCTTTCCACACATATGATATCTTGTTAACTGAACTACTTTGCAGCTAACAATAGCTTTCAAACCAGCTAAATCAAAATGTCTTTGTAAAGAAATGATTTTAGTATTTGCTTAATTTTTTTAGAGGAAGCTATTACTGCCCTGGCCAGTGTGGCTTGGATAAGCCTCATCCTATGCACTAGAGATTGCCAGTTCCATTCCAGGGCACATGCCTGGGTTGTAGGTATCCCAGATAAGGGGTATGTAGAGGCAGCCAATTGATGTTTCTCTTTCTCTCCCTCTCCTTTCCTATCTAAAAGTCAATAAAAACATATTTTTTTTAAAAAGAAAAGCTATTACTTAATAGTAAACTGTCAGTATTTAAATGTCAGTTTAACTTTACATATCATGTCCTTTCTCTTCAGTGAGAGTAGTTGGGGGACAGCTTTTTATTTCTGCTCACCCAAAAATTGATCCTGAGCAAACTCACTGAAGGTCTGGAAATGAATAGGTTTGACATGGCTGCAAAATAGAGCAACAAAAAAGATTGACTGCAGAATTGCTTTCTAAGAAAAACTTCTTATTTCCGTCATTTTAAAATTAAACAGCATTGAGCATTGTTGTGCAGCTGCAAAACTCTGTTTTTCCATAAGGAAGACCTTGCTTGCCAGCTTTCTGTCATACAGGAACCACAGAAAGCTGCACTAAAGTAGCCTCCTGTTGCTCCTCAGTTGTTTTTATGCCCCAACAGAAGCTGTCATCTTCCGGGCTAGATACAACCTCCCCACCACCCCCCAAACCTGCACCCAACACTTAACTTAGAAACATTATTTATAATTTCATAATTATTTTCTCTCATTTTTTTCCCGAATCAATTGGCAGCTACTTAAGGACCAGCATATTGTTCACAATAGTGATGGGGACCAGGAGAAATAAATAAGGAATGAAAGGCATGGTCCTTGCCCTGTAATTCACTTTTTACTGGGAAGAGAGAGCAGCACACACACCTCAAGGGAAAACAATAATAGGAAAGGATATTGTATTAGATTTCAATTTGGGTTCATGGTTTTATGGCCAGGTATAATAATTATAAACTCTGAGGCAGGAATTACAAATAAAGTTCTACTTATTGTAGGTTAGTATTTTTTAAATATACAGAAAAAAACAATTAAATAAGAAATATTTTTCCTCCTTCCGTGGCAAAATGTTTTTTTATATTGATGTTATACGAATAAAAACATTTGTGTAAAGCTTTTGCTTTCCAAATACTGAAAGTTTACAAAATACCAACTATGACTGGTTTAAGCTATTATTGAGTGTGCCTAAGTATTCTTTTGACAGTCTGGTTAATGTTTACTAGTACATGATAATAAAATGAATATATCTATAATTCATAATCCTTTATGAACATATTTTACAAGATTTATCTTTATTTCTTTCATTTCAGCAAAATGACTAAGAAACTACTAAAATTCATAATCAATATTTTCACATATTTCTTGTTTAAAATAATGACTTAAAACATATACATATAATTGTATCAGTGTAATGAATTTGAAAATATTTTTATTAAAGTATAAATCAATTTTTAATAAATATATTTTATCTGAATATATTCAAAATGATCTATTCTAATAATGAATAATACAAATTTTATAAATTACAATTAATATAAAAAATCAGCACTTAAATAAAGCTAAAATTTTAATATCTATTTTGGAAACTTAATTATATCTTATTAAATACTTTTAATTATACAGTGTCCATCTACTTGCTCATGTAAAGAATTTGTCTCATCTTTATATATTCTATAGCTATAAAAATAATTTTTATAAAGAAACAAATTTAAGAATAAAAAGCAAACTTTCTAACATTGCAAAAAAGTTTCTAGTCACTTTTGGTAACTGTTGCAAATGCTCTGCTAAATTATGATTACTTCCACAACTACATGTCAGATCAGTAACTGACACAAGAAAATGGACATGGTAGTTCTGGGAAATGATCTTTGCTATGCAAGACTCCACCGCAAGCACACAAATTGAGAGTAAGACTTTGACATGTTCATTTGTGCTGTCTTTTATCAAAGCACATCTTGCCCCTGTGCTCTAAAGCAGTGTTTATAACATAAACTGGCTGCACCAAAACTCAAATCCTTTGAACTATCCATCAAATGCACTATAAAGAAAAAATGGTGGAGAAGATGTCTCTAGGGCCTGAATGGTATTAGTCATGAAAGTAGATGCTTAGGTTACGGGTTGTCCTGCCTCACTTTTTACCAGCTTTCCAGCTTTCCTAAATCCTTTGGTCTTCAAGACAAAGGCAAAGGTTACACTAAGCAAATGTGAAGAGGAGTGTGTGTGTGTGAGAGAGAGAGAGAGAGAGAGAGAGACAGAGAGAGAGAGACAGAGAATGAATATGAATCTAAAGCTAAGGTCCCAGGCAAGGATCCTTCTTGCCTGAGTCTTAGTAATCTAGCAATTTAGGAACTTGAATCATCAATAAAAATAAAGATAGACCAGGGGTGGGCAAACTTTTTGACTCGAGGGCCACAATGGGTTCTTAAACTGGACTGGAGGGCCAGAACAAAAGCATGGATGGAGTGTTTGTGTGAACTAATATAAGTTCAAAGTAAACATCATTACATAAAAGAGTACAGTCTGTTTTTTTTTTTTTTTTTTTTTTTTTTTTTTAGTTTTATTCATTTCAAACGGGCCGGATCCGGCCCGCGGGCTGTAGTTTGCCCACGGCTGGGATAGACCATTACAGAGAGCATGAGAAGTGAACCTAGCCTTGGAGAATATGTAGGATTTATACAGGAAAAAGTAAAGAGAAAAAGATCATTGTGGGAAGAGTTTTCAACATAAATACCTGAGCAAATTTATTGTGACAAACAATAGGACCTCCAGGACTAGATAAGAGAATTTCTGCTATGGGAAAGAAATGTCATAGAGGCTACATGGGAAAAATAGGAATGTAATTTTATGTATTTTTAAAATATTTATTTTTATTGATTCCAGAGATGAAGGGAGAGGAAGAAAGAGATAGAAACATCTATGATGAGAGAGAACTATTGTTGGCTGCATCCTGCACACCCCGCACTGGGGATTAAGCCTGCAACCTAGGCATATGCCTTAACTAGGAATCGAACCATGACTTCCTGGCTCATAGGGTGATACTCAACCACTGAGCCACATCAGCTGGGCTGATTTTATGTATTAAGTAATTGGTTCAGGTCCTGGCAGTAATGGGCCAATTGTGATATTTTGGGGAAGACAATAGCTGCAAGTGCAACAGATATTGACAACAGAATCTTGAAAAAGAGAGGAGTTAGCAATCTACTACAATAAATCTAAGTAGGATTGATAAAGGTGAAGATAGGATGTTGGCTAGCAATAGGGCTGGAGAATACAGGATACATTTTAAAAAGGGAATAATCAGTATTAGGTCTATTTTTATATTCTTCCAAATTCTAATATTAAATTGTTTATATTAGTAAAGTTCCTTTAATTAAAGACCTACTAATTTCCATGTTTAAACTGAGTACACAGGAGATGTGTGTGTGGGTGCAGAGGAGAGGGTATAATATAGGGTTGACTACAGCCAGCGATGATGGACAAAACTCCTATTTTATATCATACTGTTGCTGGAAAAATCAGTGGGTCCAATTTCCCCCAAACTAGTGGAAGTGGGGTGGCACTTGCCATATCTTCAGTAATGAATTTCTAAGGCTCGCATGGGAGAATGAATGGTTTTTACTGGCATAGATTTAAATTTATCAGGTTGCAAAGTCCTTAAACCAGTCCTGGAAAATGTACAACTGGAGCTACAGCAGATCCAAAAGTAGGGCCAGTGTCCAGAGTTTCCATTCCATAGTGAAGCGGGGTCCGATATAGCATCAGGCTACATTTAGCCCATCAGTTCATTGTGTTGGTCCCACATGGCTCTAGCCCCTGCAATAAGAGAGCCAGGAGTGCAGGCAAGCAGAAAGAGGCAAGAGAGAGAGAGTAGCTCCTTTGTTCAGGAGCTCAAATATCAAATCTTCCTGCACTTGCAGTGGCCATGCGTATTCTGGCCACTGACTGGTTCCCAGGTGTGACTGACAAGTAAGCATCTTTTTACATCACCCAGATCTTACTGGGCATGGTTCTATTGTCCAGTCTCTTCCCCCATATCTGTGGGAAGAGACGTGGAGAATGTTAATTACAGCTTCCTGGTAAAGCTATATAAATGGCATACTTATATCATTTAGTCTTCCCTTTACTCCTTTCCTGTTAATAATATCCAGATTATTAATGGTATTAATACTATATCTAAGTAATTCTAATGCCTCATTTTTTTTGTCAGCTTCCCTAAATCCTTTGTGTGTGTTGTCATGTCCTTCATATTATTTAGTCTTTGAGACAAAGCTAAAAATTACGGAAAGCAAATGTGAAGAGGATTGTTTAATAGGGTTGAGAATAAATGCTATTGTAAATCATTTATTTGGGCCATGAGTATAGAAGGAGAAGATGCTTCACCATTAAAGCAAAATAATTAGATGTAGCTCAATGTAGCTATCTTTCTAATTTGTTAACAAGCATGTCAAGTTCTCCCCAGAGGCCTAACTCAGGCTGTATGACATTTTAGCCCTTGATGGGTTAGGGAGCCTTGCTACTATTTTAGGAATAGTAGAATATTCTGTCAGTGGCCTGGGCTTAATCTCTCTCATGCCATCCAAAGAGGTTTCCTTTTCAGAGTTCCAAGTGTTCTGTCTATCCTGGGCTGTGAATGAACATCTGTTTAGGCAGCTGTATTTCAGTTTGTGAGCAACTTCTACCTGTATGCTTCCCCTTCCCCACTCTTAGAGTGCTTTTATCATTCCACAAACTCACTAAATGTGGTGGAAGATTTATTTAAATTTGTCTCTAACTTGAAATTTGCATACGTATGTATTCTTGATATTTGAGCTCCAAAAGATGTACTTCCTTATTTTGGAGCAAGGGATGTTTCAGAATTACTACTTGAAATCTCAGAATACTTCTAGGGCATTAAAATGAATAACATGGGTATTGAATACAAAATAAATTTGTTAAAGATAAATTAGAGACGTGAGTGTTATATAAGGGTAGAAAAGAAATGTTATATATTTGTGTGTATATATGTAAATTAAATACGTAAACATGCAAAGTAACATCATATATATTTGTGTATGTTTTGTATATGTATATATACATATGTATATACACAGACACATAAATACAAAACTTCGTAAATAAGTTATATGATTCTTAAGAAACATTATTCTTATGCTGTTATTTCAATAATACATTATCTCTTCCAGAGGAGCTGAAATCAAATCTACAAATATTTCTTTAGCTTTATGTGCTAGGCATTAGATCACTGTATACAACCTTATACAACATGGAAATAACTAGAGATAACTACATTATGTGAGAGCTCTTCATATTGCAGAATATATGGTGAACAGGCTCCTAGTGTGACTCTTGTGTTGCAAGTTAGTGTTGTGAACTCCTGCTGACACTTGTTCATGATTGTTAAATAGATCATTTTTGAGGAGACAATTTTTAATGGGTAAACTAAGTATAACTTACTGCCTTCACTTAGATGAAAAGGCTGCCCACAGGCTGAGAAAGAGTAAGCCCTTTACGAGATTCATGAAAAATCAAGACTAGAGGAGATGTCCTTGGCTAGTCCCAGGAGAGTGAGTGCAATAGTGGGACCCAGGAATGACAGTAGCTAAGAGAGAACTCATCCTGTATTGGGAAACAGTTGGAATTGGAAAGTGAAAGATGATTTACTGAGGATTTACAGATGATCTAGAATAGGCTGATAAGTATTACAGAGTATTACTATCAGGTCTGAGGGATTACATCAAAGCCTGTGTAGCAGGCTCCTCTCTTGGTGACTTCCTGGATCATAAATCACCTCCCCTCAACCCTTTTGGACTACACTGGGTATGCAGGAGACAGCCCCAACAACTGTGGTTGTCCTATGAGACTTGTCCTCTTGACTATAGCTCACTGATCCAGGTGTGAACGTCAACCAGGTTTTCATCCCTAGAAAATTGAAGTAGGACCTAAGTGACATGAGGACAGAAATCAACTACTTTGTGGCTCTGTCTTGAAAAGTACTCTTGTCTTGAGTTCAAATACTAACTCTGGCATATACTGGGAGAGATACTCTACCAATATGAGTCTTACTTTTCCTATTTATAAATGGTGATAACAATATCCCTTATAATGTTGTCATAAGACATGAACACCAATGCATGTAAATTCTTGGCTGAATAAATGACAGTGGTAGGTGCTCAATCTATTCTCTTCTTATAAGAGCAGTGGATGCAGAGGTTTCTGAAATCACTCATAAAAATCTTAGAAGAATCCATAGGCAGCAAAATAGCAGAAATATGTCATAGCAATATCTTTACTGATACAGCTCTTGGACAATGGAAAATAAGGAGAAAATAAACAAATGGGACTACATCAAAACAAAAAGCTTCTGCACAGCAAAAGAAACCATGAACAAAACAACAAGAAAGCCCACTGCATAGGAGAACATATTTGCCAATGTTGGAATTGGATAAGGGTTTAACCTCCAAAATTTATATGGAACTCATACAACTTAACAAAAGGGAAATAAACAATCCAATCAAAAAATGGGCAAAGGACCTAAATAGACATTTTTCCAAAGAGGACCTACAGAAGGCCAAGAGATATATGAAAACATACTCAAAGTCATTAATCATCTGAGAGATGCAAATCAAAAGAACAATGAGGTACCATCTCTCATATTGGTCATCTTACACTTGTGACAGCATGGATGGACCTGGAGGGCATTATGCTAAGAGAAATAAGTCAATCAGGGAAAGATAAACATCACACGATCTCACTCATTTGTAGAATATAATGAACAACATAAACTGATGAACAAAAATAGAACCAGAGTCATAGAAGCATCAAACAGACTGTCGAACCTATGAGGGAAGGCGGGGGTGGGGGAGGGGTAAGAGAGTAAGAGATCAACCAAAGGACTTGTATGCATGTACATGAGCATGACCAATGGGGGTGAGGGCATGTGCTGGGGGGTGGGAGCATCTGAGGAGAGGTCAATGGGGGAAAAAGGAGACTCATGTAATACTTTAAACAATAAAGAATTTAAATGAAGAAAAAGATACTCAGGAATTTGGGATCTTGATTGGAGCCAAAGCCAACAAGAAGCTTTTTCTATGATAAAAGAAACGTAAGATACTGCAAAGATTTTTAGCAGCTGCATCAACTTCGTTTTGCAAATTAAGAAAGGTCTTGGAAAGGAGAAAGAACTATTCTGGAAGATGAAAAATGTGGTGGACTCTGTTGGGTACTTTATAACAGCACAATGATTAAAGGAGTCAGTAGGGTCTAGAGCAGCGGTTCTCAACCTGTGGGTCACAGCCCCTTTGGGGGTCGAACGACCCTTTCACAGGGGTTGCCTAAGACCATCGGAAAACACATATATAATTACATATTGTTTTTGTGATTAATCACTATGCTTTAATTATCTTCAATTTGTAACAATGAAAATACATCCTGCATATCAGATATTTACATTACAATTCATAACAGTAGCAAAATTACAGTTATGAAGTAGCAATGAAAATAATTTTATGGTTGGGGGTCACCACAACATGAGGAACTGTATTAAAGGGTCGCAGCATTAGGAAGGTTGAGAACCACTGGTATAGAGAGTCCTTTGTATTGGCCTTAGAATCCAGTGGGAACTAACCATTTCTTTAATTTATTTCACTTAAACATAAAAATCAGAGCATAATGCCCTAGAATTTAGGGCCTTGAAAACCTATGCCTGATTAATAAACTGTTGCTCTGATTTCTTCTAGTAATTCCTGAAAGTGGAGCCAGCCTTACTTAAAATAAAAAAGCTAAGTGACACCGAATTACACAAAAATATTAAAAGGGAAGGAAATAAAAACTAGCCACAACTCCAACTTGTATAGAAATGAATGAAAAACAAGTTAATTCAAATTAAAAACAGAGCTCAGAACTTTAAGGATAATAGGCACTTTAATCCCTTTCATCAAAATTCTGACCTCAATTTACATAAAAATATTTTAATTGTCAAATTCCTGCATCAGTAAGAAAATCCCCATTGCATATAGACCATACAAACTCAAATATATGGTAATCCTCCTATCTTCACAATGACATTATTATCCAGCCAAAGTTTTCTAGTTAACATGAGCATTGAGGAGAGGCAAAACTTTGGTTTCTGAGATAGGGCTCTGTGAAGTCTCCCAAGTCTCTTTTTCATGATCTGACTCAAAACCATGGGTTGATATTTCAACAATAATATGCTCATTCTTTAGGTGGTCTCAGGCGGTAACCCAAGGCTATCTTCTTGCCTGGAGATCCTCCCTTATGATATTGTTTCAAAGAAGTCTAGATACTCCCCTTCTCTGGCCAGTCTATAAGTACATGAAGCTCTGTGGAGCCAGTATTTGAAGGGCTTTGCATAGACACCCAGCTCTATGCATGGAGGCACATTAGTAGTTTGGGGATCCTGTCCTCCCTCCTATTCCTTCACTTGTATGTGTTGCCATCAAATAGGTCTCATTGCTGAACCATGTTACATTAGTACTGTGAGTCAATAATACCTTGCATGACGAATATGTAAAGTTTTGGGCATGTAGATGGCATAGTCAAATGTCTACTTATATTTAATTTTTAATTTTAATTGAACTTTTAAGGTACATGAGATATGTTCAAATGGAAGTGTGCTTTTACGCTTAAGATTATAAAATATTTTTGTTAATCCTCACCTGAGGATATTTTTTCCATAGATTTTTTTTTGGTGGGAGGGAGGGGGGGGTGAGACAGCAGACAGACAGACAGACATGCACTGGTTGTCTCCTGCATACGTCCCAACTGGGACTGGGGATAGAACCTGCAACCCAGGAACGTGCCCTTGGCCCTTGACTGGGCATTGAACCAGCGATCCTTCCCAGCATGGGCTGACTCTCTAATCACTGAGCAACTGGCTAGGGCTGTAAAATATTTTTTAATCAAACTCTGCACATGTAATTTTATATCAGTACCTTTGCTGGAACTAAAACATTTTGAACAATCTAATCCAGTTTTTTTTTTCATTCCACTTCTTCTTACTGTCTAGTGTGAGATATTGCAATTTTTATATGTGGGTATGGTGCTGTCACCTGGAACTTTATATCAAGTCCCAGCTTTAGGATATTTGGTGTTTTATTCATCCTGAGGGGTGCATACATGCGATTTCTACTGCTTTTTCAATAGAGCTTTAAAAGGCTTGTTTAAATTGACAACTGCAGCAAAAACAGCTAGGTACCCACCCATAATATGTGTTTTACCTTGCAACGTTTAGAACTATCACTAGAAAGAAGCATCCTAGCCAAAATCACGTTTTCCAAGCCCCTTCTAAGGAGGTGGTGCGCTGTGACCAGGTCTTGCCAGCCACAGGGCAGCAGGGGCCGCCTGCATCAGTGATGGCAGTCATGATGGGAAGTGCCTTGACCATATTCTCCTTCCCAGGATGTGACTAGTAGGTAAACGTCTACTACTATGTAAATATTTTACATAGTAAATGTAAAATATAGTAAAAAATAAAATACAAAATATAGTAATATTTTGGGCATTTTGATGATGGGGGTTTCTGTTGCATGTACTCAGTCTTGCTGCTGTTTTAGAAAGCAAACAGATAACACATCAGCAAGACATGTTCCAAAGGCTGGGCTGCTCTGCTGCCCCCTGCTCCAGAGGTTCCTGGAGGCATCCAACAGAAGGAATGTGGGTACCTGAACCACAGCTGGAGAAAGACTCTGCATATCTGGGAATGATGCCAGTTTGTTATTAATCTAACACTAAATTTTCATTGTGTTAAACAATGATAATTTGAGGATTTGGGAAGTTATTTGTTACAGAATCTAGCATTGCCCCCAAACAAAATCCAAAATGAGATATGGAGACATCCCCACAGAAATGATTACTAAACGAGCATTGTATTTCTTTGATAGCCACCCCCCGCACCCCCTTAAATCACAGATTCTACCAGATGGCCACTATAAGCACTCAGAACTAGAAGCTTGTTTCAGGCTAATATGCTTTCTCCAAACAGTGCTTCTACTCAAAATAATGGGCAATGCACTCTGTAAAACTCAAGTATAAGGGGACTCTTTTTCTGGGGAATAATTTTAGGGAAAAAATCACTCTATATTTCAGTAGATGAGGCTGATTGGCAGTTTTTATATAGGTTTGGGTAACTAAAGAATGCAATGTCAGGGAGAATTATATCAAAGCCTGGGTGAAATTAAATCACTTCTATTTCTCAATGAGAATCTATGTTGTATCATGGAAAAAACAATTCCCTCAATTTTGGGTAGACTTTGCTTAAATATTTGGTTCATCTTTAGACAACTTATTTAACTTCTATCATTCTTTCCTAAAAAATCATTTCAGAAAATTTCCCCCCAATCCGGGTTCCTTTCTAAGGTCAATCTCTCCACTTCTACCCTATACTCCACTCTTTTTGCTCTTGGACACTTTCTATTCTCACCTCTCTTTCTCACATTATTCATTTTTCTGTTTACTGGAACATTCAAAACAACATATAAAGATGAGGTTAATTTCCTATCTTAAAACTCCTCCCCTTTATCCCAGATTACCCCTACAAATACCCCATTCCATTATTTGTGACAATTTTTAATAAAAATTCTCCAAAGAGTTCTTATTCTCTCTCCAATTTCTCCCCTCTCCTGTGTTCTAATTAGCCTTTGGCCCCACTTCACTAAAATTTCCCTTTCTTTTCACTGAAAAATCTCTTTGCAATGTTTCCAATTTCTCTCTTACTGCTAAATTCAATTGCCAATGATTAGTTCCTACCGTACTTGACATATCAACAGCATTTGACACAGTTAATTACTCCTCTTTCATGATTTACGTTTTTGTTCACTTGGTTTCCAGGATTCCACAATCTCCTGGTTTTCTTTCCACCCCTCTGGTTGATCCGTCTCAGGTTATTTTTGTTGTATCTTCCATTTCTACCTGGCCTCTCAATAGTGAAATGCCTTAGGGCTCAATATCTAATGTTCTCTATGATAACCTCTCTGATAATTTCATCCAGCCTCATTACTTAAATGCCATGTACGTGACATTAATTCATCAAGTTACATTTTAAACCCAGATCTCTGTAATCAACTCAGTTCTTATGTATCCAAACTTGAACATACAAGCTTAATGTTTCCATTAGGTGAAATCCACACCTGCCATTCACCATCTTATCTTATAGCAACTCTATCTTGCCAGTTGCTCAAGTCAAAATCCTGGCATTAGCCCATTACTCTTCTCTGTCTCTTACACACAACATGCTACCTTGTAGGAAATTCTGTTGTTCTATCTCCGACATATATGCAGAATCCCCACTGCTGCCACCCTAGTTGGAGACATGATCTTATCTTTGATTTTTTTGCAATAGTCTCCCTATGCCCAGCCCTTCTTAAACAGTACAGCCTATTCTCAATACACCAGACTAATTATTTAAAACTGGGGGCCTGGTGTAGGAATTCATTACATTAAAAGGAAATTAATTAGAAGGAATATTTTAGTATCGTTATTCTCCCTTTCTCTATAATAGAAGTGTCAACCAACTTCATGATTGACAATGACAGATCAAAACATATGCATGTGATTGACGCTAGCAAGGGCTTTATATGTATCATGCTTGTGCGAGTCAACTTAGCCTTATATATAGAGAGAGGCCCAGGGCATGAAATTCGTGCACTCGGGGGAGGGGGGTGGGGGAAGAGGTGGGGATCCCTCAGCCTGGCCTGCGCCCTCTCGAAGTCCGGAAGCCCTTGGGGGATGTCTGACTGACATCCTTAGTTCTGTCTTGGAGGTGGGAGAGGCTCCTGCCACTGCCACTGTGCTTGCCAGCTATGAGCCCAGCCTTTGGCTGAGCGGCACTCCCATTGTGGGAGCGTACTGACCACCAGGGGGCAGCCCCTGCATTGAGCGTCTGTCTGCCCCCTGGAGGTCAGGGTGTGTCATAGTGACTGATTCTGTCCTTTGGTTGATTTGCATATTACCCTTTTATATTATAGGATAGAATATACTTGCTTAATTAGATCTGCTTTCTGATTTAGCTAAACTTTTTCCAGCCTAGTGAAGTACCCCAACTTATCTTTTAGGTAATTGTCAGCAACACAGCAGTAAATATCAACAGGAAGCAGATTATTATTGTAGAGCAGCAGTGTTTGACTAGCCAAACCGGTCAGGGCAAGGCCCACCATTTCTTACTTCTTTTCAGTCGTGTCAAGTTTCTAAGCTTTCTAAATCTCTGTTTTCTGGCTAATTAAAAGAAAATAGGATTCCAAGTCTCTTATCTACCTACTACAGGACTTCTATGAGGATCAAATGAGATGAGGCATGGGAAAATGCTTCACAAACATTTGGTTGAACTATAAAATATTTGTACCTGGCTATAAATCAAGTTGTGTTCCTGGGCTGAAGAAACTCCAAGGAGGCTAGTCGCTAGAAAGAGGAAGCCAGGTGATGGTACATGACATCATTACCTGGCGCCCATAGTCACCATTTCCAGGCTGGACTGGGCTGTGGGCCGCATTTTGCGCCATGGGGTCTTGGCAGCATTGGCTCTAGGGTGGTGTCGGGGCCTTTCTCACACTTTGGGGAAGCTGAGTGCTGCTTTGTGAGCGCCAGGTACTCACAATAGGTACGCGGTGCTATTTCTCTAAAAATGGCCAGTGCACATCACGGCAGGATCTGTGTTGAGTGTCTGCCCCTTGGTGGTCAGTGTGTGTCATAGAAACCAGTCGGACGGTCAGACTTAGCATATTAGCCATATATATATATGTAAATCATGTTACTCCATTGTTTAGTGTCCTTGCAAAAGTTTCCTATTTCAGAGTAAAATCTAAAATTCTTAGAGTGGACTACAATCTCCTCCATAACCTGGTCTCCTCCTCCCCTCCCCTCCTTCAGTCTGTCTGACTGCAATGACCTCTTGGATGCTTCTTCAACAAGCCAAATACACTCTTGCATTTCAACAGATGCTTTGGATATTCCCTATGCCTAAGAATATCTCCTCTCAAAAAGGTAAATGGATAATTCCCTCACTTTCAAAATTTTTCTCCTAAGTCACATGTTGATTTAAGTCTATTCCTAACCATCCTACTTAAAATTTCAACCTATTTACTATTCAGTGCTCCCACACTCTTAATGCCCCCTTTCAGTATTCTTATTTTTTCCCCATTGCATTTTTAACCTTCTAATATACTCTGGCAGAAAACCACCTGTAGGTTTCATCAAATAGATCTGTGATATTCTATATTCCCCAGCTTCCAAAGCAATTAGTGCAAAGACATTACAAATTTTGGCCAATCAAACATAAGTAGAGCAATATGTGCCATCTCTTAGTCAATGTAGTCTTTGCCTCCCCTTTTTTTCTCTTTTTTTGTCTCTTGGTACAGTGACTTTAGTGTCACTTTTCCATTTGGAATGGCCATCCATCACATAACAGAATGCGATAAGAAGGAAAGTAAACTTCTTTTCTGGTTAAGCCATTGAGATATTGAGGTATTTATTTTGCAACCACTAGTATTAATTACACGTATTAATACAATTCTATAGCATACTTACTGTTTGTTTTTTATTATCTTTTCTTCACAGGTAGTATGTAAGTACCATTTAGATGAGCATGTATGTCACTTTTGTTTACTGATTTATTCCGAGTACTTAGATCAGTTCCTGGCATTTAGCAGACACTCAATATGTATTTGTAGAATGAATGTATGAGCTAGAAAAATGTGATTTTTTTGCATATTTTGTCCATGCTCTGAACAAGCTCTAAGTATCTTTTCCCCCTCCTAGCTCATGTAGTCATTTGATTAAGTGGAGTCTTTTGGAGGTGATTAGGATATTTGCAATGGAACATAGGGCATGAGGGGATTCACAGGTAATTTTGGCTTTCTTCATCTTTTCCTTTCATAAAGTTTAAAAAAAATATCATCACATTATAAGCAGAATGGTGTGGAAATGGCCAAAGACCTTGCATTTGTGCACCAACCACAGGTAAACATCAAAGGAAATTTCATACTCCAAATTGGATGATCTTTTGCAGCAACCCCCAATTCTCCACCTATAGTATTTATACACATAGGTGACATCCAAATAATGCCTATGCAATTCTATCAAAACAGCAGCACAAGGTTTTGTGGAAGGCTTACCCTGAAGTCACTGTAAACAGGTTGACCCCCATGAGGGGAACTACCTTCTATATCAGTTTTCCTTCCAGCTGAGACACAGCTGCACCTTCCACACTTTGGCATCTGCCAGCTTTCAGTGGTGGGAAGTTGACTTGAGTCTGAGACTGTTACAGAGTATAGGCTCTAGTGAACTTTTCAACTCTAAAAATTAAGGTCTTTGCGGTGCCATTATAGAACAAAATGTCCCTATCCTTCTGTCTTCTTAACAATAAGCCTTCTACAACAAAAAACATACTATCATGGTTATTACTGTAATGTTAACATCACAAGATCTGGCCCAAAATGGAGTTACTCACACTAAGCCCCATAGTATCAAATCAAAACTTCACTAAGTTTCTAGGCTGAGCTCTCTCAGAAAAAGGCCTTATATCAACAAATCAGTGCTTGTCTGCTCAGCACAAGTTACCTGCCCTGCTCCAAAAGTCTTCCCTTTGGTGCATATAATGTAAGTAACCCTGCTCTAACCAATCAGCACATGCCCAGTATGACTTCGTTGTTCCTATACACTTTGGGCTGTAAAAATCTCTCA
Organism: Myotis davidii; assembly: GCF_000327345.1. Taxonomy (NCBI): domain Eukaryota; kingdom Metazoa; phylum Chordata; class Mammalia; order Chiroptera; family Vespertilionidae; genus Myotis; species Myotis davidii. The sequence continues at coordinate 7,761,291 of NW_006300375.1, read as the reverse complement.
GCTTCTACAGCTCTTTGGAGCTCATTTCTATCTGCTACATTCGCTGCTGCCTGATTCATGAGCTGCTGAATAAGACCATTAAGATCTTTACAATTTACTCCATTGAATTTTTTTTCCTTAACCATAGTAACAATGACTCTTTCTATATTTGTATAATAAATGACAAAATACTTTCACATACAGTGTCAGTTTTGATCTTTGAACCAGGACCTAGTCCAGTTCTTACAACATAGTAAGCGCATAACACTATTTGCTGAAGAAATGAATAAGAGACTTTTAAAAATTAACTTTAAACATAAACTGCAAAGGGGAAAGAGGCAATTTTTCCCTTGGATCTTCTATCTTGTCATCTGGAATCATCTTGGCATTTTCATTCTTAACAGAATATATGCACATCTTGCCTCCCACCCCCAATTATTTATCTACCTACTTATTTATAAACTAGAGGCCCAGTGCCATCAGACAGACATCTTTAGTGCTGCCGAGGAGGCAGGGGAGCTGTGAGCCTGGCTCAGAGCTTCTGGCTGAGCAGCACTCCCCCTATGGGAGCACACTGACCACCAGGGGGCAGCTCCCACATTGTCTGGCCCCTGGTGGTCAATGCATGTCATGGCGACCCGTCGTTCCACCATTTGATCGATTTGCATATTAGTCTTTTATTATATAGGACTAGTGGCCTAGTGCATGAAATTCGTGTATGGGGGGCTCCCTCAGCCCAGCCTGCACCCTCTCCAATCAGGGGCTGCCAGTTTAGGCCCAATGCCTGTGGGACAGGCAGTCAGAAATCCTTCTTGGAATCTGGGACTGCTGGCTCCTAACCGCTCACCTGCCTGCCTGCCTGATCACCCCTAACTGCCTCTGCCTGCCTGCCTGATTGCCCCTAACCCCTCTGCCTGCCTCTGCCTCCAGGCCTATCTCCGGGCCTGATCTGCAAGCTCCATGGCAGCTGCTGATCAGCCCTTGCCTCTCTCCCTCCTGGGCCTTGCCAGCATCTGTGGTGGCTGCTGATTAGGCCCTGCCTTTCTCCAGGCTTCTCTCTGGGCCTGATCCACAGCCGCCGAGGCAGTGGCAAAGTTGTTAGGCCTCCACCAGGCCCAAGCCAGAGGCTAACAACCTCTCCGCGCCCACCTTGCTCCATCCTGCCCTGCCCGCACTGCCTGGTGACCCGTCATCCATCTGGTCATTTAGGACGTGACGGCCCCTGTTCTTTTATAATGTAGATGTTATCCCAATAAATTTAATAAAAATTGTCTGCAAATTATGCTTACACTGGAAATGAACCACTTATCAATTTTATTTTAATCATCACTATTGGTGTATCCTGTAGGTGTAAAATTTGGCTTCCACACTCAGTATTTCTTGGGGGCCAGACTTCAGAGACTTCATAGATAGTTCTGAGGTCTTTGGCCTTGCTCTGAAGTTACTGGCTGCCCAAGTTATCACTTGAGGTGGGGAATTTTTCTACAATGTCTTGGTCTTTTTCTGGATCATTTTTATTCAGTTCCTCATTTGGCCTGTGATAATGGCCACATATTGTAGGCTTTATAGCTCTTGTAGGTTTTCTTGAAGGGGTAGGACTTTTTGGAAAGGCCCCTTTCCTTGAACTTCCTTAAAGACATCTTTTCACCCCCATGGATATCTTTAGTTCATGGAAGGACACCAGAGTGAGCGCAGAAGAACACTGGTTTGTTGGTGGAAATGGCTGGGATGAAAGCGAAAAAAGTCTTCATGAGAAAAAGTATGGGTTGAGGATGGAATCTGCCAGGCAAGACCAGGGAGTCTTGGGGATATGCCACTAAAGAAGAGGAGGAGAACTTTGGGTGTAGTCCTTTCATCCGAGACATTGGACCTGGGTTAACAGGGCTTCTTCCTCTTTTACCTTCTTTTGGTGAATGGGGTTGATAAGATTTATCTGAAATCTTTTCAAGGTAATGTGACTGTCTCTGTGGAGATGTGAATCATCCTGCTTCCCCAGGACAGGTTGCTCTTATGTACCTTGAAAACCATTCACTTCTTGGCTACTACCAGAGAAATTTTCCATCTCACCCCCTTGTCCATCTGGCTCTCCCCAGCTTTCTGTTTTCAAGGTTGAAATAATTACCTTTAGGCTGTCTTTAATGAATAGAGTTGTTCAACTGGTTATCTTAGCTTTGTTTAAAATCTTGGGGTTGATTATAGTAGATATGTTATCTAGATTTGGGGTTTAACAGTATAAGGTGAATGAGGCAGGAATTTAAATTCCCAAAGTTGGGCTTGCTGATTGAAAAGTGCACCTCCCCCCACCCACCTCCTCAGGGAACTCAGGTAGTCAGACCCTTGGTCTGAGGATTGCAAACTCAGGTTCATAGAGGACAGGAGGCCCAGGCCCTGTCAAAGTATGTATCAGAGGCAGGGCTAAAGGACCCTATGAATCCATCTCAGCCCCTGCCATCAGGCTTTGGAATTGCTTGGATTGGTACTGGATGTGATGTACACTGACTTCCTGCAGAGGACTCAGGGCAACGAGGCCTTGATCTGAGGATTCTGGCTTTGGGTCAACAGAAGGAGGGTCCCAGGGCTCAAGGTGAGGAACATAAGGGAGGAGGGAGGGACCCTGGGCCCTAGAACAGAGTCATCCCACCCAGGGCGGGATGACGACAACAGGCGATTTCTGCATCCAGGTCTCAGAGACTCGGGGGCTTTGGTATAGGGAATGGGAACTCACATACACAGAGGACCGCCCCAAGTCCTGCCAGAGTCAAGGTAAGGACCCCAAGGAAACACTAATGGGACTCTGGATGCCACAACAGAGGGCACCCCACCAAGGCCCTTCCCCAGTATAAGCCCTGGGAGACCCCAGGGTGGGATGATGACAACAGCGATTTCTACATTCGGTCTCAGAGACTAAGCCCTGGGAGTCCCCAGGGTGGGATGACAACAGGTAATTTCTGCAACCGGTTCTCAGAGACTCGGGGGCTTTGGTATAGAGAGCAGGACCTCAGATATGCAGAGGACCGTCCCAAGTCCTGCCAGAGTCAACATTAGGATGTAGAGACTCTGGATCACATAACAGAGGGGACCTCACAGAAGCCCACCCTTGCTGTCAGCTCTGGGAGTCCCTAGGGTGGGATGACCACACGCAGTGTTTCCTGACTTCCACAACGGGTCTGAGAGATCCTGGGAACATGGTATCAGGAAAAGGGCCTCTGGTCACAGAGGGGAGGGCCCAGGTCCTGCTGGAGTCAACCACGAAGGCAGCAGTGAGGTCATCAGGCCTCCTCCTGGCCTGGGCCAGAAGCTAACAACCTCACCACCCCCTCCCCCACTACACCCAGGCATTTGGTTGTCATCTCTCTGGTTGTTTTGGACATGACAAACCCTGGCTCTTTATATATATAGATAGGTCAACTTTAGTATCTTTAATTCAATGACCCCTAGATAAACTATTAGAAAGGATTACAGGTTTACATAGTGGGTTAGACAGAATTTAAATTCATTTTTACTTTATTGCCACTATTGTTTCTTCTGTTAGGAGGCAGGAGTCATTTTGGAGTAGAATTTCTCTGTTCTGAGAAGAATTTCTTGAATGGCCCCTTTAGTTATGTAGATGTCAGGAGAGAACAACTAATCACAGTACAGAGTGATGTGATTACCTCTCTGTTTTGACTTGAACACTTACTACCCTTCCCAGTAACCTTATGTACAGTAAATTAAAGACTTTCAGTCCAGGACAGAGCACATATATGAGGGTGGTCCCATAAGACTACAATGGATTATAAGCAACAAGTACAAACACAAACACTTCTCATTCCTTTATTTCTCTTTATCTCCCTTCCTAGTTCATTCCTCAAGAATTCTTTCTTTCTCTCTGTCTTCTCCCCTTCACTCTTTATCTTTCCAGGTCACTTTTGATCTCTGATCTTCCTTGCTTTCCTGTTCCTTTCCTTCCCCCTCTCCCTTCCTCCCTCCTTCCTCCTGACCACAGCTCTTCCTCCAACTCATCCCCCTGCAATGCCTTCTCCCTGGGCCTCTGATATGTGCATACACACACACACACACACACACACACACACACTATACCACATATTTACTTAACTGTGCTGTGTTTAGATACACAAATATTTACCAAAGTGTTTCACTTGTCTGCAGTATTCAGTACAGTATCATGCTGTACAGGTCTGTAGCCTAGGAACAACAGGACACCATATAGCCTACATGTGTAGTATAGGCCAGTATACCATCTAGGTTTGTGCAAGTGCATATTGTGATGTTCACACAAGGACTTACTTAAGGAGGCATTTCTCAGAATGCATCTCTGTCAAATGACATATGACTGTATTTAAAGCTTCTCCTTTGAAACAAAGTAAGCCAATTTGCTCCTAGAATAAAGAGAATTGAGCCCTCCAGTCTTCCTTTTTAGAGACTCATTGTATTTAGCACTGATGAATAGAAGGTTTAGCCTGAGGCTGATTCAGAGCAAAGTACACTGAGACCCTCCAGAAGGAACTCACCGTGGAAGCAGAGAGTTCTTCTGCACCAGCCTGCTGCCCTTGGATATGAAGGCCTGGCCTGTCACGAGGGCAGGAAGCCCCTCCAGACCCAGCCTCCTTGCCTGGAGATAGGGCTTTGGAAACAATGTGAATTTAAAGGAGGTGATTCTTGGGAAAGGTATAGATAAACGACATCAGCAAGCCTGGTAGTATAACACACATAGGCCTTTAAAGTCTGTTCCTCCTTTCTCCAGTTAACAAAAGGCTAAAATCAGTTCTGACTAGAAGGTTGGCTGAAACTGCAGAGAAAATATCATTACATATGAGCAGAGGTAACCTACTCAACACAGTGCATGTCAGAATGTCCAGATGAGGGGCATGGGCCTTCGGTCAGAGGCATAGACTGTGCAGAAGTCTTTGTGTCTCCTAGAAAATAAATGTTCAGGGTAGAAGACCTTATTGTAGAGCTGTTTTAATGCTCTCACACTATCCACTAGTGAGCATATATAAAGAGGAGATATTATATTAAAGAATTTAATAGTAATAATTGTATAAATAATGAGAAAAATATGGGTTGCTGTGGAGTCTAACCTGGTGTGTAAATCAGGGGAAGTTTTTCTGAGGAAGTGAGGTTATGGAATTAGTTTGGTAAAGATATGAAAACACCACTCAATGCTGAAGATCCTGAGGGTTTAGCAAAGTTAACAGATTTCTGGAGTAAGAAGAGAACAACAGTGAGCTATGGCTGGAGAGCCCCATTAAGGATTTTTGGCTATATCCAAAGAGAAATGGAAACCCAGAGGAATTATCCTGGTTAATTTACATTTTAAGGAATTATTTACTAAAAATATAATGTGCTATAGTCAGGCAAAAAAGTGTGTGTTTGAGAGAGAGAGTGCTAGGCAAAGAGTGCATGAATGAGTCTAAGTAGGGGTTGTTACTAAAATCAACACAATAATCCATTTAGCTTGAACAAATAAGGAGGCTATAGGTTGGAGAGGAGGAATGGATTTGAAGTAAAGATCTACAAAGAGGGATCCAAGATGGCGGCTAATGGAAGGGCAGGCTGCAAGAAAGTGTGTGAGCGAGAAAGTGAAAAGAGTGTGTGTGGACGTGCGGGGAGTGTCTGTATTTGTGAGTGAGCGACAGGTATATTCCACAGGACTATTGGGGACTGGCAGACCAGGCTCCTGAAATCTCTCCCAGAGAGATGGCTCTGCCTCAGAGACCATGCCATCTTGAAGGGGAGAGCAGCTGTGATTGGAAGCCCAGCCTTACCTTCAACCAGAGAGACCTTGGGCACCTCCCAGGACCCTAAAACCACATCACCCAGGAACCAGCTGCCTCAGCTGTGAACCCATGAACACTGAGACTCCAGCCTTCCTGGCCATGGATGCCTAAAAAGTTTGTCCAGGGGGAGACAAAGTGGCAACAAATATGTGGATGGGCCCTGAACCTTCTCACAGAGCAGACAGAACAGCTGAATTGAACAACATCCACCTGGAATTGGCAAATTAAACACAGCTGGTGAGGTTATCCATGGATGGAAAAGTCAGGGATTGCCTAGAATAGCAGTTCTCAACCTGTGGTTCGCGAGCCCTTTGGTGGTCGAATGACCCTTTCATAGGGGTCGCCTAAGACCATCCTGCATATCAGATATTTACATTACAATTCATAACAGTAGCAACATTATAATTATGAAGTAGCAACGAAAATAATTTTATGGTTGGGTCACAACATGAGGAACTGTATTTAAAGGGCCAGAAGGTTGAGAACCACTGGCCTATAAAGAGTCAACGAGAGAGAGAGAGAGAGAGAGAGAGAGAGAGAGAGAGAGAGAGCGCGCGCTATATAACCAGATACCCTGAGAAGAGCAAACATGGGGAGACAAAGAAACAGCCTCCATACAAAATAAAAGGAGGAATCACCAGCAAAGAAAGTAAACAGAATGGAGGCAAGCAATATGTCAGAAAAATAATTCAGAGCAATGGTCCTAAGGATGCTGAAATGGAGGAAGAGAAATTCAACAATATGTGTAAGAACCAAGAGGAAATGAAAAATGACATTGCTGCGATAAAGAACACAATATAAAGCATCAACAGTAGACTAGAAGAAGCAGAGGACCGCATCAGTGAGATAGAAGACAAGGTAGGAAAAAATACCCAAGCAGAGCAGCAAATAGAAAAAGAAACTTTAAAAAAAGCAGGAGACACTAAGGGAACTTTGGGACAACATGAAACAAAACAACATGCACATAATAGGGGTCCCAGAAGGAGAGGAAACTGAGCAAGGAATAGAAAACCTATTTGAAGAAATAATGACAAAAAACTTCCCTATATTGGGAAGAAGAAAAAAACACACAACTCTAAGAAGCTCACAGAGTCCCAAACAAGATGAACCCAAAAAGACAAACCTCAAGACACATTATAATTAAATTGGCAAACACCAATGACAAACAATGACAAACTAAGAATCTTTTTTTAAAATATATTTTATTTATCTTTTTTTATAGATTTTATTGATTTTGTACAGAGAGGAAGAGAGAGGGATAGAGAGTTAGAAACATCGATGAAAGAGAAATATCTATCAGCTGCCTCCTACACACTCCCTACTGGGGACGCGATCGCAACCAAGGTACATGCTCTTGACCGGAATTGAACCTGGATCCTTGAGTCCGCAGGCTGATGTTCTATCTACTGAGCCAAACCAGCTAGGGCCAAAGTAAGAATCTTAAGGGCTGCCAGAGAGACACAAAGTTACCTACAAGGGATCTCCCATCAGACTGTCAACTGATTTCTCAACAGAAACACTCAGGCCAGAAGGGAATGGAATGAAATATACAAAGTCATGGAGAGCAAGGGTCTGACTCCAAGAATCCTGTACCCAGCAAGGCTAGCAATCAAAATTGAGGGTGAAATCAGGAGTTTCACAGACAAAAAAGGACTAAGGGAGTTTATTACCACCAAATCAGCAATGCAAAAAATGATAAAGGGACTGCTGTAAAAAGAAGAAATAGGAAAGGAAGAAGAAACACAGGTATAAATAATAAAAATGGTGACAAGTAAGTACCTATCAATATTAACTTTAAATGTAAATAGATTAAATGCCCCAATCAAAAGACATAGGTAGCTGGGTGGATAAGAAAACATAACACATATATCTGCTGTCTACAAGAAACCCTCCTCAGAACAAAGGACTCACAGAAACTGATGGTGAAGGGATGGAAAAAGGTTTTCCAGGTGAATGGAAATGGAAAAAGAGCAGGAGTAGCAATACTTATATATGACAAAATAGACCTCAAAGTGAAGGCCATAACAAGAGATAAGAAAGGCCACTTCATAATACTAAAGGGAGAAATTCAACAATATAACTCTGGTAAACATATGCACCCAATACAAGAGCACCCAAATACATAAAAAAACTTCTGGAGGATATCAAGGGAGAGACTGACAGCAATAAAGTCATAGTAGGGGACTTTAATATCCCACTAACACCACTGGACAAATCCTCTAAACAAAAAATCAGCAAAGAAACATCAATCCTAAATGGACTCACTAGATCAGATGGAATTAATTGACATCTTCAGAACATTTCCCCCCAAAGCTACAGAATATACATTCTTCTCAAGTGCACATGGGTCATTTTCAAAGACAGACCACATATTGGGTCACAGGCAAAGTCTCTTCAAATTCAAGAAGACAGAAATCATATCAAGCATCTTCTCAGATCACAATGGCAAAAACTTAGATATCAACTATAATAAAAACAATTTAAAAAATCAAACACTTGGAAACTAAATAGCATGCTACTGAACAATGATAGGGTTACAAAAGAGATCAAAGAAGAAATAATAAGTATCATGGCAAGAAATGACAATGAAAATACAACAATCCAAAATCAATGGGACACAGTGACAGCAGTCTTGAGAGGGAAGTGCATAGCTCTACAGGCCTACCTCAAAAAAAGAAAAAATGGTAATAAATTATCTAACCCTACAACTCAAAGAGTTAGAAAGAGAGCAACAAGAAAAGCCCAGCATAAGCAGAAGGAAGGAAATAATAAAGATCAGAGTGGAAGTAAATGACATAGAGACCAAAAAAAACAATACAAAAGATCAACAAAACCAAGAGCTGATTCTTTGAAAGGATCAATAATATTGATGAACCTCTAACCAGGCTCAACATTAGCAAAGAGAGGGGACCCAAATAAACAAAATCAAAAATGAATGAGGTGAAATAACAACCGATCCCACAGAAATACAAATGATTATGAAAAAATACTATGAGCAACTCTATTCCAACAAAATGGACAACCTAAATGAAATGGACATATTCTTGAAAAATACAAGCTCCCAAAACTCAATCAGGAAGAACAAAAAAACCTAAATAGGCTGATAACTACTGAAGAAATTGAAAATCTTCCAGCAAACAAAAGCCCTGGTCCAGATGGCTTTACAAGGGAGTTCTGCCAAGCATTCAAAGAAGAACTAAAATCTATCCTCCTCAGATTATTCCAGAAAATTCAAGAAGAAGGTGCACTTCCAAGCTCTTTCTATGAAGCCAGGATCACCCTAATAACAAAACCAGATAAAGACATCACAAAAAAGAGAACTACAGGCCAAAGTCCTTGATGAACATAGATGCTAAAATCCTCAATAAAATTCTAGCAAATTGGATTCAGCATTACATCAGAAAGATCATACACCATGAGCAAGTGGGATTTGTTCCAGGGATGCAAGGATGGTATAAAATCCACAAATCAATAAACATGATACATCACATAAAAAAATTGAGAGATAAAAATTACATAATTTTTCTGTAATTTTTACATAAAAATGCTTTTTCTGTATCAATTGATGCAGAAAAAGCATTTGACAAAATCCAACATCCTTTCTTGATTAAAAAAAAAAATTCTCAGCAAAGTGGGAATAGAGGGATCATACCTCAACATAATAAAAGTCTTATATGACAAACCTACAGCCAACATCATACCCAATGGGCAAAAACTAAATTCATTTTCCCTGAGAACGGGAATAAGACGGGATGCCCAACTTTCACCACTCCTATTTGATATAGTACTGGAAGTGCTAGCCATAGCGATCAGACAAGAATAAATAAAAGGCATCCAAATTGGAAAAGAAGAAGTAAAACTGTCCTTATTTGCAGATGAAATGGTACTGTACATAAAAAACCTCAAAGACTCCATCAAAAAAC
>NW_006300375.1:7738624-7751594 GCF_000327345.1 Myotis davidii | reverse complement strand
CATGTTCGATTCCAGTCAAAGGCATGTACCTTGGTTGTGGGTACATTCCCAGCAGGGAGTGTGCAGGAGGCAGCTGATCAATGTTTCCCTCTCATTGATTTTTCTAATACTCTATCCCTCTCCCCTCCTCTCTGTAAAAAATCAATAAAATATATTAAAAAAATTAATACACAAAAAAAACTACTAGACCTAACAAATGAATTCAGCAATGTAGCAGGATACAAAATTAACACCCAGAAATCTATGGCCTTTTTATACACCAATAATGAACTCACAGAAAGAGAAACAAAAAAACAACAATCCCATTTACATTGCACCCAAAAATTAAGATACCTAGGAAAAAATTTAAGGACATAAAAGACCTGTACTCAGAAAACTTCAGGACATTGAAAAAAGAGATAGAGGAAGACATAAACAAATGGAAGAACATACCATGTTCATGGATTGGTAGACTCAACATCATTAAAATGTCCATACTACTCAAAGCAATCTACAGATCCAATGCAATACCCATTAAAATACCAATGGCATACTTCAAGATCTAGAACAAACTCTCCAAAAATTCATCTGGAATAAAAAGGACCCTGAATAGCCACAGATATCCTGATAAACAACAAAGTTGGAGGGATCACAATACCAGATATCAAACTATATAACCAAGGCGGTTCTCAAACTGCCTGGTACTGGCACAAGAACAGACATATAGACCAATGGAACAGAACAGAGAACTCAGAAATCTACCTAAGCCATTATGCTCAATTAATATTTGACAAAGGAGGCAAAAGCATACAACAGAGTCAAGATAGTCTCTTCAATAACTAGTGTTGGAAAATTTGGTCAGATACATGCAAAAAAATGAAACTAGATCACCAACTTACACCATACATAAAAACAAACTCAAAATGGCTAAACGACTTGAATGTAAGATGGGAAACGATAAACATCCTACAAGACTCCATAGGCACCAAAATAGCAGACATATGTCATAGCAATATCTTTACAGACACAGCTCCCAGGGCAATGGAGACTAAGGAGAATATAAACTAACGGGACTACATCAAAATAAAAAGCTTCTGCACAGCAAAAGAAACCATCAACAAAACAAGAAAGCCCACTGCATGGGAGAACATATTTGCCAATGATATTTCAGATAAGGGTTTAATCTCCAAAATTTACAGAGAACTCATACAACTTAACAAAAGGAAGATAAACGATCCAATCAAAAAATGGGCCAAGGACCTAAATACTAGTAGACACTTTTTGAAAGAGGACATATAGAAGGCCGAGAGACATATGAAAACATCCTCAAAGTCATTAATCATCCAAGATATGCAAATCAAAACCACAATTAGGTACCATTTCACACCTGTCAGAGTGGCTATCATCAACAAATCAACAAACCACAAGTGCTGGCGAGGATGTGGAGAAAAAGGAACCCTTGTACACTGCTGATGCAAATGCATATTAGTGCAGTGACTGTGGAAGACAGTACGGAGTTTCCTCAAAAAATTAATGAACTTCCATTTGACTCAGTAATCCCACTTCTAGGACTATATCCCAAGAAACCAGAAACACGAGTCAGAAAGTATATATGCATCCCTATGTTCATAGCAGCACAATTTACAATAGCTAAGATTTGGAAATAACCTAAGTGCCCATCAGCAGATGAGTGGATTAAAAACCTGTGGTACATTTACTCAATGGAATACCACGCTATAAAAAAGAAGGAACTTTTACCATTTGCAACAGCATGGATGGAACTGGAAAGTATTATGCTAAGTGAAATAAGCCAGCTGGAGAAAGGTAAATATCTCATGATCTCACTCATATGTGGAATATTATGATCAACATAATTTGATGTACAAGAATAGATTCAGAGTCAAATGGTGTGTGTTGGGGGAGGGGGGCTTAGAAAGCAACCAAAGGACTTATAAGCATGCATATTAGCATAACCAATGGACACAGACACTACCGCAGTGGGGGCTTGCTCAGGGTGGGAATGGCTGGGGGGGTGGGGTCAAGTGGGGAAAAAGGAGACATATGTAAAACTTTAGACAATAAATAAAAATTTTTAAAAAAAATTTAAGAAAAGATCTAGAAAGAATAATCCTCATGGATTACTGACTTGATGGAGGTTGGGGGCGGCAGGGGGTGGGGGTGTGTGTTAAAAGAATGCCCCCAAAGTATTTTTCCTTGGTCCTACCTAAATGGAGATTGATTATTAAAAGATATAAAGAAATCTGCTATAAATTTCTTTTTAATTATAGAGGAATTGATATCACCCAAAGTAGTAAAGGGTGTTGTTCCTCCCAGGTATATGGTTAGTTAAGGACAGAGCTTATACTCAAACCAATATCATCTGCTTTTGTCATTACATTTCCTTTACTCAATAGAGTAATGCCTTCACTTCCTTATATGCTAATATTCACTTATGAATGCTAAATCATTTTCTAACCATGCATATGCAAAAATGCACTGCAATATTTTTCAAAAATAAAGTCTTAACATTTTTTTCTTCTTTGTTTCTTCTAAAAATGTTGGGTGTTTGCCAAAATAATTCAGCTGACCACTAAACCATCAGTTCACAATGATCTATATTAATGATGTACATGAATTAAATGCTCCACTTAAAAGCCAGTCTTCCACTTATTGGGCATAGCTTAAATCTAGTATCTACAATCTAAAAAGTTCATGAAATTTGACAAATATATCATTTAAAGGTTTGGTTTGATATGAGCTTGTTAACCAGAGCTTAGTCTAATTGATCCTATTTTCCATCTTTGGGAAGATCAGCAGCATTGCAGAAGCTCAGATGTCATTACCACTAAAACTTTAGTATTTCCATCCTGCTACACTGAATAAATGCCAAGAACTTGACATTATAACTCTTTTTTGGGTAATTCAGCCTCAACACAATCTACTACAAGATTAATAAAGGAAAACCAAGGGAAAAATGAAATAGATGTTGCTATTCAAATGGCAACATTCAGATAAAGGACTACATAAACATGGACATTTAATTTTATTGAAATTTAAATGAGTTTACTACTCATTGGATATAAGGCCTGTTTATTAAGGCATGAGTGCCTTATAAATCCTGAATGAGTGCCTATTTGCCACATCCAGTTGTGCCTGACAACACGCTTTTGTGCAAAATAAATAATAAATTTAAACCAATTAAGATACTGTATGTGTAATTATGAATATTGTCAATGAAATGAGGTGACCATGGATTGTACATTTTAATATGTCTTAGAAGGAACTATGTCACATTAATTCCTGGTAATTCATTGCTGATTATTTCAGTCCACTGGATAATCTGCTACTAACTAATCATCTTTTGGGCATGTTAGGATAGCTTACAATAAATAGGTATTATGTAAAATTATTTTAATCTGGTCTGTGTTTACAACCAATATTGATGATTTTAGGAAGTTATATTCTTTGATACAATGTATAAGAAGAGCTTTTGGGATACTAAAATTGTCAAGATGTAATCTTTGCATCAGAGAACTCACAATCTTGCGAGGAGGCAGACACAGAAATGAGTTATGATGACAATTGTTATAATCAAAAAGTGTGGAGAGCACAAAGTGGGTAGCAATTCATTCTAATATGAGAGGTTCTTGGGATTCTTGAACTGGGTTTTCAAAGATGGAAGGCATATCTCAGAGGGTGAAAGGCATTTAAATCATTACTCCTTTCTTAAATCAAGAGTAGGGAAGAGCAAAAGAACATTTCTTGAGAGGAAATCCAAGTTACCTAGAAAACTTAGATGCTATTAAAATTTATCTTGAAAATAAGGCAAAAGAATAACTGTTTTATCAATGTTGTAACAGGACATTATCTTAATTCTTTGGGGGATGTATTTTTGTTTTGATTTACTATTCACTCTTTACTAGGGTCAAATGAGTGTGAAATTACATGTTGTTAACACTCAGATTTTATCCTGAAGAGATTCACAGAATTTCTGTTCCACAGAAAGATGATTCTAAAACTCATGGCTTTTTTACTGGGCAGGACATTAAACAGTTTTTCATGTAACCTGGAAAATTTGCTTTTTTGTTTTGGCCTGTGTACACTTAAACTTTCAAATTCTGCTTTGAACCACCTTTACCATCTTGCTGGTTTTCCTCATCAATTAGTTCAATGATCTATAATCCTTGATATGTCTTTATTCTATATTTAAAAGAGAATTATATTTTAACTTATTAAAATTATAGTTTTCTAAAACTTATAGTGGAATTCATAACTCTGAAATCATGACTCATCCCAATAGACCAAAAAGAGGTTGGCACTGCTTTTCTTTATTTCTTCTCTTCATTCTCTTTACTCTTTAGATCTCTGGAAAAGCCTCAGAGAAATGATCCCTAGACTTATAGGAACCTTCAATGTATAAAAGTATCCCAGAAAAATAGGCAATGTAAATTTCGGCACTGTATAAGTCATTGATGAAGGTGAGAGAGGGAAGAAGTGTGCTGTGGAACTTAATTTTTCTTTGTAAAGTATAGCCCATTTGTTAATTATAGATATCAGAATGGAGAACTATTTAAAGACACATTCTGTTGCTTAAGCTCTATTTTTCCATAAAATATTTGAATGTGAGGTAAACATATAGACTTTTTAACTCACTTTAAGATGCCTTTTGGATTAAGATTACAATCTATTTCTTAGGGGAAACGGAGGAAGCCAGAAAACCTCTAATGGACCAACAAAGAACAAAAATGGTGTTCAAGACCTCTTCCCTCTTATCTGAGACCTGGAAACTTATTAGGACTTCTGTTTACTGCTGCTTTTTGTTCCTTGTAAAGCAAAAACATGCACTGATTGAACGCTTACTCTGAGCCTGCACCATATTGAGCATTTGTATAGAATGTGTTGCACATATGTGTGTGTATATATATGTGTGTGTGTGTGTGTGTGTGTGTGTGTGTGTGTGTGTGTGTGTGTACACACACAATTTTATCCTCAAACATGAGTGAGATGTCCATATTATTTTTGGGAAATGATATATTACCTGTCTAAATTTAGGATGATGCATTTCTTTATGAAGTAGTTTTTCAGGAAAGAGTCCTGTGGGGTAGTTCACAGTCAGCACATTTTCTACCTTCTGCTGTGGCTTCAGATGTAAGATAACCAGTCTGAAGTCCAGACATATACAGCTCTTTCTCATTAAAAAATACTGAGCAAGGTAAACTTACTATTTTAATGGGAAAACATGCAAAATTTTTATTCCATGCTAAGTATGCATTTAAATTCCCCCTCCCCCCCCCGCCATCTCTCTCTCTCTCTCTCTCTCTCTCTCTGTCTCTCTGTGTCTGTGTGTTTGTGTGTGTGTGTGTGTGTGTCCCCCTCCCCCCACAGACTTCATTTGGCTATTCAAAGCTATCATTTGCTAAGGGCACATTAGCATTTGGGTTGATAATGTAAAGTATGCAAATTGGTTAGGAGAGCTGCAGTTGCAAAATAAAGTCAATCTAATTTGGGAATCTGATCTTGCTTTGTAGTTACTTACCCATGTCACTGCTCTCCAACATGCTTCCTCAGGCCAGATGCATGGTACTCTGCAGAGTATCGTAACACTCAGTTGTTAATTTTATAGTTTGCTGTAGCACCGAAGTCTGGGAGAGGCAGCCCACAGCAGAAGACAGCCAGCTGTGAAGCGGCTAAATGTTTGTCTTCCCCTGTGAGTGGAAACAGACTTTTTGAGGCAAGTACAATGACTTCAGAACTTGAAAATTTATGTTATGGAGGAAAAATCATAAATTTACATTTTTCTTTTCTTTTTTAAATTTTATTGTATTGGGGTTACATTGGTTAATATAGCTTTCAGGTGTACAATTCTATAATATGTAATCTGTATATTATACTGTGTGTTCACCACTCCAATTCAAGTCTCTTTCCATCATCATTTATCCCCCTTTTACTTTATTCTACTTCCCCCCACCTCCCTTTCCCTCTGGAAATCACCATCCCATTTTCTGTGTCTACGAGTTTTTTTTTTTCTTAATCCCTTTACCTTTTCACCAAGCCCTCTAAGCTCCCATGCCTCTGACAACTGTCAGTCTGTTTTATGTATCTGAGTCTTTTTCTATTTTATTTATTTATCTTGTTTATTAGCTTGCACATGTAAATGAAATCGTATGGTATTTGTCTTTCTCTGACTGGCTTATTTCACTTAGCATAATATTCCCCAGGTCCATCCATGCTGTCACAAAAGGTAGGTTTTCTTTCTTTTTTTCAGCCAAGTAGTATTTCATTGTGTAAATTACCACTGATTTTTTATCCTTTCATCTACTGATGGGCACTGAGCTGCTTCCAAACCTTGGCTATTATAAATAATGCTGCACTAAACATAGGGGTGCATATATTCTTTTGGATTGGTGTTTCAGGTTTCTTCGGTATATTCCCTGAAGTGGAATCCCTGGGTCAAAAGGCAGTTCTATTTTTAATTTTTTGAGGTTACTCTATTCTGCTTTCCACAGTGGCTGCACCAATCTGTACTCCCACATACAGTATACAAGGCAAGATACATCCTTGCCATCATTTTTTTGTTGACTTATTGAGGATAGCTATTCTGACAGGTGTGAAGTGATATCTCATTATGATTTTAATTTAAATTTCTTTGAGGGTTAGTGACATTGAGCTTATTTTCATATGTCTATTGGCCATCTGTATGTCCTCTTTGGAGAAGTGTCTATTCAGGTCTTTTGCCAATTTTTTAATTGGATTGTTTGGTTTTGGTATTGCGTTTTATAAGTTCTTTATAAATTTTGGATATTAACCCTTTATTAGATGTATCATTGGCAAATATATTCTTCCATTAGGTGGGTTGTCTTTTTATTTTATTGATGATTTCCTTTGCTGTGCAAATATTTTTTAGTTTGATGTAGTACCATTTGCTCATTTTTTTCTTGTTTCCCTTGCCTGAAAAGATATATCAGAAAAAAATACTGCAACAAGAAATGTCCAAGATTTTACTGCCTATGATTTCTTCTGAGATTTTATTGTTTTAAGTCCTTAATTAATTTTGAGTTTATTTTGTGTATGGTCCAGTTTCATTTTTTTTTTTGCAGATGTTCTTGCCTCCTTTGAATGTTCTTGCCTCCTTTGTCAAATATTAATTGACCATAAAGTCCATAAAGTCTTGGGTTTATTTCTGGGCTCACTATTCTGTTCCATTGATCTGTATGTCTGTTTTTATGCCAGTACCATGCTGTTTTGATTACACTGGACTTGTAGTATAGTTTGATATCAAGTGGAATGATTCTTCAAACTTTGTTTTTCAAGGTTGCTGAGGCTATTCATGGTCATCATGGTTCCATATACATTTTTGGAATATTTGTTCTAGTTCCTGAAATACTCCATTGGTATTCTGATAGAAATTGCATTAAGTCTAGATTGCTTTGAGTAGTATGGGCATTTTAGTGATGTTAATGCTTCCTTTCCATGAACATGGTATATGCTTCCACTTATTTGAATCTTCTTCAGTTTTTTTCTTCATTGCCTTATAATTTTCTAAGAACGGGTCTTTTACATCCTTGGTTAAATTTATTCCTAGGTTTGTTTGTTTTTATGCAATCATGCATGGTATTGTTTTCTTAGTTTCCCTTTCTGATAGTTCATTATTAGTGTTTAAAAATGCAACTGATCTCTGGATATTTATTTTGTATCTTGCTACTTTACTGAATGCATTTACCAGTTCTAGTAGTTTTTTTTGGTGGAATCTTTAGGGTTCTTTATATACAGAATCATGCCATCTGGGAATAATGACAGTTTTACTTCCTCCTTTCCAATTTGGATGTGTTTTATCTCTTCCTCTTGTCTAATTGCTGTGGCTAGGACTTCCAGTACTATCTATAATAATAAAAGCATAATATGCTAATTAGACCAGATGACCTTCTGGACGAAGCCAGGGCTGTGAGGGAAGGCCGGGCCCTGGGTGCCAGAGAGAAGCCGGTGCCTGCAGCCAGGGGAAGGAAGGCCTACTCTTGCACAAATTTCGTGCATTGGGCCTCTAGTGTTAAACAAGAATGGTGACAATGGATATCTCTGTCTTGTTCTGATTTTAAGGGAAACTCTTTTAGTTTTTGCCCATTAAGTATGATGTTGGTGTGGGTTTGTCATATCTGGCCTTTATTACATGAAGTTTCATACATTTATATTTTAAACATCTAGTCTATAGTAGGGATGAAAAGGAAGAATAATAATGTTGAAAAAGCATTGGATAATACAATCAATCCTTTAAAAATTCTAGCCCATTCTAACAAATAATTATTGAAAATAGACGTCCTTTAGCTCCCAATTAAACCAAGAGTTATTCTTAATACAAGTGTTTTAAATCCATCTTGAATTGAATTTTCCCTGTTATTATAGCAATGCCTTATTTACCTGTCTGTCAGGGAATGGACTATTTCACATAAATGAATTTCATAGACAACAAGCATACAACCTCAAGTGCAGAAACGTAAAAAAAAAAAAAAAAGAACCATTGTGATAAAAATACTTCTAAAACGTATTCTGTAACACCTGCTGTCTTAAATAGTGTATGCCAAATGATTAACACTTTTTCTTAATGTAGTCAATATTTCCACAGAACTACCATATGGGACCAGATAGGACAGTGAATAAAAGTAGTTATAGTAACAGCAATAAACACTCTTTTTTACTTTAACTCCCATTTGTTATTGAAGGCTTTTTCTTCCTTAATGATCTCTAAAAGTACCCAAAGAGTATATCCTATAAGAGTAAAGGGACAATTCTTTTCAAATACTCCATGGTGTCTTTTTTTGCTCCAGGTGATGTGGGCACATGAAGGCTCCTCAACTCAGCCACTGCTGCTGGTCCTATTATTATAGCAATAGTTGAGGCATCACTCTGTGACTATTGCTCATTGATGATTCATGACCTACCACTACTTCTGCCACCTATGAAGAGATGAAGGCCATCATATCTGTTCCCTGTGATGACATGCTGATTCTGGTACCACTCCTGTGATGTCTTCAAGCTCCTTCTATGGCAGGGTCACATTTCTGAAACTGCTCTTTAGACATGAAGAGGATGTTTATCCACACTTTTGCATTTTTTTTACTCCTAAGAACTTGGAGATTTTATGTGGAAACAGTTTCTCACGTTTTATATACCGGCTTATTATTCTTAGAAATAGACTAGTGGTGACTTGGCTAAAGGATAATATGAGTAACAGACACTATGGAGTGCCCCAAATAAACTTTCCTCTAGGGCTGTGGTTGGCAAACTATGGCTCGCGAGCCACATGTGGCTCTTTGGCCCCTTGAGTGTGGCTCTTCCTAAGCCTTAGGAGTACCCTAATTAAGTTAATAACAATGTACCTACCTACATAGTTTAAGTTTAAAAAATCTACCTCTCAAAAGAAATTTCAAACGTTGTACTGTTGATATTTGGCTCTGTTGACTAATGAGTTTGCCGACCACTGCTCTAGGGTGTTCTAAGATTGTTCTTTAAAATAGATTATCTGGGTGTGCCTCCCCAGCCCTCCTGATGTACCCACACATGGCTAAATCTCAGTGGGAACACAATTTAGGCTCAAGGCACTACAGACACACCTGAGAGTTGCTATTATTATGACAAATTAGCTTTTAACTGGGTAAAGAGTGGTTAGATGCCTACTTCCCTTCTGCCAGGCTGTCAACTCTAAGTGTGGCTGCCCCTTTTAGTACTCCCACCTCTAACTGCATGTTTTCAATCAGTTACAATCTGACAGCACAGCTAACCAAGGTTGGTGGTACTTTACATGAAACATGAGTCTATAAAATGTGTTCAAAGATCTTATTGTACTAGTTCTCAACATTTTTTAAATCATATAATTTTTAGCAGCATGTGCTAAGTGATGGGCAATCTCCCCAAACAGTTTTAAAAATTAGATTTAATTACAACACAAATAGCACTTCAATAGACCATCTTACTTAGTACCAACAATTACCTCTCTGTTATCTCGGACCCAATGAAACACATTGTCACTGTATTGTTTTCTATAGAAGTGTCCATTTCCCCTAGCAAGCTCTTATACTTTTTTATATTCCGGTAAACATAAAACCTCTTTCAACATATAGTTTTAGATAATTCTAATTCATGGCACAAGACTTACTCAGGTTAGTTTTCCATATGAAAGATGTCTCTGAAGCAGCTTGATTATTGAAACAGGAATTTTTGGGGGTGAAAAAGACAGGTTTTAGGAAATTTTAGAAATTAAGGGGACCATGGAGGAAGCACAGGGCTGCGGAGCAGCAGAAGGTGTATTTCCATAGAATAGGGAAGCTGAAAAGCTGCAACAGGTACATTTCCATAGAATGAGGGAGCTGGAAACCACAAAAAGTCTACAAAATAAAGGGAAGGAAGCCCTTCATCCAGACCAGTGGTTCTCAACCTGTGGGGCACGACCCCTTTGGGGGCCGGACGATCCTTTCACAGGGGTCGCCTAAGTCCTAGGGGACTCGTTCCCCTCCCCACGTGGG
Organism: Myotis davidii; assembly: GCF_000327345.1. NCBI lineage: Eukaryota > Metazoa > Chordata > Mammalia > Chiroptera > Vespertilionidae > Myotis > Myotis davidii. The sequence continues at coordinate 7,741,101 of NW_006300375.1, read as the reverse complement.
AGTCTGTACTTGTTCTTCAATAAATCTCCACCTTTCTATACCACTTTCTGTCCATGGTTTCATTCTTCGATTCCAGTGGACAAAGAATCCGGGTTCCAGTCCAAAAATTGTTTCATTATGATCCACTAAGACCAAAATGTGGTTGCTTATATTGAATACAGTCACACCATTGTGCTGTAGCTCACTGACTGAGAACCCTGCTACTTTCACTGGGCTGTCCTCCAACTTGGTGGGCGTGGACATCAGGGGTGTACATCTGTCCCGTGGCTTCTACTCCTCAGAGGCCTGATCTACATCTGGTCATTTACTAGGCATGCGGAAATGTTGCCCTTCATTGTGCCTCTGGATAAATACCATGTCTCTAGACTACATGATATCCAAAATCTCTTTCAATTCAGTTTGTGTTAACGGAGTCAGAGACTGGCAGCTCACATTAGATCTTTGGGACTGCTCTTGGAACTCTAAGGTCACTTCAAAGTCATTTATAATAAATTTCCTTCCACGCCTTCTTTCTAACCTCTCCTCAAACTTTTCTCTGTGTTCTGTCTATTTCCTTAGTGATAATTAAAATAGGAATACTATCTGGGTCAAGAGAAAGAAAAGTTTTCTTTTCAAACCATATTTACATAGATCTTTTGATATACCAGGCTTTACTCTGAGTCTTAGAAACTTTGAGAAAATGTGAGTTTTTTTAACCACATACCCTCTGAATTCCTGAACATTTCAAAAGGAAAAGAAGATACACAATTTCTGTGTATCTCAATATTTACCCTCCCCAACCTCTACAATGGGGTAGATTGTACAAATAACTTACTGGATGGCTATGGTTACTACTCTGATTTCCTTGGATGGATCTAAATAAAATATCATAAACTGGATTAAAATAATAGAAATTTATTCTCTCATAGTTATGGAGGCTCATAGTCTGAAATCAAGGAGTCAGCAGTGTTGTGCTCCCTCTGAAGGCTCTAGGGAAGAATCCTTGCTGTCAGCATTCCTTGCTGTTCCCTGATTTGTGGCTGTATCACTCCAATCTCCTGCTCTGTTTTCATATGTTCTCTTCCCTATGTGTGTTCTGTGTGGGTACCTTTAAATCCAGGCTGGCAGTGTTTCTGATGATATGAAATTCTCAAAAACCTTGTCAGTTTTTCATGCAATTAACAGGGGTGTAAGCCATCCAGATGAGAGCCTTCCACAAATCTTTCCTGGATAAGCCTGTTTTTATTCCTGTCTTCTGTTATAAGCTTATTTATTTTTTTTTTAAAAAGGTGGCCCTGTGAGATAGGGAGTTCAATTTGTAATGTTTTAGCCAATTGTAGGATGAATTTCTGGGTTTGGTTTTCAGAAACCTCAGCTCTTCAGCTACAGGAGGTAAGAATTTCTTTCAGGACAGACATTGAACTTTTTAGGTCATTTGTGCTGCAGATGAGCTGGGAATTTGAAGCTCTGAAAGCACCCTTTTCTTTCCCCATTTCCTCCAGTGCAGTTTGGAGCAATGAGTCACTTTCATTATTATACTCATTAGATAACAATGTTCTAAGGTATCAAATACATGGTCACCTAGAACCTCACCTTTTATAGATATCTGATGAGTGGTATGCAATGGTGAAATTTTGTGTTACCTTTATGTCCACATCATGCCATGGACTATCAGCACCCTCTTTAACATTAGTGCCTTTAAATCTAGTTAGTTTAGAGAACCCATTCCAGAATCCCCAGACCCAACTCAGAAAACTTATCCTTAAGATTCTGTTCCTCTAGCCCAGCCAGTGTGGGTCAGTGGTTGAACATCGACCTCATACACCAGGAAGTTGGAGTTCAATTCCCGGTCAGGGCACATGCCCAGGTTGCAGGCTTGATCCCTAGTGGGGTTTGTGCAGGGGGTAGCCCATCAGTGATTCTCTCTCATCATTGATGTTTCTCTTTCTCTCTCTCTCTCTCCCCCTTCCTTTATAAAATCAATAAAAATCTACACTAATAAAAGAGAAAAATGGTAATTGGCGTACGCCGCTTCCATTTTCCTTGGCTAATCAGGGCTATATGTAAATTAACTGCCAACTAAGATTGGCAGTTAACTGCCAACAAGATGATGGTTAATTTGCATATGTAGGCTCAATGCAGGGAGGCGAAAGGGAAAGCAGGAAGAAGCCCCCTGCCACTGACAGTGATCGGAAACCCAGGGGGGAGATAAGAGCTGGGGGGCGGCCATGATCGGAAAATCAGGTACCTTTTCCGCCCTGGCCAGTGATAGCAGGAAGTAGGGGTGGAGCCAGCGATGGGAGCTGGGCACGGTCAAAGCTGGCAATCCCAGGAGCTAGGGGTCCCTTGCCTGGGCCTAAAGTGAAGCCCACGATCACGGGGCCGCTGCAGCTGCAGGTGCCCGCTGCCCGGGCCGGATGCCTCAGCCAGAGGTGTCCTGCAGGGGCAGGGGCGGAGCCCACGCAATCACGGCGCCCCCCCGCTGCCACTGTGGTCAT
>NW_006300375.1:7731725-7738266 GCF_000327345.1 Myotis davidii | reverse complement strand
CCGGGGAGGGGGGGAAATGAGGGTCCCCTGCCCAGGCCTGACACCTCTGGCAGAGGCATCAGGCCTGGGCAAGGGGCCGATCCTGCGATTGGAGGGTGATGGGGGTCAACGCCTGAGGGCTCTCAGTATGTGAGAGGGGGCAGGCTGGGCTGAGGGACACTCCCCCCCCACACCAGTGCACGAATTTCGTGCACCGGGCCCCTAGTAATATATATAAAGATTTAAAGAAAAAAGATTCTGTTCCTCTAAAAACCATTCCCCAATACCAAGACCTGTATTAGTCAGGGTTCTCCAGAGAGAGAAAATCAGTAGGATACGGATATTAAGAAATTTATTTCAAGAAACTGGCTCACACAATTGTAGGGATGGCAAGTTTGAACATTGTAGGGCAGGCCAACAGGTTGGAAAGTCTTAGCCAGGACTTGGTGTTTCAGTTTTGAGGCGGAATTTCTTTCTCAGGGAAAGTTCATTTATTTATTTATTTTTTAATTTTATGACCCCCAGATGATTGGTGGGAGCCCACTCACACTAACAAGAATAATATTCTTCATTTATAGTCAACTGGTTGTGGGTGTTAACCACATCTGGATAGTGTTAGATTGAAGTGTTAGATTGGGTATTATGGCTTGGCCCAGTGGACACATAATACTAACCACAGCTGCAGAGTAGAGGTATCAAGAGAAGAAAGGGCCCCCACCACAGCCAGCCATGCTTCCTGATGTGCTCACAGAGTGTCACTTCTGTTCCAGGTAGGACAGAGCATAAAAAGGTACTCTCTCAACAGAGCACAGAGGTTACTGAGCTCTCTTGGGAGAGAAGGAGGGAGTGGCTGTAAGCATACCTTGAGTTTTTTCTTACAAACCATTTTGGAATTTTTCACATGACATTGCAGAGGACTTTCAGAAAGGACTAGGAAAACAACACCTGCTTCCCGTCCCCATACCATGTGTAGCTTCTTCAGCAAACAGACATGTGATGCCAGTTAAAAATGCATGCCAGCTTCCCACTAACCCATCCCTCTGCAGAAAATCTGGATCTAATAAGCCCCACATATGCTCCCTTTCAAAGCTCCATCCTAACACAACTATTGCAACAATGGCCCTATTGATTTTTTCTGAAGGATTGTGGGTGATCCTTAGAATATTTTTAATGCATTGACTCCAGGCTCCCAAGAAAAATGTTCCCTGGGTTCCTATTACACTTCCTATGTTTGTCCAGCACATTTACCTTTCAAAGAGTTTGCACATCCATTTTCTGCTCCATTATCCCTCTGCTTCCCTGTGTGTCTGTCGTCCTCTCCTTCCACTGCCCTGCCTCCAGGTCTCCTTCAGTTCTTCTTTTTCACCCCTTGGTATCTTTCTCAGCCTCTTCGTTTCTTTTCCCTTCTGTCACTTTTTAGCAAATATTGGTTTAGGCTTTTTTAAAAATATTTTTTTATTGATTTCAGAGAGGAAGGGAGAAGGAGAGATAGATAGAAACACCAATGAGAGAGAATCATTGATCGGCTGCATCATGCATTCCTCTTACTGTGCCCTTGACCAGAATCGAACCTGGGACCCTTCAGTCCACAGGCCAACGCTCTATCCACTGAGCCAAACTGGCTGGGGCTGGTTTAGGTTTCTTGATATATATCTTTTTAAAGTGTCTGAGTGGATGCTAAGTCTTATTTTTATTTAAACACTAAATTAATGATTACATTATTGATTTTTTTTGCCTCTGCCCCCTTATTTTGTCAGTTGTCATGTATAGCTTTCTACTTTATCTGACTAACCTGTTTTCTTTTGGTAAGACCAGGGCTGCCTTGTGGATTGGGCACAGCAGGCACAGAGCCCATAGGACATGAGAATTTTAGGGGCCCATGAAAATGCTTTGATATCAGAGGGAAAAAAGAACAAATATAGTTCAGTTTAGATTGTATTCATCTTTGTGCCATCACAGTGCCAACATATATATATATATATACATGTATATGCCTATATAATAAAGAGCTAATATGCTAATTAGACCAAACAGCAGAACAACTGTCCAGACGACCTTCTAGATGAAGCAGGGGCTGCAAGGGCCGATCACCTTGCACGAATTTCATGCATTGGGCCTCCAGTATATATAATAAAATAAAAAAGAATATATATATATATATATTTTTTACTTATATAAATAAAATGAAGTATATATTAGTATATATGGAGCAAGGGACCCACAAAAGCAAAAGGCAAAGATGACTGCAGCCCATGGAAGGCAATGCAGACCAGATAAAGCAACGTTAAATTTTAAAACACAGAGAGGACCAAGTTAATGTGGTCTGTAAAATCTCTTCTTTGATTTCTTTTTTTGTTTGTTTGTTTTAATATATGTGTATTGATTTGAGAGAGGAAGGGAGAGGTGATGAGAGAGAATCATTGATTGGCTGCCTCCTGCATGCTCCCTCCTTGCCGCATCCTGCTGGGATCCTCCCCACAAACCATGGGGCATGAGCCTGAATGAGAACTGAATATTACCTTCCGTGACCTCTTGGTTCATAGTTCGGAAGCAGGGGCTGCAAGGGCCGATCACCTTGCACGAATTTCATGCATTGGGCCTCCAGTATATATAATAAAATAAAAAAGTACACGTGTGTGTGTGTGTGTGTATACACACACACACACACACACACAAATATAATCTAGACTGGATTTCACAAAATATGAAAAAATAAATATAGTCCAGCCTGAATTATATTCATATGTATGCCAACTTCATTGATTGGCTGCCTCCTGCATGCTCCCTCCTTGCCGCATCCTGCTGGGATCCTCCCCACAAACCATGGGGCATGAGCCTGAATGAGAACTGAATATTACCTTCCGTGACCTCTTGGTTCATAGTTCGTTGCTCAACCCCTGAGTCATGCCGGCTGGGCTCTTCTATGACTTCTTGTATTCAGGATAAAGACCAAAATCTATCCATGCAATAGAAGTCTTTTATACTTAACTTATTTTATGTCTTTCTCCTTTAAATTCATTATTTGGTTAAATCTGTGCTTTCAGTTTTGGGACACACCTAACCATTTCTACCTCAGGGCCCCTCTGCCTGGAACATTCTCCCCGTCAGTCTCTTGGTTTTATGTCCATCCTTTTGACTTCAGTGTAAATGTTACTGGCTTATGGCAATGGTCGGCAAACTGCGGCTCACGAGCCACATGCGGCTCTTTGGCCCCTTGAGTGTGGCTCTTCTACAAAATGCCAACTTTCTGCGCATGGGCTACGAAGTTTCAATCGCACTGTACGTGCGTGCCCGCACGTGGTATTTTGTGGAAGAGCCACACTCAAGGGGCCAATGAGCCGCATGTGGCTCGCAAGCCACAGTTTGCCGACCACTGGTAGGGGATTCTTCCTTCGCACTTCATCTAGATTAGAGCCATTTTTCATTTTCTCCGAACTGTTCTTTGAATTGTGTAGTATTGATCGCCTGCTCATTTGATTATTATTAATCTAATACTCTCTTGTTGCACTGTATGGTTCATGAAGGAAAGGCTATTTTCCATTTTGACCCCCACTGCAATCTCAGAGCCTAGAACACTGTTAGGTATAAACATTCAGGCAATATTTGTAGAACAAATGAATAACCCTGAATTGATTAACTATATGAATACTTTTGAGAATATTTAAGAAATATTAAACTAAAATGTTTAATCATATGTAAATTTTTACACAATGACCTCTAATTCCCCCCCACTTATTTCACTCATTCTATAATTAGAAATGGTATTAAATGCTATATAACTTTGAGCTAAACATTTAATGGCAGACATGAGAACTCAAGAACTTGAAAACTCAAAATCCATGAAAGTATATTTAAAAATCTTATTAATTTTAATTGAATTTTTAGTATAACTGAATTAGAATTTTTCTTTGTACTTTTTAGAAAAAAGAAAAAGAAGTCATTCAGGTCACCCCTCTAACATATATTCTCCAAAGGCATCCTCAATAGTAGTAAACATTTTCCAAATAAAACTCTTATGTAAAAGTTTTCTTTGAAATTTATCTTTCACTGAAAGTGACCACAATATTTCAGATAGAGGCTGACTTAACTAACCAAATGACTGTGACTCAGTCTCCTGGTTGTTCCATGTCAGATAAGCAAACTCAGGTCATTCCAGGTAAACCAAATGCATCTTATTTGACTTTGGTTCAATTACTTAAGCACGTGTCTCTCTTTTAAAAAAGGGTATACTCTACTTTTTCTTCTGGACTACTGAAGGTGAGTCTGTGTCCTTAGTTGAGAAAGGTAGATTGGACGTGGCAGATCTAAATAAAGTATAACTGCTAGAACCTCCATTTTAAGGAAGATATTAATAAGTACTCCATGAAAAAAAGTCTTAGCTGCTTATGGGCAGGCATCTCAAACTTCTTCCTGCTCTTAAGACAGAGACTTTCTAAGCAAAGAAGCTGGAGGAAATGTTAGGAAGCAACTCAGTTTGCAATATATCAGAGACAGCTCCAGTAAGAGAGAAAGGGGAAATGCAAAGGGGTTTACATTTGGTATATGCTGTTAACTTACTAGTATTGGAGCTATTTTAAAGAATGTTTCTTTTTTCCTTCATTTAAATTTTATTGTGGAACATGAAACATGAGATCTACTCTCTTAACAAATATTTATTGTAGTCCTAACTGGTTTGGCTCAGTAGATAGAGCGTCGGCCTGGGGCCTGAAGGGTCCCAGGTTCGATTCTGGTCAAGGGCATTTACCTTGGTTGTGGGCACATCCCCAGTAGGGAGTGTGCAGGAGGCAGCTGAATTGATGTTTCTCTATCATCCATGTTTCTAATTCTCTATCCCTCTCCCTTCCTCTCTGTAAAAAAATCAATAAAATATATTTAAAAATAATAATTGTACAGTACATTATTTTTGACTATATACACCATGTTGTACAGTGGATTTCCAGTTTATATATTGTGCTTTTGAACATTACTATGACTTTTCTTTGAATTTATTTCTCTGTCCTCTAAAAGAAAATTTTATTTCTAAAACAAAAGACCAGAATTCATCTCAACCCTGTTATATTAATACAAGCTAGTAAAGTCTATTTTATCTATAGGAAAACACACAGCAAATCATGCTATGTGATGAAGTTCAGTGTAGGGGATCTGAAACTTTTAGGAATTAGGCCAAGCAATAAATGCTGTGATAGTTCTCAAGGGCCATTCTCAGGGGTAATAAATCCTGAAGCTACAGAAAGAAGCAGTTTGTTCAAGAATGACATAGATATAACATTTCTTTTGCAAGGAGTGAGCTAGGAGTTAGGGTATTTCTCGTCTCAAAAAAGAGGTAGGTCACCATAAGCACTTTGCCCTGCCTTTGATTTGCCTCTGGGGTTCAAGGTTGATGGGTCTTCTCTTTGGTTATGAAGGCTCCTATGTAAGTTTATATAAAAACATGATTCCACCTCAAGTGTCAATTACTTATGAAAAATCTACTCAGCAACATCAAATCAATTCATAATAATTTAAAAACATTGGTCTCATTTCTATTATATCTTTGAGAAATGCAATAATGTAAATTACTTCATTGATTATCTATTTTTTCTACAAAGAATGCTATAATCATAAAACCTTAGCAAACAGTACTTCTTAAACACTGGATATGTGCTAAGTATTCATATTTTTGATAGAGTTTGAAATAAACTCTGCTTTTGTAGCACCTAAGCATATACAAGCAATCTAAAGCAATATACATTACTGGCTTCTTTAAAAAAAAAAAAAGGAAATTCTTAACCCCTGCTGATCAGCTCTGTGGAATTAATTCACTGGGACTTAGTTTCCTCATCTATGATCAATAAAATGAGGCATCAGAATGAGCATTTGATTATATTTTCTCTAAATTGCCTTTTAGTGCAATCATTCTATAATTATTAGTAATATAGCTTCATTTCAACTTAAAATTTTCTCAGAAGTAAAACACTTACTGCTCATTTTATAAATATGACTTAGGCTTTTTAAACTAATGCTGCTAAAAAGGCGATGAGAACCCAATTTGATGAAAGTGAACAAAAGTATTCAAATTTGACATATTGCCTTTATAAGTATTAATAAAGAATCAAATATTGTACAATTCCCCACTCTGCAAAGATTCTCAAATAAGAAAGTATAATTACTATTTTTCATGCATGCTATTTTATCTTTCCAATTACTGTATGAATCATTAGCACAAAAAAAGAAGTCCCCTTTGAAAGAGCAACTTAGCAACTTCCTTCTGTTTTATTCAAATAGCTTTAATGACTCATTTTGAAGGAAAGACCTAAGATAAATATTATTGATAGTACTTCAGCATTAGTGTTAAAAGTCAGACTTTTAAAGACAGATAATTTCTATAAAATCCATTAGTCAAAACTATATTTGGGATAGCATAGATTATAACTGAGAAAACATGTACATGGCCATTAAACTGATCCAAACATTATAAATACAAGATCACTATAAGCTGCAGGAGTCAATTCTTTGTGGGTGGAGAAAAAGGAAAGTGACATCCTGACTGCAGTGATCTGGGAGAAATGACAAAGAGGGAAAG
>NW_006300375.1:7707023-7731710 GCF_000327345.1 Myotis davidii | reverse complement strand
AAAGAGGGACTATTTCCATGCTATATAGGTTCATTTTTTGGCAGAGAGATTCTCTCTTAAGTAGTTAAGTTAAAGAGGCTTCTCCTGAATTAAACCAAGTTGGTGAGCTCCGCTAAGGCTTTGGAGACTGTCAAAATTCTGCCAACAATACATAAATACATACTTGAAGTATTTGAAGAGGAAAGAGTATGCATCTCTTGAATAATCAAGTTCTGCTTTAAGAAATATTCAATATCTAAATGAACAGAATTAAGAACCTGAATATATATTTTAATGGCTAGGCAAATTTTTAGAGTTTGAGAAAATGTTTTTCTTATTTTTTCCCCCTAAAACCTTTATTATCATATTGATTAAAGAAAAGTATAAACTTTGTAAAGTATAAGATTTTCTAACCACTATGCTGTACCACTGAAACTAATACAAAATTATATTGAATGTAAACAGTAATTAAAAATAAAAAGTCATGGGGATATAAAGTTTGGCATAATGAATATAGTCAATATTTTAATAACTATGCATAGTGTCAGATGGGTATCAGACATACAGATGGTCACTTCTTAAATTATATAAATAATTTATATTTATATCACTATGTTGTATACCTCAAACTAATATAATATTGTATGTCAACTGTAAATGAAAAATAAAAAATTATAAACAAGAAAATTAATTATAAAAAACACTCTGTTCAATAAATCGGGGGGGGGGCAAAAGAGAGAAAAATAAAGAAAAAAAGAGAAAAGTGTGAAGAAGAGAAAAAAATTACTATTTTTTGGCAACTAGCAATTGATGCCACAATTATATAAAATCTAAGAGGAAAAAACAGTAGAAGACAGATTTAGTGACCTATGCCTCTGCCTCTGTTATCTAAGATTTATCTTTCTAAAATTTGTCTCTTGTTGAAGAAATTTGCCCATAAACCTTTTATTAGATCATCCTACCTAATAAAAAACAAAAAGGGTAATTGACCATACCTTCGCTACCTTCCCATTGACTAATCAGGGCGATATGCAAATTAACCGCCAACAAAGATGGCGGCTAATTTGCATATGTAGGCGCCAAGCGATGGAGTGAAGCCAGCTGGTCCCAGGAAGGAGCAGCAAGCGAAGGCTGGCGTGGCGAGCGAAGAGCAAAGAGGGAAGCCTGCCGCGCCGGCCCCACCACCGAGGTGTGGCCTCGGCCATGCCCCCGGGGCTCGCGGGGCAAGCGAAGAGCTAAGCCCCTCACCCACCGTGCCGGCCTCGCCCCTGGGGCCGGAGCAGCCAGCAAAAAGTGAAGAGTGAAGCCTGCCACACCGGCCCCTCCGGCAAAGAGCGAAGGCCTGGGGTCCAGATGTCTGAGGAAAACTGGTGCCAGCAGCCAGGGGAAGGGGCCCCTGAGGGGCCCCAGACTGCGAGAGGGCACAGGCCGGGTTGAGGGACCCACCCGAGTGCACAAATTTTTGTGCACCGGGCTTCTAGTTTTGCAATAAAAGGCCAGGTACAGCCCTGTTTCAAAGCAAAATCATGAATAAGGTTCAGCCTTGATCTTCCATTTCAGCTTCTCTTTATAAGTTCAAGTAATGTTCCCTCCCCAGTTTTCATATGAACCAACTTCCCTTACCATCCTGTTCCCCAAACTGGCTTTTCACCAGGATCTACTGGCCTATCATCTATGTTTCATAATTGACAGATTACACTTGTTTTATTAAGAGACCAAAGGGAATAAGGCTCTAAAATAGCTCATTCCTTTTACATTCTGCTATTTTCATCACTACTAGTATATCCATGATTCCTAGACTTGTGGATTTTATAGTTCAGTAAAATTTCAACAACAAAAATGCAAATAGACTGAACGGTGGAACAACCGAACAACCGGTTGCTATGATGTGCACTGACCACCAGGGGGCATGTGTGGAACATGGAGGGCATTGGCTGCAGTAGGATGGTGGAGCAGGTGAACAGGGGCACCAGACCAAGCAGGGCACCAGTTGCTGTCATCAGGGTGAGCCTCTGGTGGTTACTGAAAATTCTCTGCTCCCGTGCATTGCAGTCCCGCCCGGCACTCGCACCTGCTGCTGGTGCTGGCCCTGCTAGCACCCACTGCTGGCGCCAGAGCCGCCACTCGCACCCACTGCCAGTGCCAGCCCCACTTGAACCCGCAGCTCGTGCTGGAGCCTCCACTCACATCCGCTGCCAGTGCCAGCACCAGTCCCGATCACTCGGCGCCAATAGCGGGTGCAAGTAACGGCTGCCAGCCCCTCTTGCCTCCAAGAGCTTCTCCACCTCACCCTGCTCCTGAGGGGTGATTAGGGCAGCAGCTACCACTTGTACCTGCTGACAGCGCCGGCCCTGCTCACACTCCCTGCTGTTGCCGGCTCCAATCACTCCATGCCATCAGTGGTTGCGAGCATGGGGGCAGCAGCGATGGTGGGAGCAGGGCTGCTGGCAGACAGGGGACTGGGGCCACAGCGGGAGGTGTTGGGCAGGGGTTTGGAGGATGGGCCGAGACCCACCTCTGTGCCTACCGCAGCCTCGCGGCCCACAGTTCCTCTCAAGGTGCCCGAATTTGTGCACTGGGCCCCTAGTAATAAAATAAAACACTGCTACTTCTTTGTGGCAATCTTTTATTAAAGTATATTTTAACATTATATATAAATCATCATCGCAAAACAAAATGAAACCCTTATACCCAGTTTTTGAAAACTAGAGAAAGCCATATTAATGAATGGAGATGCTCTCACATTTTATTTTCAAATCACTAAGCTACATCAAATCTATTTGTTAATGAACTGATTAGTTGCCAATTTGATTTTAACATTAGGAAGTTCATTGTATCCTGTTGCCTTTCTCTTGCAATATATTAACATGCACCAGGTGGCAGTCAGAAAGCATATAAAAGCTAGTAATTCATGAACTTAAAAAAAAAAACCAAACAAACAGACCCTCTTGTGTCTCCAAATTCAATTAGTTTGATTATTAAGAAAAATTAATCACTATAATAAAATCAAGTCTACAGAGCAAGAAGCAAAGGTATCATCGCCTTTCAAAACATGTTAAACTTTTTCATTTAAATTTTTTTGTACATTTTCCCTCATCTCCATATTATCTCTTTTTTATTTAATGCCTGATTTAGCCAAAAGTTAGTCTTCGTTATGTTAAAGTCAAATTGAAACTTCTAACTCCCTTTAGTCTCTTAAGTCTGTCACTATTTTTGTTTGCTTGTTTGTATTCCAAAGTCCCTATGTTTTTAGTCCACCTTTCACAGGCTTACCTGTGTGGTGAGACATGGTTGTTACTCCTACTCCTCCCCTACTTTCAGCTATCAAGTCTTCAAAATGACACACCTACAAGATGTTTACAACTATACCCCACCAATTGACAGAACTGGATCAACTGTTTAGAGGGTTATCCTTCTCATATACCATCTGTATTCAAAAACTGTATCAGATCACAGTTCTCAACTATGGCTTATGAAGATGATAAGGGATAAGATTAAGTACCATGAGGCTTATGGGAATGTTTTAGTGAGCTTGGTCTGCCATAATAAAATACCATAGTCCAGTAGCTTGAACCACAAAATTTAATCCTCATAGTTCTGGAGGCTGGAAGTCTAATATCAGGTTGGGGTCTGGTGAGAGCTCTTGTCCTGGCTTGCAGCTAGCCACCTACTCAAGCTCCAGTCTCATCCTCTTCTTCCAAAGGCACTAACCTGCTCATAGGGCCTCCACGCTCAGGAGATTATCTAAACCTAATTACCTCCCCAAAGCCCCACCTCCAAAAACCATCACATTGGAGGTTAGGGCTTCAACATATAAACGTGGAGGGAGTTACAAACATTCAGTCCAGAACAGGAAGAAATGTAGAGGCAAGGGATTAGAAGAGTGTTAAATCAGTGGCTGTAATTGGCCTAGTTATTTTCTGTCTTTGACTAAAGATACCCAAAGGATGGCGACTTTCAAGTTGTATCAAGTAGTCTAATTGTTCTCAGTCTTCACCTATTGCTGATTCAATTCTACACACACACACACACACACACACGGGCGCGCATGCGTGTGCATGCATGCGTGTGCGTGCATGCGTGTGCGTGTGTATATATTTAATTTTTATTTATTTTATTTAAAAATATATTGTTGAAAGTATTACAGATAATTAATACTTCTAGAATGGGGCAGAATATTGTTTGTTTTACTTTTTTAGGTGATGCTAAAGTCAAGTCAGGGTTGAGAATCAGCGATTTTACAAAGATATGAAGGGACATCATTTCAATTATGGCATCTATTCCTCAAACATGGTAAGAATATTTGAGATGTAATTTGTTCTTGGCTCAGTGGGAAAAATGAGAAAAGGGTTACAAATTCATTTCTGTTCACTTGTATTATCATTAAATGAACTTTTAATGTATAAATTATTTGTAGGTCATATTAAGTAAAAGACGAAGTTTCAGAAGGTTAAAATATAGAAAATATAAAATTAAAATCTATAATTCTAAGGTAAGCATACTACATTCTGTTACTTTTTGTAGTCATTTGATCATTTCCTGCACTGCTTTTTTTTTCTCACTCTCTTCGAATCTTCTATCAGAATCATAATCCATCTATATTAATCAGAAATTATTGTTTTGGGAATATGATATTAGATTAAAGTGATAGATTGGTATAGGAATTGGATTGGAACAAAAAAAAAAACCCCTACAGATATGTGGCTGTTGGAATCCAATAGACAGGTGATGAAGTCCAAATCAGTCAGTGAAAATGAGACTCTAGATATGCAATAGACTGGACTGGGGAAAAGGCTGACTATAGAATGGTGTTTCTCAAAGTAAATTTCCTCATTTGCATCTTAATCACTTGAGATCTTTGATAAAATTCATAATCTTTTCTTTTCAATTGTGGTAAAATATACATAACATAAAACTTAGCATCTTACCCATTTTAAATGTACAGTTCAGTAGAATTAAATATACATAGTGTTGTGTAACCAATCTATAGAACTTTTTCAATTTTTGAAACTGAAACTCTAAACCCATTGAACAACTTTCAATTCTTCCTAACCCCTACCCTTGGCAACCACCATTCTACTTTCTGTGTCTATGAATTTGCCTACTCTAGAGGATAAATGTTAGTTGAATCATCCAGTGTTTGCCATTTTGTGACTGGCTTATTAGCACAATGTTCTCAAGGTCTTTCTCCATGTTGTAGTTTATGTCAGAATTTCCTTCCTTTTTAAGGCTAAATACTGTCCTTTTTAAATGTATATACCACATTTTGTTTATCTGTTCATCTGTTAATGGACATTTGAGTTTCTTCCACCTTTTGGCTTTTGTGAATAATGCTGCTATTTACATAGGTGTACACATAGGTTTTCAAGATTCTGCCTTCAATTCTTTTGGATATTCCTCCTAAAGAATAATTGCTGCATTATATTAAATTTTATATTGTTTGGCTGTCCGAAAATGGACAAGATCTAGGAATTTGCATTTTAACATATGTGGCCCAGGTGATTTTTAGATTCTGGAAAGTTTGAGAAGCACTGGATTTATATGTGAACAATTTCAGGTGTCAATAATAACCAACATATTTTCTAAGCTGATATTGTTAATATGTCTGTTAGAAAAGATTATGGAGGGGAGGAGTAGCATATTTGGAACATGGTTGTGGTTGATTTAGGAAACAGATGTCTTTTTTACTTAACAGAAGCCCCATATTGCCTCCTGTCTCTTTAATTTGCTTCTATACACTTAATCACTTGACACTGAAAGTTTCCTATATGCCTGGTACTCTATTAAGCTCGGGGAATGTAAAGGTGAATGGAGGATTATATTAGACACATAAGTCGATTTGCTGTCTTACCCAACTTTTCTTCTACATAACAGGCTCTTAGTCCAGGAAAACTCCATGCTCTGTGACACTAGCATTCCCTGGGCCACAACGGACTGGATATGAGCTGGACACCTGCCCCAAAGACAATCAAGTGACCAGACGCTTCCTCTCCAGAATTTGAAAGACACATAATGGCTTTCTAGTCAGTAACTTGGGGTAATAAGTGTATGAATTATGACTATATCCCAGTGATGGTCATGGCATCTTTCCAGCTAATTCCTTCAATCTTAGTTTACATGTCACTTTTGAAAGAAGGCTTTGCTGACATCTTAGACTATGTCAGATCCTCCTGATATTTTATTTTCCTGGTGCTATGCATTTCCCAAGTTAAAATGCATTGTGACAAGCCTTAGATTTCACACTTTTACTAGTAATTCTCTTTCATTTTACAACCTGAAGATATAGCAATTGTCTTTAATTCTACAATGCCCATATTTCTCGTATCTATTAGCAAATCCTATCAATATTTCTATCAAAACCTACATAAATCCATCCAATTAAATCTTCATCTCCACAACTACCATCCTAGTTCAGGTCACCTTGATCTGTCATGGGAACCACTGCAAGAGCCTGCTACCTGGCTTCCTTTCTTTCGCTCTTTCCCCCAAAACAACAGCCAAAGTAATGTTTTGCACATATGAATAAGGTTTTGTCACATCACCACTTCAAGCTCTCCAGTGGTTTCCCAAGGCACCTGAAATATACTCCAGAAACGCTGAATTTCTCTCCGGTCCCTGGTCATGCCTAGTTCATTTCTACTTTCAAGCTTTCCCTTCAGCTTTTATTTCCTTCAGAATGTTCTTTGTTTTCTCTTTCCATGGCTATCTCCTTCTTGCCCTTCATTCTCAATGCCACCTTCTTAGAGACACCTTTTCTGATGACGGCATCTAGAAATCACTGAGGCACAGTACCAACTGTGCTAATTCTCCCTCTTGTCTTATCTCTACTTGCCATTATTCTTGGTTCTTTAATGCTTTTATTGCCAGTCTCACCAGACTAGAAAGTAAGTTTCATGCGAACAGGACCTAGGCTCTCAAATTCACTTTGGTGTCCCTGGGGCCTACTACATTCCTCTGGCGGCATAATGGGATCTCAATAAATGCTGAGAGAAGGAGCAAATTGTTGCATGAAGATGTAGTAACTCTAACCTGATAATGCACCACTTGCCACAGATTAGAAAATTTATCCAAGTGTATTCATTCTAATTGAACAGAGACTCTCACCAGAATATTTCATTTCTTACCAATAAGTATGTATGATTTCCAGTTTTTTTCTGACATTACTTATGTTAGGGAAGAAAAAGGCTTTTCAGTGTTACATATGTCAGCCAGGATAGGAATAGCTTTAGGCAGAAGAACTCTAGCATTGAGATCTTGTCCTTCACACTGATCTCCTTAGAGGAAAGGATGAATCACTTAACCTTGGGCACTCTGGCTCTGGCTCTGAGGTTAATCAGACTGACCTTTCTGGCAGGGATCATACAGTTAACTAATCAATGTCTATAAAGCATTTGGATAATGAACAAGACCACAGAAATAATGACAATAAATAATCTTTCTTTCTCTGATTCATGGTGTGAGCAAGAAAAAAGTGAAAAACATTTATGCTATGGATATTTTTATGGTCATGTGCAATTTTTTTACAACCTTTACATTATGTAGCCTATATTTTATTCTTTGGGACATAGACCCTCAAATTGTTGCTTCCTTTAAGGCGGCTATCCTAATATTATTTTCAACAAAACTACTCAACCAGGTTGGAATAATTTTCTACCTTAGCCTTGTGTTCAGGTGACAAGTACACTTAAAATTACTGAAACCAGCCAGGTGAGTGTTCCATTCAGATTTAATTTGATTAAAATTGCTAGGATGTTGGCACTCTGAATTTCTAAAGGAGAGGAGCCCATTTCCTAGATGCCTGATTGCCTTCTCCCATCCTCCGTCCTTGCACTAATATTGTGGAATGGCAACAATTTTAACCATTTGCTATCAAATGTAGGGCTATCTCTAGGACGAACATTAAAGAAATGGATTTAGTGTGGGTTAGCCATCATTTTCCTGCTTTTTAACTATCTTTTCCTACTATTTTCTTTCTATTTCCACATACTTATTACTCTAGTACCCAAGAGAGAAGTGCCACATAAACTATTAAGTCAAAAGAATACATGTTTTACATGTGTACCCATCCATGATGGTGCTTTAAGAATATGGATAAAGAAACATTTAACCCAAGCCATGGATTACTAATGGAGCATCTGTGAAAAGGTTAGCATTTTAAGGAAGGAGGTTTCTAGGTCTTGTGAATGATGTTATATATGATACCTTATCTTACCAACACTGTCATGGTTTAAATCTGGCCCCATTTCAAGTTCAATAAGTGGGTGAAAGCTGAATTCAAGACCACATTTCTCCTCTTTGATTGCACCATATTTATATCTTCCAGAATGTTACTTTATCAGAGGCAAGAAAGAATGTTGTGCCTCACAGTACTTGCTGCTAGATTTCCCTTGCCCTTTGTTTTTAGGAGAGTTGTAAATTATGAAGTGTGACTGTTGGATGGAAGTTAGATTGAATAGAGTAGCAAGAGAGTAAGACAGTAAGACCTTCAATGACATGATGATAAAAAAAATCCAATTTATACTATCTCCGATTTAAAAAGACATGCATAAACCTGAAATTCTTGCTAGATTCACAGAAGCTATAACCAAGATACAATTTCCTGTGGTGTTTTGTACCCTTTAAAATATCTAGAAAGTCAGGTAATACCGTGCTTCTATTAAAAATGCTGAGAAAATACAGGTTTGCACAAATGACAAATTTGTCAGAATGTCATTGTTACAGAATTTCTAAGGAACTATGACTCAGAAAGAAGCAAATTATGCTTTTTAATGAGTTAAATGTATCAGAGGAGCATTCATCACAGCTGTTTGCATCTTTGATCGAACTGTGTCCAGGTTCCCTTTCATAATTAAATGAGCAAAAAAGAAAGCTCAGCCTTCCCGAATTGCAGTGATTGGTTTCTTAGAACAATAAGGGGCTGCTCCCATATATCCTCAGTCAACAGACAATAAAAGAGAAAATTGGTCTACTAAAAAATGATAGTAGGACTTAGGAGACAGGGACAGTGGTGGTAGATTTGCTAAACAGTTATTTTGGCTCTAATCTTTTTAGAGGAAAAAGAGGATAGAGAACATTTTTGTGTTTTTTCCCCCCTTGTTTTTCCAAGACCTAAGTTGTGAAAAATTGCGTCTATCGAAAACAAAATACACACAAAGAAATCCTGTATCAATAATGTAGACATTTATGTAAGGAAAATGGGTAGGCAGCAGAATCACAAAATTAGGGAGATAAGGGTTTGGTTCTGTTCTTTCTGTTCCAGGAAACTTGGCATTTCCAGAGAAGCCATCCGTATAAAATAATACCATATACAACAGGACACCTCCTCCTTACCTCATCTTCTTTCCTTCTTATCTTACTTTACATTTCTTTATAGCATTGATCACCACCAGATGTATAAACTTAATTCACACTCCCTCTATTAGAATTTAAGCTCCATGATGGCAAGTACTTTGCCAATTTTCTTGATCTAGGGCCCACAACAGGGTCTGTACATTGCAAACAAGTTAAACTCACGGCCGGCTTGTTAAGGGACTTATGAAATATTTGTGGAAGGGAGTGGATGAGTTAAAAAAAATCATTGATGCCGGGCAATACCAACCTCTCCATTGTTTACCAAATGTAGTTTTAAATCTTTCACTTGAGACTGGTGTATAAAGAGCTGTTTTCCAAACCATTTTTCCCAGAATTCTTTCTCATTTATTTCCAAATAATTAGACAAACTGGACTACAATATTTATTGTTTCCAAATATGTATTATCATAGAGTGAGAAAATACTGGTTTTAGATTTAGATAAATTTCTAACCTAGTTCTGCCTAGTTGAGCCTTACTTTTTTTCCCTACTAATAACAGATCAAGGCATAGTTACATAAAGCTGCCTAAAGAACAGTGGTTTTGCCCTAACCGGTTTGGCTCAGTGGATAGAGCATCGGCCTGTGGACTGAAGGGTCCCAAGTTCAATTCCGGTCAAGGGCATGTACCTTGGTTGCAGGCACATACCCAGTAGGGAGTGTGCAGGAGGCAGCTGATCAATGTTTCTAACTCTCTATCCCTCTCCCTTCCTTCTCTGTAAAAAATCAATAAAATATATTTAAAAAATAAAAAAATAAAAAGAATAACAGTGGTTTTTGTGAATTAACGATTTTCCATTAAATTGACTATATGTGAGCCAGAGGTATGGAGTACTCCTTGTGACATAACAGGGAAGTCTCTGACCTCCAAAGGTCCTGCCACAAAGAGCTTGTAATCTCATGTATGTGTATAAGATGGTAGGAAGTAAAGAGGACGTCCCCTTTCTGCTATTATGCTCAGCTCAGGTGGGTTCATGTCATATTGGGTCTTCCTGGCATCATGCTTTAAAAAAAAACAGTTCTGTCATTTCCTGTGGGCCATCTAAAGGGCCAGGTCAAAAAGGTTGTAAGAATAGCTATCATACTCACTTGAAGTGAACAAGTCCCTTCAAATGTGAGGCATATGATTTATTATTTTCATATCTAAAGAGCCAGCCATCATTCTTCTACCTTTTGCCCATGAGCCCAGGGATTAAATGCACTATTTCGAAGCTGGAAGCTCTATCCCCACTGCAGTTACCAGCTTTGCGGTGCTTTTAGAATTTTTCGTTTTCACGGGGGGTGGGGGGGAGGTGAGGGAACATAGGGGGGTAAGGACACATATGTAATACTTTAATCAATAAAGAAAATTTAAAAAAAAATTTTTTTTCAATTTTCTACCACATGTCCTGGAGTGGTTCACCCTCAACAAAAGAATCATACCCTGAATCTTATCCAGTTTCCTAGGGTTCTTAAAGCCTATTTGAATTCTGCCTTGGCATGATTGGCAGCACATTCATATCACTGCTTCCCTACAACATTTCCCTGCACTCCATGGTGCATAACAGGTAAGACAAAACAATAGCCCCAAGTATCTTTACAATTTTCTATGATACTATGGTTCACATTTATCCACAGTCCCATTTTAAGAAGCAAAATTACAAAATCTGGAGCTGGTCATGGAGAACAGTGATGAATTTGGTCTGGGAAACTTGAATGTTAAGACCTCTTCCCAGTCTTTCTAGTCATTCAGGAGGATCTCATCCAACATGTGATTCCACCTACTACCTCTATCTTCCTGTGCTCTCACTGTTGTCTGTATACGGGAACCACCAGGGGTAGGGCTTGGCAAGGACATCCAGGCGCCTGGATGATTCTGGATCGCAATCAAGGTTTAGAAACATGGTTCAATGTATTTTTTTTTTTTTTTATAAATCCTCACCTGAGGATATTTTTCCATTGATTTTGAGGGAGAGTGGAAGAGAGAGGGAAAGACAGAGAGAAACAGCGATGTGAGAGAAACACATCGATTGGTTGCCTCCTGCTCGAGCCCTGGCCAGGGCCAGGGCTCGAGGAGCTTGCAACCAAGGTACGTGTGCCCTTGACCAGAACTGAAGCTGGGACCCTTTGGTCCACAGGCCCACGCTCATCCACTGAGTCAAACTGGCTAGGGCTTGTTCAAAGTAATTTGATAACCACTTCGAACTGCTTGGGTGCCTCCAGTTGGGTACAAACTATAACTGAACAATATTACTAAATAACATTAACATTATCAGGCCCTATCTTATAAACTTTTATGTGTTAACTCACTTACTACTCCCAATAACACAATAGGAAAGGCACTATTATAATCACCCCCTTTGATGAAAAGTCTCCACTTGTTACTGTTCTGTGCTGTCCCTTCTTCCCAAATAATCCAAAAATGTAACCAAACGCAGCACATTCATATCTCATAAATTTTTTCTCTTTCATAACCCACTAAAATGCACTCTTCTCTCATACCCTTTATCCTGGCGAAAGGCACCAGGACCCACACGGTTGCAAAGATCAGAACCCTAGGAGACGTAACTAGCTCTTCCATTCTCTAGTGATTGCTCCTTTCATATCTTATTTCCTCGGAGTCTTCCTGCTAAAATTCCAACTCTTCAACTGTGTTCAAAGGGTTCCTGGGCCCGCCCCTCCGGTTCCTCGTTCCTCCTATAAGCCCATGGCCACTCCGGCCACGCCCACCCGCTCTACCCTCGCTGGTTAAATTGCTTTTTTTTCCCCCCCCCCCCCGCCCAGTCATTCTCTGTCTGCTTCACTCAGTGACCTCGTGTGTGCTGCTGCCCGCCCACACCCTCCGTGCTCCTTCTGGTCTAGCCAAGTACTTCCGGTGCTGGCGGCCTTCTCTCTCCCGGGAGGTGGAGGTACCGTCTGTGTGCTGGCAGGACCGCATGCACACCAGGGCCTAAAACCCGTGACAGCAATGCCCCCTGACCCTCCAGTTCACTCACCACAGATTCGGCTACCCTCGGTCAGCTGTGGTCCCCAAACACCAAACGTGAAATTCCAGCAGGAAACAACTCGCGGGTTCTACGTGGAAGGCCTTCTGAGTCCCGGTGAACTCTCGCGAGGCCCGCTGTCCTGCACGTGAATCCCGACGCCCTCAGTCCTGCGTCTGCACGTTGTTGACGCTCCTCACGTTAGTCATGGAGTCCGCTGTTATCTGGCAGCGCTGGTACTCAGGTCACCCTTATCTTCCTTAAAAATGGCCGGAAGGGCAAAGGTAGTGATGCTGGCTACTCGGACATGCAGAAGCAAAGCCCTAACGTGCTTCCTTTAAGGGAAAAAGTGAGTACAGACAATAAGGTGCTTTGAAAGAAAATCACATTCACCTAACTCTTATTACCATGTATTAAGTGTCCTGGGTTCTTATTAGTTATTGCTGTTCATCTTTTACTGTGCCTAATTTATAAATTAAACTTTATCACAGGTATGTATATACTGGAGGAAAAAAAAAACGTTGAATATATAGTGTTTGGTACCATCCAACATTGATTGGCTGCCTCCTGCATGCCCCACACTGGGGATCGAGCCTGCAACCTAGGCATGTGCCCTGACTGGAAATTGAACCATGACCTTCTAGTTCATAGGCTGATGCTCAACCACTGAGCCACACCAACCAGGCCCAAGTATGGCTTTCTTTGAGAGGCAGCACTGCACCGTATGGAGTAGAGTTTACAAACTGTGGTCCTCAGACCAGTGGCATCAGCATTACCTGGGAACTTGTAAGAAATGCAAATTTCAAGCCACACCCAGACTAAATAGAAACTTCGGGGCTGGGGCCCAGCCATCTCTGTTTTTACAAGTCCTCCAATTGATTCCGTTTCACCCTAACTAACACTTGAGAACCATTGATGAAGAGAAACAAAAAACCCCTTGATTTAACCAAATCTGTTTTCACAATAGATATAGATATATGTATATAGATATAGATATATAGATATAGATATAGATATAGATGATATAGATATAGATATATATAGGGTTTGGTCCTATCTGAGGTTTCAGGCATCCACTGGGGGGACTACCATACATTATGCTAATATCCTCTGTAAGCTTTTGGGAGACAGGGCTATTTTTTTTGTGGTCTTATCTTTATAAAGTAGGTCAAGTGTAGAGCACACAATTACTAAATGCTGGGTTGAACAAGCACATCTGTATTAGGAGACTACCGTACGCTGAGCATTCTAGCAGGGACTGTAAGGGAATGTATGATGAGACAGAAACGCTTGCTTTCAGAGAGATCACCTTCTCCGCGGTCAGTGCTTAAAGGAAGTAGTATGGATAAATAACCCGCAAGGTTCCTGAGGGCAGGCCTGTTTAATGATGATCTAAATAATTCTTGATGGTCACAAGTATTTCATTAAAATTAAATATACAATTTAAAATTCTCTTTACAGAGGTATTTGAGTTAAATTCACATCTGAGTTTTGTCAGATCTTATGGAATTTACTAACTTTATTATAATATTTTAGAAAGCTTACAATGCTGATTCAATTGTTCGTTTGGTCCACTATTTTGAAGCCCTTATTCATAGGAAAACAAATTGTCTGGTCTTTTCTGTGTAACCCAAGAAGCCACCAATCATGTGCTGGCAATTACAGGAATTACAGGAGAGGCATTTAAGAGGTGCTAATGGACCTCTGTAGGCAGCAGGATTTTCAGGAATGACAGGAGGGCTTAGCCTTCCACATGAGTCACAAGGCCACTTTGCAAGACATATTCCATAAAGAACTGAAGGAGTTAATTTGACTCTTTAAAATTTATTTGATAGAGATACATATGTGTCTAGTTTACCTACATTCCTTTATTTAGCCAAAAAGTTGGCCACAAGGAATGTACTGTAAATAAAAGCCACATTGTTCTCTCTTCTCAGTTTGTATAAACCTGATAAGCTATATCACAGTGTTTTAAGTTAACATATTAGGATTTGTTTTGTCCACTTTAAATATACATGTTGAATTATATTCTACCAACTTGTTTCCCTCCACTTATTATGAATCAAATTATGTAAGTGGTGGCCTTGCTTACATTTTACAGAATGACCTGAGCTCCCGGACATTGACCTAGGGCAGGGGTGGCAAACTTTTTGACTTGAGGGCCACAATGTTCTTAAACTGGACCGGAGGGCCGGAACAAAAGCATGGATGGAGTGTTTGTGTGAACTAATATAAATTCAAAGTAAACATCATTACATAAAAGGGTCCGGTCTTTTTTTTCAATAGTTTTATTCATTTCGAACAGGCCGGATCTGGCCCGCGGGCCATAGTTTGCCCACGGCTGGCCTAGGGGGAAAAAATAACTGTTTAAGAACCAGAAAAAATGTCCAAAATTGAAACATTATCCCTAAGATTGATTTGAGTTTGTATATATGTCGCCATTAAGAACATGTTAGAATAATTGCCTTCATGTGAATACCCTTTGTGGACATCTTTCACAGACCAAACACACCTAATGTTAATAAAAATATACCCCCAATGCGTTTAAAGTCACATGTTCTGGCTAGGAACATTTTACGTAGTACTACAGGTTTCTTTGTGAATTGTTAATACATGTTTTCTGCGTTTCATTTTCTTTTCAGGACAACATTTCTATTTCTGAGTCTTTTTAGAACCCTTCACTACATTTCAATTCTAGTGCTATGTCCTGAGCCACTTCTAAGTAATCTTCTCATCTTTGAATATTACCTTGATCTTGTTGAAGGTAAATTTAAGACAGAAGTATATCTTGCAGGAACTAATTTCTGACAGATACTTGGAGAGCAGGGAAACCATTTCTCCTTTGCCTAATAGAAGGAAGGGGACTATGCAGGAATAATTTGCATATAGGTTGGGAAGATTTTTATAGTGATTCTCTATACATCTGAAAATTCATATAAAATAAACTATCTTGAAATATACAAAGAAATACAGCATGTGCCATTTTAGTTTGATTGAAATCATGTTAACAAATGTAATTGGCATTATGATTAAGCACGTGCACTCTGCAGACAGACAGCCTGGGTTTGAATCCCAGCTGGGCTACTTTTGGCTATGTGATCTTAGGTAATGTGCCTCTTGGAGCTTCAGTTTTTTAATCTCTTAAAATGAGCCCTATTCCATTTTATAGGTTTTTATAGACATCTACTATATAGGTTCATTTTGAGGATGAAATAAGTTAATATTTATAAAATACTTAGCAGACTGCCTAGATGTAGTAAACACTTTGTAAAAATTTGAAGAAAACTATAAAATTCTGTTCATTGCAACTACAATTTGTATGTTTAAAAGAACTTTTAAGTATGTTTGTTGGGGGCAAGTACCTCAGCCAGGGACTTGACACCTCGGTGCAGATAATTGGGAGAACGCATGAGTGACAGTTGGTAAGTGGGACATGCTTTATTACGAACAAATCAGCTGAAAATTGGCTGGTCAGTGGCACCTTGTATACAGGCTCAAACAAAAGAGGCCTCATGCCAATTAATGATGCTCGTGCTATATTAACATAAGCAGGTCATATAAGGGTGTGCTTGTGTAGTATGTATAGTGCTAAGTCATTGCCCTCGTGCATACCTAGGGTAAAGGGGCCTTTAGCATAGTAATACTGCTGTGTCCTTGCCTGCACGCATGTGTATGGAGAATGGGCCTGTACCCTCCTGCGTACTATGGTCAGGGCCCCCTCCAGTGTTCCTATGTAAAAATTTTTCTGATGGGGTCCCTTTACTTAAGGTAAAATAAAACCAAAACATCAAATAAGGGAAAAGGAGACTGTATTTGTGTTTTTGAATTTTTGCAGTCATTTGGCATGGACTAGGTCAATATGGGTAACAAATCATTGGCCATATCTGTATGAAAGAAATTGAATGTCATAAGCTAACAAAGTAGAATTGTTTCATAATTATTTTATTTGGCATAAAATTAAATCTCATAGGACCTCTTTCTAGATTGTTTCTTTCAAATAACCAGAGTTAGATCAAAGTGTGTATCGTTTATTGTTTTAACCTGAATAAAAGTAAAAAAGTATTTCTGGTTGGATTGGAGTGTATCCACATTTTAAAAAATGTAGCCAAGCAGGTTGAGTATTCACTTAAGTCATTTCACTAATTTTAGGCTGGAGGTAAATTTCAGATTTTGAGAAGAATGTCTATTCATTTTTGAAAACATCAAATGATGAGTTATTAATTGACAGTGAAAAATACAAATGTTCATCAGTCCAGAATTACCTATTTGGCCTAACCAAAGCTTTTTCTTCTCATTTTAGCGAAGCCCTTACATGGGAGGCTGAATTATTAGTCTCTCCATTTCATCAACAGATGACTAATGACCTCTGTTGTGACAGATTTGCTAGCTTAAAGACAACCTAATTGATTTAAAAAATGTTTTTATTGATTTCAGAGAGAGGAAGTGAGAGGGAAATAGAATTAGAAACATCAACGATGAGAGAGAATCATCGATCAGCTGCTTCCTACAAGCTCCCTACTGGGGACCAAGGCTGCAATCCAGGCATGTGCCCTGACTCGGAATGGATCCTGGTCCATGGGTTGACACTGAACTAATGAGCACACCAGTCAGGCGACTTTTTTTTAAATTGAGTTATTCAGGTGATATTGGTTTGCAAAACCATACAATTCAATAAAAAACATCATCTGCACTCTGTACTATTTCAGTGTTAACTCTTTCTTTACAAAATGAATTCACAAACTGTTCTTCCATGAACCAAACTTCACATTTTATTGGGGTGGTGTTTTTTTGTCCACAGGGAGTTGGTCTACTGTACAAAAATCAAGGCTATTTTAACTTCTTCCAGTTACATTCATCAGATGCTAATTGAATTTAGGAAATGATAATGAGAAGATTTAAAGATGACTTTCAGGTTTGAAGCTTGAGTTATTGTGTTAATGATGGAAACATTTAATAAGAACAGGAAGCAGAGAGAAGAAGCAGAATATTGGAAAATGTAATGTGTTTAGAATGAGATACACAGCCTTTGAGGTGCTTGTACTGTATTTGATTTGAGATATCACATAGAGCTGAATAGTAAGGTACAAATCTGATCTGGATATGTTGACTAGAAGTTGTCAACATATAGATGGCTTTGAAATCATATGTGTGGACAAGACTGTTCAGGTGGATTGTATAGGGCAGTGGTCAGCAAACTCATTAGTCAACAGAGCCAAATATCAACAGTACAATGATTGAAATTTCTTTTGAGAGCCCAATTTTTTAAACTTAAACTATATAGGTAGGTACATTGTTATTAACTTAATTAAGGTACTCCTAAGGCTTAGGAAGAGCCATACTCAAGGGGCCAAAAGAGCCGCATGTGGCTCGCCAGCCACAGTTTGCCGACCACGGGTCTAGGGTAATAAAACTTAGGGCAGAGCCCTATGGAATTTAAGGGAAGCTAGATGAGGAGCTAGAATAAAGCTAAAAAGGAGTGGTTAGATATGTAGCATAAATGTGGAAATCCAAGAGTGCTAAAGAATGAAATGGCTAACATTGTCAAAAACATTTTTATATTGCCTGGCTGGTGTGCCTCAGTTGGTTGACTTCATCCCATGGACTGAGAAGTCACAGGTTCCATTTCTGGTCAGGGCACATGCTTGTGTTGTGGGTTTGATCACCAGTGCAGGAGGCCGATGTTTCTCTCTCACCAATATTTCTTTCTCTCTCCTCCTTTCCCTTCCTCTGTCTGAAATCAATAAAATTATTTTTTTAAATCACTATATCATTTAAAAAATAGAATACAATGCAAAGTCTAAATGAAATATCTTCAAGTAAGTAAAATATGATAGTGGTTAATCACAACTTTATACACTTTTCATTTTTTAGACAGACAAATTAAACTTTGTAGGAAAGAGCAAGTGGTTTAATACCACTGAAGGGATTTCATAAATTTAGAGTGTTGTAGTTGAGTATTTATAACAATTTATTCTTTTTATTGATGGACAGCTAAGTCCAGGAAGGGGAAGTAATTTGCCTAAAGTCACATGAACATTAAATGGAAGAGCAGACATTAGACATCTGTAATACTATCAACAATAAAAATTATACGTTAAAAAATAAATGGAAGGGCAGGACAGGAGTTAAGGATTCCTGATTCTCAATATTTGTTGGGGGAAATTATTAAAGTAAAAATAAAATAGTTTATAATAACAAGGGTACATAAACATTACTCAGACAGTAATGATGACATGGAGTGCATAAGAAAAATCAATGGTCTATAAAAGAGAAGTAATAAGACTCACAACATCCTAGCATAAATGGGGAAAGGAATCTGTTACCTGTCTGGGAATGATTGAAGTGTTATAAGGTCTGGAGGTAGAATGATGACCTTGTCATGTTGAGAGGTCCCTGTCATAGAAAATCACAATCATCTAGACCTGTGCTGATAATCTTCCTGAGCATTGTTCTAAGTATCAGTTGTATTTGGTGCAAGAAACCCAGATGTGAGCTTCAGATATGATCTACACCCTTAATTCAAGATGTGCAATACAATCGACTAAATACACATCAAAGTGTGATTATTTAATCATTAACATTATATGTGAAGAAATCTTTCACTTGGAGGACAGGGCAAGAAGAGTTATAGACATTGCATGCTGAGATATGAGAAAGTGAAGAAGACTCATTACTGCTTTTCCAACAAATTTCAGTGTCATCCCAAACAAACTTCAGTAAGAAATTTCCACCTCGCCATAAAGCAGGATGCATTAAAATTTTGAGGTGTCTTGAAAGGGCATGCCTCAATAGTGTGTGCACATACACATGCCCCCATTTATGTGAACATTATACAATAAAAATCTTAAGACTTAATACTCTATATTCATAGAATATTAACTACTAAAATGTGGCCTCTAAATTTATTGATAGGGTACTCCATTAGTAAAACATTTAGGTGAGACCAGGGAGGCAGATCTCAGCACTACATTACCTATCCTGCTGTTCAATTGGCTTTGATTTCTTCCAATGGAAGGGGCTGGCTAATTTAAACAATAATTGTATAGTCATAAGTTTGGGATGCTGGAACTTCCTGGCATATCATAAGACAGAGATCACCAAACTATGCCCCATCCCCAGGCCCAATAAAGCATGTTACCTACCAATAAAGTTTTACTGGGACACAGCCATGCCCATTCACTACTTGTCTATGGTGGCTTCATGTTATAATAATGGCAGAGTTGAGTACCCTAGTTGAATTATTCAGGACACACAGGAATTCATACCTCTGCATCTTTTAGGTCTTTCTTTCCTCATGGCATGAGTCTTTGGAATTCCTCCAGAAATACATATTACTTTCATTTATTTGTTCTGAAGAAGCAGTTGTCCTTGATTTTTTCTGCTACAATAGCTCTCTTTCTCTCTCACACAAAAAAACTATGGAAACTCATAATGGTCTGTCAGGAGCACTGGCTTATTGGAAGATGGACTACTGGCAAGACTCCCAATATCTCTGGTTTCCACAATTTGTCATGCTGACTGATGGACCAATGTAGCCATTTTGAGTCCCTGGAGATTAGTGTCAACTAAGAGCCAACAGTGAATGATTCCTCATGCAGGTGACATTGGGGTGTCCTGTGGTGACCCATTTACCAGTATTAACTGATGAAATCCCTCCCCAGTTTTAGAATGAGGTCTGGAGAAATAAAAAGCTCTGGAGCACCAGGGCCAGGCTGCTCCTTTTTTCCTCCTCCCATTTTTAAGCTGTTGGTCTTTCTACTTTTTCAAAATATACTGTTTGTTAATTTACATAGATTTTTGGAGGATCTGTGCAGAACTGTGATTTGTGTGGCTGAAAGTTTCCTTGAGTTTCTAGATTTTTTCATTCATACTTTTAAGCATCACTACTTTTAAAATATATTATTTTCTTATTTAAAAACTACCAGTTATTCCTTAAAGCATAAAATAATGCCCATAATGTCTATAGTACTTGTCTGGCATTCTGTGTTGTCCATGGCTTTTAAAGAAAGTTTCACTTTATCCAAAGAGGCTTACCAGAAAGAAAAAAAAAAGGCAGCAACATGGTTATTTTAGCTTTGTTCCGGAATAACCTAGCTGTTGCTATTGCTTAGCATAGCCCATCTTGTGGTGAACATCCATTTTACATATTTAGTTCCCAGTCTTTCCTTACAGACCAGTATAGTCTCCACTTTTTCTATAAATATTTCTTTTAGTATCTGGGCACGGAATAGTCTAGGTAATTTGTGTGTGATCTATCATCCATTTATACATTCACACACAATACAATATGTTTCTCTTTAACTCCCCTTTTCTAGGTAGTAGATAGCTAGATCTCTATATAAACATGAATATGTGCCTAATTAGAATTTTACTTTTTTCTTAAGTTTTAGAGCCTGTGCTTTAAATACTTATGCACACTGCTTATTCATGTAATGTATATATTCTCTACTGTGCCAATGGCAAGCTTCAATAAATAAAATGGTTTCCTTTCATGTGAAGCTTTGGCATTATATCAGATTCCTTTATTATATAACACACTAGGAAGCCATTATAAATTAATTGTCTCATAATCCTGATTGCTAAACTAAGCTCAGTAAGGACAAGGTGCATTTCTTAAAACTCATTTTATCCTTGTGCTTAGTATAATGCTTGCACATGGTAGTTGCCTCATTTATATTTGTTATCAAAATGTTGATAATGATTTAAATTTGCTCAAAGCAAAATGTCATTGTACAGTTCCATCAAAGTTCTTCCTGCAAATTATCCTCTAAATAATTTTTTTTGAGTAAATTTTAGCTCTTGATTTAAATTCCACAGAAATGTGTTACACACTGACTGCTTTATTTCTTCATATCTGCCCTTTCTAACACAATATTCCATAGTGGAAACAATTTTCTTTTCTTTAGTTAGCTCCTTGTCCTAAAATCATAACACATTGTTTGATTCCTATTAAAAGAATAATGTTTATTGAGTTGGTATTTTCATATAATGAATCATTAATTTCTTAACAAATTGAGAAGAGATGTATTTTACAGCTAATATCTATTGTTAGAAAAATGTGTGTTGTTTGACCTCACTAATCACTATGTGAGAATTTGTTTAAAGAGGTTAACTTTAGAAAAATCACCAAGTCATTTAATTCTTTTTATAAAATGATTTTAGGACAAGGTTCATTGTTTTATAACTGTTTTTTCCTCTGAATAGTACATGAGTGGTTTTCACTAGTTCTTTATTCTCTCTCTCTCTCGAGAGAGAGAGAAATAAGAGCTTCTTCTTATATCTTAGCCCCCCAAAAAGATTCTTTAAGCCTCTTTAGGAAACAGATAACGCAAAAATACTTACCTAGTTTCAGTAACACACCCAATATTTATAACAATTGATTATCTGGTTGGAAAAACATTTACTTTTTTTAGTGTTTTTTAAATCTTGGCCACAAAAGAGACAAAAAGTATAAATCATACAGGCATGGGCAAAAGTAGGTTTACAGTTGTGAGTATTTAAAACAGCTTATTCTTATAATATTATTTATTATTGTATTATTTATCTGTATTATAACTATAAACCTTTTTCCTGCCCCTATATTTATGCTATACATATAAAATTTACTGTTCTGATTCATTTTATTAAATTTACACCAATAGTAGTAGCTATAGTGTATCCATATTCCCTTCATGTATGGTATATAGATGTTAACTAAAATTTGAAATGGTATTATAGGTCATATGACATAGTGAGGTCAAGAGACAAGTGACTAACATGTATTATAGAAAATGATTTTTATGGCATTGTTACTAATCAGAATTTTTCAAATAAATAGAATCAGATACAAATCCATTTGTTGGAATTTACTGCACAAGATTGTTGAATTTTGATTTTGGTTTTTCACAGTAAGTTTTTCTGGACATATTCCATGGAGGAAATATATCATTGAAGAAATAAAATTCATGCATTATTTTTCAGGATATATGAACCTTGTGAAAACCCACAATGACATTCTATCCCATTAAATGGTTTATCCTAAAGCAAACTGGTGTCTCTGTTTCACAAAAAGCAGTGAAAGAAATTTTAGAAATTATTTGGATCAACAAATTTTATGCATTCCTTTGAAAAATATGCCTTATGGAAGAGAAAACTCACCATACTTTGAGAGAAAACACTCCTCTTTTGAAATTGGTGTAGTTGTTACAAAGTTCTTCTATAAGTAAATTCAGAAGGTGCTTCCTTCTAATTTTCTTTCACCTTCCTTTCGTAGGCATCAGAGAGCAAACCTACTATCTGTTTGACATCATAGACTGTAGTGAATGTCTTATGCCTTTGTTTCTTAAGATTAAATGATTCTAGTGCTTTCATTTATTTTTCATAGAGTACAATTACCAGTGTATTCTGTTTGCTTTAATCTGGATAATTGCAAGTGTATATGTCATTTTATTAAATGTTTGGCTGTGGTGTTTTTAATGTGGTGCTTAGATTGAATGTAGTATACTGTGGATGTGGCCTGACCAGGTCAGAATGTAACTGGGTATTACTTTTATACACCTCATCATTGTGTGTCTATTAACCCAGCATAAATTTGACTGAGGTAATCTTGATAACAGCATTATGCTGTTAGATTTCTCATAATATATAATCAGCCCAGTAGCTTGAGCAGTTATCATCATGCAATTCCTTTTTTTGAAAGTAAATATATCTTCATTTTTTTGCATGTATCTGTCCAATTTTCCCAACACCATTTATTGAAGAGACTGTCTTGACTCCATTGTATGTTCATGCCTCCTTTGTCAAATATTAATTGAGCATAGTGGTTTGGGTCAATTTCTGGGTTCTCTATTCTTTTTTTTTTATACTTCCTAAGGTCTTTTTCTTTATAATTTTTTATTTTATTTTTAAAATTTCTTATTGATTAAGGTATTACATATATGTCCTTATCCCCCTGTTAACCCCCCACTCGCCCTCACCCCCCTGCTGTCTGTGTCCATTGGTTAGGCTTATATGCATACATACAAGTCTCTCCCTTACCCAACCCTCCCCTACCTTCCCTCTGAGGTTTGACATTGTGATCAATAATTCTCTGTCTCTGGATCTGTTTGGGTTCTCTAATCTATTCCATTGATCTATATGTCTGTTCTTATGCCAGTACCAGGCTGTTTTGAGAACAGTGGCTTTGTAATACAGCTTGATATCTGGTATTGAGATCCTAACTACTTTTGTTCTTTTTTCTCAGGATTGCTGAGGCTATTCGGGGTCTTTTTTTATTCCAGATGAATTTTTGGAAAGTTTGTTCTAGGTCTGTGAAATATGCTGTTGGTATTTTAATGGGGAGTGCATTGAATTTATAGATTGCTTTGGGTAGTATGGACATTTTGATGATGTTGATTCTACTAATCCATGAACACGGTATGTTCTTCCATCTGTTTATATCTTCCTCTATCTCTTTTTTCAGTGTCCTGTAGTTTTCGGCGTATAGGTCTTTTACAGGGGTGGGCAAACTTTTTGACTCGAGGGCCACAATGCGTTCTTAAACTGGACCAGAGGGCCGGAACAAAAGCATGGATGGAGTGTTTGTGTGAACTAATATAAATTCAAAGTAAACATCATTACATAAAAGGGTACGGTCTTTTTTTTTTCAATAGTTTTATTCATTTCAAACGGGCCGGATTTGGCCCACGGGCCGCAATTTGCCTATGGCTGGTCTTTTACCTCCTTAGTTAAGTTTATTCCTAGGTATATTATTTGTTTTGGTGCATTGCTAAATGGGATTGATTTTTGGTCTCTCTTTCTGTAAGTTCATTATTGGTATATACAAATGCCATAGATATCTTGGTATTAATTTTGTATCCTGCTACATTGCCGAATTCATTTATTAAGCCTAATAATGTGTGATGGAGTCTTTAGGGTTTTCTATGTACAGCCTCATGTCATGTGCGAATAAGGACAGTTTTATTTTTTCTTTTCCAATTTGGATGCCTTTTATTTCTTCTTCTTGTCTAATTGCAAAGGCTGATACTTCCAGTACTATGTCGAGCAGGAGTGGTGAGAGTGGGCATCACTGTCTTGTTCCTGCTCTTAGGGGAAATGGATTTAGTTTTTGCCCATTGAGTATGATGTTGGCTGTGGGTTTGTCATATATGGTTTTTATTCTGTTGAGGTATAATCCTACTATTCCCACTTTCCTGAGAGTTTTTATCAAAAATGGGTGTTGGATTTTGCCAAATGCTTTTTCTGCATCAATTGATATGACTATGTGTTTCTTATCTCTCAATTTGTTTATGTGATGTATTACATTTATTGATTTGCGGATATTGTGCCATCTTTGCATCCCTGGATAAATCCTACTTGGTCATGGTGTATGATCTCTCTGATGTACTGCTGGATCTGATTTGATAAGATTTTTGTTGAG
>NW_006300375.1:7693595-7705397 GCF_000327345.1 Myotis davidii | reverse complement strand
GTTTGGACAGGTTCAAGCCTCGGACTAACGAGAGAGCACAGTTCTCTCCTGGCCACGTGCAAGTTCCAGCTGGAGGGCAGGGCCCTCTCAACACAATTATAGCCAACAGCTATAGCTGTAAGCTTGAACCTGTGGTCCAAACACGTGGCCCCACGTGCCTTGTGTTAGAGTTCAGGTGAATGTAGTTGAGTAGGGTTGGAATTCATGAGAATGCTGTAACATCTTGATCACGCCCCTACTTTGCCTCATGGCATCTGCTGTAAAATAAAGACACGGGTTGTGGGTG
This sequence comes from Myotis davidii, assembly GCF_000327345.1. Taxonomy (NCBI): domain Eukaryota; kingdom Metazoa; phylum Chordata; class Mammalia; order Chiroptera; family Vespertilionidae; genus Myotis; species Myotis davidii. The sequence continues at coordinate 7,705,111 of NW_006300375.1, read as the reverse complement.
CTGGTACTGTCTCCACAACAGGGAGCAGCGTCCCACCGAGACCCAGCTTTCATTCTCTTGTCTGTCTTCTCTCAATCCTTTCATCACCCCCACTCAGGATCACTCTTGGCTGTGCTGGCGCGACACATCAATGCATAATTTCTTAGCACTATTTTAATGGAATATTTATAGCAGATTTTGTAAGTGTAATTACAGGCTCTATTAAATGTACTGATATAAATACCATAAAAGACAATATCAAGGATAGGGCCAGATGATAATCCATCAGGGGCTCCGGAGGGCTTCAATTAAATTATATAATCATTTACCAATGCTAAATATCTGACAGGCCTGTGTAGACATTAACAATATGTTATCCTAAAAAATACACAGGCTATTGGAAATAGCCCTACTAATCAACACTCACTGAATTAGTTAGCTGTTAATTCATCTCTCTATTCCATCATTTACATCTCATTTCACCATATAAAACTATTATTTGAGATACTTTGATAAATCAAGATAAACTATGCCTTCAGCATCTATACAATTGCTTATAATTAGGTTTGATTTCAGTGATTCACTCATCATTAAAACACCCCCAGAAGGCTTTATGGTTTAGCATTATTCAGGCCTTTGTTTTATCAGTTCCTCCATTATCCTAGTTATCTCAGACAAGGTACTTAAAATTTCTAACGGTAGCTTTTCTCTCACTTGTAAAACCCAGGTACTAATAGAACATATCTTAGAGAATTGTTTGGTCAGTTAAATAAGATTATCAATGACCCCAGATCTGTTTTCTTGGGAAATAGATTCTGAGGCTCTGGTAATTGCATAGAGAAGGATGTTTGGAAAAACTCCTGGGAATAACCCCTATAGGAGATGAGAAGATTGGAAAGAGAAAGAAGTAAATTGCTCTTTAGTTGCCACAGAAGTGTCAAATGATTCCTTGGGGAGCTCTACAGCTTGGATGTCTGCAGATGAAAGCCATGGGGCAGGTCTTTGTACTACTAGCTGGACCAATCATTGCATGCAAGTAACCTTTGAGAAAGGAGGCAGAGCCTTGCATGGGCAGCTTTCTTTGACAGAAAGCAATACAAGAGAGGCATCCAAATGTGAATGGTCAACAGCTAACACTGCTGCCACCTCAGCCTACCCTACATGTACCAAGTGCACTGTTGTCACAATAAATGTATCATATATGTGAAGGCTTATTTAGACTATCTGTTTAGTTACATGTATTGTTTTTCTGTAAAACAATTTTTAAAATAGCATTGCATTGTTCAGGTTTCATGTTTCTTTTTTTAAAATCTTTATTGTTGAAAGTATTACATATGTCCCTCTTTCCCCCCCCCCCTCCCTTCCAACCTGCCCCGCCCCCCACCTCAGGCCTTCACCACCCTATTGCCTGTGTGCCCCCCCCCCCCCCCCCCAGTGGCCCTCTCCAGCCCACCCTCATCCCTGAGTTACGTATTTTTTCTTGAGTGAGCTTTTGTTCGTATATCTTTTAAGGAACTTTTCATTTTATCCAAGTTGACAAATATTGGCATAACATTGTTCAAAATTAACATTTTAATTCCTTTTCTATATATAGAATTTGGAGCAACATAACCTTTTTCATTTTTTATATCAGTAATTTGTGTGTGTCTTCTCTTTTTTTCTCCCCTGACCATGGTGGCTATACATTTATCTACTCTGTTGATTTTCTCAAAATAACAGCTTTTAGTTTCATTGATTTTCCTTATATTTCTTTTTTATTGTTTTATTCTCTGATCTTTATTTTATTTCTCGTATTTTCTTTGGGATACTAGTTTCAACTAGTTTCTTCTGGTGGAAGTTGAGATCATTGATTTGAGACATTTTTCTTATTTTTTGTTAATTCCCACCCAACGATATTTTTCCATTGATATTTCATAGAGAGTGGAAGGGAGGAGGAGAGACAGAGAGGGAAACATTAATGTGAGAGGGACACATTGGTTGCTTCCTGCATGTGCCTGACCAGGGCTGGGGATCGACCCTGCAACTGAGGTCTATGCCCTTGACTGGAATTAAACTGGGACTCTTGGGGCTGACGCTCTATACACTGAGCCAAACCAGCCTGGCAAAACCTTTTTTTCCTTTTTAACTCATATAGGCATTTGATGTTTTAAGATTATTTTTTTAAAATACTGATTTAGATGCATCCCACAGATTTGTATATGTTGTCTTCTAATATTCATTAAATTCAAAGTATTTTCCAATTTTTTTGGACTTCTTAAATCGTGAGGTTTAGAAGAATATTTTCCAAATGTGATTATTCAAATTCTTTCTGATATTAATTTCTAATTAAATTTCCTTGGGATCAGAGGGAATACTTGGTACAATTAAAAATTTTAAATCAATGAATTTTGTTTGTGGTCCAGAAAACAGTCTATTTTGTTAAGTGAAAAGATTGAATATTCCTCTGCTGTTGAGTATTCTGTAAGCATCAATAAAATAAAGTTGCTCAATAGTAGTGTTTATGTCTTCTGTATCCTTATTGATTTTCTGCCCGTTTGTTTTGGTTAGTTTTTGAAATGAGAGTTTTGACATTTCCAACTATAATTGTAGATTTTCTATTTCTCCTTGCAGTTTATTTGGTTTTGCTTAATGTATTTTGAAGTTCTATTACTAGATACATAAATATTTGCAATTATTAGGTTTTCTTGATATATTGATTAATTTATAATTATAAAATGATGTTTTCTATCCCTGTTAATATTCTTTTTCTTAAATATACTCATCTGATATTAATATAACAACTCAAGCTTTCTTTTATTGTTGGCATGATATATTTTTCCATCTTATTTCTTTGACCTTATTTATGTTTTCATATTTAATATGCAGTTCTTTTAGGCAGCATATAATTTATTCTTGCTTTGTATCCAATCTGACAATATCTATTTTTAAAAATGTATTTAGATTATTCACATTTAATGTGAATATCTATGCCAGTGGTTTCACATCTGACATCTTGCTGCTTGTTTCCCATTTGTCACATCTGATATTAATTCCTTTTGCTTTCTTTTCCTGCTTCCTTTGGCGTTAATTTTTTATGATTCCATTTAATTTTCTTTGAAGTCATTAGTTATAACCATTTATTGTGTTATGTAAGTAGCTGCTTTAAAATTTATGGTATGAATTTTGAATTGTTACAGTCTACTCCCAAGTGATAATTACTCCACTTCACAGTTTATGAACTTTATATTAATTAACATACTTAACTTGTCCCCTGTTGTCTATTGCCTATGATTGTCATACACTGTAATTCTACATTATAAAGATCTTTAAAAGATATATTACTATACTTTAAGTTAAAATAATAATATATCTTTTAAAGATCTTTAATAATAAAAATAGTTAAAAAAATTACATATGATGTCACATATGCAATCGCAGTGCCCTACATTCCTTTGTGTAGATCCATATTTGTACCAATATTATTTTTCTGTTGTCTAAAGGAATTCCTTTCCTATTTCTTATAGTGCAAGCCTATGACTGATTAATCCTTTTGGAATTTTTATGACTGTATAAATTTTTATTTTGACTTTGAAAGCTATCTTTTCTGGCTATAAAATTATAGGTTGAAAGATATTTTTCCTTTTGGTATTCACTGCCTTCTGGACTACCATGGTTTACAATGTTTGTTTTTTTCTTTTTTTCATTCTTATGTTTGTTCTTCCCCACACAAAGTATCTTTTTCATTTAAGTGTATGTAGGGCTTTCTCTTTATCACTGATTTTGAGCAATTGATTTTGTGGTGTATTTTTTACTCCTCCTTTTTCCTTTTTTTTTTTTTTTTTTTTGAGATTCATTATACTTTAAGCCTGTAGGTTTGAAGTGTTGCCAGGGCTGACCAGCAGACCCTGAGCAACGGATGAATGATTACTCTTACACAACATTTGCTGTGAAAGAGAGGGCTAAGGGACTGCCTGGCTAAAGGACCAGACAGCCTCAATTGCCTGCCTTGTTAGGCTTTTATTGTAACAGCAGTTTGAGATTAAGTTTATCTTTTAGATATAATCTGTAGGGTAAGTAATCTTGGGAGGACTCATGTATTTACAATGTCCTTTAAGCAAGGACTCTACAAAGATTAAGCATAAGGATTCCAGTAAACACCCGGAGGTCTGCTCGTGCACAGACTTGTTTGGAAAGGTCAAGGAATAATTAGGGGCACCGCCTACAGCACTCCTCTAAGTTGGAATTTCAATAAACAGACAGGCAGCCTTCTGCACACTTCCCTTTACTCAGAATGTCCTCCTTATAAACTTTCCAACCAAGTCCTGTGTGCTCCCCAACAAAGTGTTGATTACATTTCAAAAAGTTGGGGGCATTATTCACTCAAATATTTTTTTCTGTTCTCTCTTTTGGGGATTCTCATTATATGCATATTCAGCTCCTTAATTTTTCACATGTGATGACTACTAATGTGTTTTTTTTCCTCTCTGTTTCATTTTTATTTCTATTGCTATGGGTTCATGTTCACTGTTCTGCAATGACTTATCTGTTATTTATCTCATTCACTATATTTTTTTGTCTGATATTTTTAATCTCTAAATGCTTAATTTTGGTCTTTTTATATCTAATGTGTTTCTACTTATAATGTTTCCTTTAGTTTCTTGGCTATATGGATTATAATTATAACTCTCTTATTAGCTTATCTACGAATTCCAACATCTCTTCCAAGGCTATTTTTTGATTGACTGGTTTGCTTCTCATTATCATTTGTATATTTCTACTTTTTTCCACTTTGGGTAAATTTTTTATAAAATTCCATATACTTTGGCTTTCATATTGTTCAGTTCTGAATTTTTTTCATTCCTTTAAATATTTGTCCACTCTGGTCTGGGATGTAGTTAAGTTACTTAAAAACAGGGTGTTCCTTTCTCGCTTACTTTTAAACATTGATAGACAGTTTCAGAGTTTTACTAAATTTTGTCTAGGACTAAATTTCTACTCTATTGAGGTAGAACCCTTCTGAGTACTCTCTGTGATGCCCTGTCAATGATGATATTTTTCATATAGGGTGTTGCGAAAAGAAACTATTTTTGGTCTGTGCAAACTCTGGGAATTGTTCCCATTCAACTTTCTGGTTAGTAATTTCCAGACTTTGCGTAGTTTTTTTAACACTCATTGACTGATGAATTCTTAGCTAAAGAATGGCTGTCCTAGAGTCCATCTCATTCTTTTTTCATCTCTCATAAGTCACTCTCCTTCATTACCTGATGTCCAATATCTTGAACTGCTATTTCATTTTATTTTCGAGTTTGTTAGTTCTTTCAGATAGGAAGATAAATCTGGTCCCTATTATTCTATTTTGAACTGAAGTTGAAGCAACAATGTCTTCATTTTTATGTTTTTCTTAATTGATAAACTTTTTAAAGAGCCATTTTAAGTTTAAAGAAAATTTGAGCAGAAGATACAGGAAGTTCCATATACTGATTTTCACCACCATCCCCTCCACATAGTTTCCATTATTATTATTCAAAATTTTAAAAAATTATATTTTTATTGATTTTAAAGAGAGGAAAGGAGAGGGATAGAGAAATAGAAACATCAGTGAGTAAGATGAGAAACATCTGTTGGTTGCCTCCTGCATGCCCCCTACTGGGGACAGAGCAAGCAACCCCGGGCATATGCCCTAATCTAACGGAACTGGTGACTTCCTGATACATGGGATGACACTCAACCAACTGAACCACACTGGCAGGCACCCCTTTATTATTATTATTATTATTATTAGCATCTTTCAGTATAATGGTAAATTTGTTATAATTGATGAACCAATATTGATAGATTATTTTTAACTAAAGTCTATATATCAGGGTTCACTCGTGTTCTACAGTTCTATGAGTTTTCAAAAATGCATGATGTCATATATCCACCATTACATTATCATACAGAATAGTTTCATTGCCTTAACAATCCCTTCTGCTTTGTCTATGAATCTCTCCCTCCCTCTCTCCAACCTCTGCCAACACTAATCTTTTTACTGTCACCCTTAGTTTTGCCTTTTCCACAATGGATTATAGTATATAGCCTTTTAATATTAGTTTATTTTGCTTAATAATATGCTTTATAGTGCCTCTATATCTTTGCGTGGCTTGATAGCTCATTTCTTATTAATGATGAATCATATTCCATTGCACAGTTGTGCCACAGTTTGTTGATCCATTCATCTACTAAAGGACATCTTGGCTGATTCCAAGGTTTGGTGATCATGATTAAAGCTGCTGTAAACATTTGAGTGTAGGCTTTTGTGTGAACATATGTTTTCAACTCATTTGAATAAATACTAAGGAATGCAGTTGATATATCCTATGGTAATATTATGTCTAATTTTGTAAAATACTGTAACCTTATATTCCAAAATGACTGTACCATTTTGCAATTACACCAGCAATAAATGAGATTTCCTGTTGCTCCATATCCTCATTAGCATTTGGAGTTGTCAATATTTTAGAAATTAAGCCATTCTAATATGGGTACAGTGGTATCATTTATAATTTTAACTTGTAGTTCCCTAATATATGATGTTGAACATCTTTTCACATGCTTATTTGCCATCTGTGCATTTCCTTTAGTGAAGTGTCTGTTCAGATCTTATGCCCATTTTTAAATTTTTTTTTATGTCTTATTATTGAGTTTTAAGACTTCTGTGTATAGTTTTTAGATATACTTTTTACCAATATTTTCTCCCAGCCTATGGCTTGTATTTCCATTCTCTTGACAGTGTCTTTCATCAAATAGAAGTTTATAATTTTTAACAAAGTAAAATTTGCCAGTTTTTATTTTTGCATGCATCATGCTTTTGGTGTTGTATTCAAAATGTCATTGCCAAGGCCACCTAGACTTTCTCCTATGTTTTCTTTTAGGGATTCAGAATGTTTGCATGCACATTACATTTAGATATATAATCCATTTTGAGTTAATTCTTTCAAAAGGTGTAAGGTCTGGATTTAGATGTGTGTGGGGGTTTTTTTTGGCATGTGGATGTCCAGGTGTTTCAGTACCACTTGTTGAAAAGACTGACATTTCTTAATTGAATTGCCTTTGCACCTTTGCCACTGATCAGTTATCTTTGTTTGTGTGGACCTATTTTGGGGCTCTCTGTTCTGTCTCATTGACCTATTTTTCTGTTATTTAACCAATAATACACTGTTTTGATTTCTGTAATTTTGAATTTGGAAACTGTTAATTCACTGATTCTGTTCTTCTTAAATATTGTGTCACCTATTCTGGGCCTCTTGTATCCCCTGCATAAATATTAGAATCAATTGTTGATTTATATTTACAAAATAACTGCATCTTCCAGATGACATATAGTAGCTTATAAAGAATAAAGCATTTTCTTGTGTTTACTATGGTTTTGTAATCTTAGTGGCAAATATTTTACTATTTACTGAGCATATATCTTGTTTTATTTTTTATTAAATTTATTGGGGTGACATTGGTTAGTAAGATTATATAGGTTTTAAGTGTATAATTCTTTGATATATCATCTATATAATGCATGGTGTGTCCATCACCCAAAGTAAAGTCTTCTGTCATGCAAATGGCGAACAGATACATGAAAAGATGCTCAACTTCTCTAGCTATTAGGAAAATGCAAATCAAAACTACAGTGAGACACCACCTCAGACCTGTTAGAGTGACTATTATCAACAAGACAACTAATAAAAGTTGTTGGAGAGGTTGTTGCAAAGAAAATGAAACCCTCATTCAATTGCTGGTGGGAATGTAAAATGATACAGCCCCTATGGAAAACAGTATGGTGGCTCCTCACAAAACTAAGAATACAGTTTCCCTAAGATCCAGCAACTAATCTTCTGGGTATCTACCCCAAAATTTTGGAAACATTTATTTGAAAATCTATATGCTCCTATATAGTTCATTGTAGCATTGGCCAAGACATGAAAAAACAAACAAACAAACAAACAAACAAACAAAACCCAGTGTCCTTTGATAAATGATTGGGTAACAATGGAATGCTATTCAGTCATACTGAGCATCTGTTTTAAAATAGCTTCCAGTTTCCCAAGTTAGCTCTATCACACTCTTAAGTAATTTTCTTCTCTGTTCTTATTTCACTTTACCTAGATGTGATTTGCTTTGTAAAACAGCAGGTCTTTCTAGCAGTGGCATTGATGTTGCCTTGACCTAATGAGATGTCTTCAGATTTGTTTGATTTATTGTGTTTTTTATTTACTGAATTATAATCCCCCATGGAGAACAATCATGATACTTTGGAAGAATAGTTTTTGGCAATAAAATTTATGAAACACAGCAGTTTTTTGAAAAGCCCATTGCATTCATGTCAGGCCAGTGAACACTGAAATGACTTCATGTATTTATCCACTCATCAAGTGTTTTTTAACTTTAATACACTTACCCAACTGCCTGGCTCCTTTGGACACAGAAAACTTCACAGGGACTTTAGTGGGGATAGGATAGGTCTGTCAGTGGACCAGCAAACACTGATGTAGCTTCTAATAATTTTGCACATCTCTCTCCCCTAACCACCACTAAAAAACCCATCATCTCTACAGCAAACCCAGACACCCTATCTTCCTGGTGCTAACTGACATGTTTATTGAAATGGTCGTTATAGGACCCCTATCTAATACATGGACCCCACACCAAATTATTTATATTTAATTGGTGGGGCTCATATATTAAGTGTTCTTTCAAAATCTCTCCAGGAAATTGTAAAGCGAGCTAGGGTTGAAAGCCATTAGGCTGGTCCCAAAGTTTGATTGACATGCTGCAGCAGAACTGAAAAAGTTTCCAGGGAAACAATATCTTTCCATTGCACACTTGTTGCCCTGTGGTTTGCATAACATCCTGAGCTCAGACCTGAGTTCTTATCTTTACATCTTTGCTTTTTGCCACCCATAATTCAGTACATTATCTTTAACCTCAAATTGCTGTAGTTCAAATTCTGTATATGCTATTTGTTTTTAAGGGTCTCTGGATAAAATGCTGTAATTCCTTAATCTTCATTTACTGATTAGGAAAGTGGGAACAATGAGGGATGTATCTCAAGAGTTTCTGTGCTGTTTAAATAAATAAATAATATCTGTATTTGAAATCCTTAGCAGCATCCATGGCAAACAAAAATACACTACTCAATTAATGGTAGCCTCTGATATCATGTAGAAGCAGCAGCAATGTTGATGAACCAAATATGACTTTGGATTCTTCCAAGAAAAAATTTGGGGCAAATAATTAGTCTTTTCACGTTAGACAAGATGTTCAAGTATTACATAGAAAAGGGGTTAGAAAGTAAAATGTACTACAGGTCACCACTTTTGAAAATCATTAAGTCCCCAAAAAGCAGAATTTTAAAGTTGAGATTCTTCACACACAAAAAAAACAAAACAAAACACTTCAGTGCTTTCACTAGCGTACAAATGCAGAAATCTGAAGTCATCTGCCAAGATGATTAATGGGGAAGTTCTGATCTCTGAAGTTATCAGAAGTAATCAACAAGGCCAAGTTTCATCGGAATAGTGCTGGGTCCCATGTACTTCCAAGTGCTCCAGATTAAGATAAATGGTCTGGAGTCCTTGGAAGCATGTATTCTAGAAAAACAGAGCAAGAAGTATTGCACAGGTGCAGTGCCAGGCAGTGAACCTAAGCAGGTAAGCTCCAGAAGCTATACCAGCTGCTGTGCAAACAGGGCCTTCACCACAAATTTAAGTGAAAAACAGAGTTATTTAGTTCTTAGATTTGTATCTGTCTCCTGAAATTCAAATCTATTGCTAGAATTTATGACTATTTATATGTTTATCAAATGTATGTTATAATCCAGATTTATGAGAGAGGTAAATTATAGACGATTTTTCACTTTATAATATAGTTCTACCATATAAAATACCATGCACTACAGATTAATTTAAATAATGAGAGAGGTTGGTTGTGGGTTTATCATATATGACCTTTCTTATGGTCATGTGTGCTCTCTATATTCACACATGGCTGAGAGTTTTTTTTGAATCATAAATGGGTGCTGGATTTTTTAAAAAAATATATTTTATTGATTTTTTACAGAGAGGAAGGGAGAGGGATAGAGAGTTAGAAACATCGATGAGAGAGAAACATCAATCAGCTGCCTCCTGCACACCCCCAACTGGGGATGTGCCTGCAACCAAGGTACATGCCCTTGAGTGGAATCGAACCTGGGACCTTTCAGTCTGCAGGCCGACGCTCTATCCAGTGAGCCAAACCTGTTAGGGCAATGGGTGCTGGATTTTATCAAAAATTTTTTCTGCATCTATTCATATGACCATGTGATTTTTATCTTTCATTTTTTAGTGATGTATAATATTCATTGATTTGCAAACATTGTACCAACCTTGCATATCCAGAATAAATCCCACTTGATTATGGTGTATGGTCTTTGCAATCTATTGCTGAACCCGTTTGCTAATATTTTGTTGAGGATTTTAGCATATATGTTCATCGGGGATATTGTCCTATAATTTTATTTTTTTGTAATGTCTTTATCTGGTTTTAGAATTAGGATGATGCAGGCCTCATAAAAAGAACTTGGAAGTTTCCTTCCTTTTGAATATTTGGCATAGTTTGAGAAGGATAACTGTTAGTTCTTCTTTAATGTTTGGTAAAATTTGCCCATGAAGCCATCTGATCCAGGACTGACATGATATTGTATATAAAGACTCTACCAAAAATTTACTAGGCCTAATAATTAAATTTGACAGACTAGCAGGATACAAAATTAATATTCAGAAATCAAAGGCATTTTTATACAACAATAATTATCAGAGAGAGAAATTAAGGAAAAAACACTATTGCAACAACAATAAGAAAATAAGTTACCTAAGAATAAATTTAACCAAGGATGTAAAAGACCTGTGCTCGGAAAATTATAAGATACTGAAGAAAGAAAATGAGGAAGATACAAATAAGTGGAAGCATGTAACGTGTTCATGGGTAGACAAAATTAACATCTTTAAAATACTACCCAACACAATCTACAAATTCAGTGCAATTCCTATTAAAATGCCACTGGCATTCACAGATGACATGATATTGTACATAGAAAACCCTAGAGATTACATAAAAAAACTACTAGACTTAATAAATGAATTCAGTAATGTAGCAACATACAAAATTAACACCCAGGAGTCTATGGCTTTTTTATACACCAACTAGAGGCCTGGTGCACAAATTCATGCACCAGTGGGGTCCCTTGGCCTGGCCTGTGGGATCAAGCTGAAACCGGCTCTCTAACATCCTCTGAGGGGTCCCAGATTGCAAGAGGGCGCAGGCCAAGGGACTCCACCAGTGCACAATCAGGGCTGGTGAGGGACACAGGAGGTTGGCCAGCTGGGGAGGGACCATGGGAGAGCTCCAGGACATGTACAGCCTGTCTTGCTTAGTCCTGATCAGCTGGATCTCAGTAGCAGGCTAACCTACCGGTCAGAGTGTCTGCCCCCTGGTGGTCAGTGTACATCATAGCAACGGGTCGACGGTTGACTATCTGTCCCCTGGTT
>NW_006300375.1:7677212-7692597 GCF_000327345.1 Myotis davidii | reverse complement strand
TACAAGGAACTCATATAACTTAAAAAAAGGAAGATAAACAATCCAATCAAAAAATGAGCAAAGGACCTAAATAGACACTTTTTGAAAGAGGACACACAGAAGGCCAAGAGACATGAAAACATACTCAAAGTTATGAATCATCCGAGAGATGGAAATCAACACAATGAGGTATCATCTAACACCTGTCAGAATGGCATGTGCCAGGGGGTGGGGGTCGGGGGGTCAATGGGGGAAAAGGAGACATATGTATTACTATTTGTAATACTTTAAACAATAAAAAAAGAAAACAATGTTCAAAAAGAAGCAAAAAAAATCCCAATGGTATACTTATAGATTTAGAACTAATATTCCAAAAATTTATGTACAATTACTAAAGACTTCAGATAGCCTCAGCAATTTATGAAAGAAAAACAAAGTTGGGGGGATCACACTATCTGATATCAAACTATACTATAAGGCCATAGTAATCAAAACATCATGGTACTGGCATAAAAGCAAACATACAGATAAATGAAACAGACTAGAGAGCCAATAAATAAACCTACACCTTTATGATCAATTAATATTTGACAAAAGAGGCAAAAATATACAGTGTGTCAAAAATAGTCTCTTTATTAAATGGCATTGGCAAAATTGGACAGATGCATGCAAAAAAAAATGAAACTAGATCATCTTTTTACACCATACAAAAGAATAAACTCAAAATGGACTAAAGACTTAAATGTTAGACTCAAAACCATAAAAATCCTAGAAGAAAACATAGTAAAATTTCAGACATTTCTCATAGCAGTATTTTTGCTGATATATCTCTTTGCACAAAGGGAATAAAGGAAAAATAAACAAATGGGACTACATCAAACTAAAAAGCTTTTGTAGAGCAATAGAAACCATCAACAAAATAAAAACGGAACCTACTAAATAGGAGAACATATTTGCCAATGAAGCATCTGATAAGGGGTTAATTTCCAAAATATTTAAAGAATTTATATAACTTAGCACCAAGAAAACCATCTAATTAAAAAATTGGCAAAGGATTTGACTAGACACTTCTCTAAAGAGATCATACAGATGGCCAATAGACATGTGAAAAAGTGCTCATTGTCACTAATCATCAGAGAGATGCTAATTAAACCCACAATGAGATATCATCTCATGCCTCTCTCTCAGTATAGGGAGCCCTAATGCACTGTTGATGGGAATGCAGACTGGTGTGGCTACTGTGGAAAACAATATAGAATTTCCTCAGAAAATAAAAAAATGGAACTGACCCAGTAGTCCCACTTCTGGGAATAGATCCAATATATCACTTGAAACACTAATTCGGAAAAATACATGCACCCCTCTGTTTGTTACAGTGTTATTTACAATAGCCAATACCTCATCTGTCAGGTTCTGATAGGGAATGCATGTTTCTACCCTATCACATGACCACCTGTATCATCATAAGAAAAAAAAATCTGTTACTGCTTGAAGACGTATGCAAATTATTATAAACCCTATTAAAAAGTATCTTGATCTATAACCATGGCTTCATTAATATGTCAGGGAAAATTCTTTCCACTTAAAACCAAAATATTGACCCAACTGATTATAGGGTTAAAGTAAGCTACAAAAAATGTGGTAGCATCATATTTATGCATATAAAATATTTGAACATACAGAGGGGAAATATATTTGATAACTCTCAGAAAATTTTCAGTACCTATCAATGTTTCATTACTCAGCTGAAATATACTTGCTCATTTGCTATGGAATTTCCATCTCTCTATACCTGGAGATTCACATGTCACTGTACACAGAGACCTAAGGGTGAACACAGGTACACGCATACACTTCTGGAAAGTTTTTCTGAGGAACTGTGCTAGAGATGATGCCAGTCATCCAATTGCTACTCTTGAATTTAGATAATGCAAAAATGTCCATGGAGTTTTGAGGGTAAGAAAAAGAGGCAGCATCATTTCATAGAAACCTTGTTTCAACTTCTTCCTGTTGCTTGCATATTTAATGTTTAGAGCAGAGCACCAGGTTCAAAGTTTCTTTTCAATTCAAACTTTATAGCAAAGCCACAACTCTGTATTAATACAGCAGCCGTAATGTGTTTCTAGTTAAGCTGTCATAAAGCCTAGGACTTTTCACATCATCACTTTTGAAGGTCGGCACCACAGAGCAGAAAAACACACACACACATTTGTACTGGATTGACATGGTAGTTTGTAATCTACACGGTATTAAGTATCACAATATATTTCATTTTTATATGTTTTTGATGAAGAGGTAAAAGTGCATTTTCTGCCATTGCTGTTTAGAAATTGCTTATCTGTTTGGAAGAGGCTAAAAGAGACTGAAGCTAAACATTATTTATGGAGATATTTCCACTCGTCGCTCACTCACTCCACTGCTGAAATGAGAAGAGGACGCCAGCGCTATTTTATTTACAGTATTGATTTCCAGAGCTCGCCCTGTGAGAGTCCTGGGTGTGTATGCAAGATAGATGTCAGAGAACAGAGATAGTCAGACAAACATGGTTTCCTTTGTTTTGTTTTTTATTTTTATCATTCTGATAATATATATCCTTTTGAAATGTAATTAGAAATGTCTTCTAGATGTCACTTCTCTGTCTCTTTGTGGTGCCTGATATTTTTGAGAACATTAGAAAGGTTTGAATGCTCATGGATATTTCTGTGTGTGTGTGTGTGTGTGTGTGTGTGTGTGTGTGTGTGTGTGTATACATACATAAGTAAATATATTTACTTAAGGTTTGAATGCTCATGGATATTAATGTGTGTGTATGTGTATATATATATATATATTTACATATATTTACATTTCTTATACTAACAAAGATTTCAAAGAACAAAACTGTTGTGTTTATTCATGAAGGAAGACCTGGGAGAGGTGTAAATAAGCATCTATCTCCTCCCTGGCTTTCCCTCTGTTCCCTCATTCATTTGGTTTTCCTCTTTCCATTATTGGTTAACTTCACTCCTCGCTCAGCAGAAAGCACACTTCCCTATCTATTAGCTAAGCCAGTTCTCTTCCTTTTTCCCTTTTAAGTTCTGCCCTTGACAGCTTCCTGCTCAGTCACTCCTCATATTTTGCTTTATTCTTCACTGCCATGGACATCCACTAGGAGAAGAGTGATTTCAGAAACAAGAAGGCTATTAACACAGATCAGGTCAGCGCTGGTGAGTGCAGGGAGTAGGGAGTAGGGAGGCACCCCAGGGCCTTCGTGTGCTGTACTTCCAGGCTTCCTTCTCTGAGCAGCATCCCACTGCCCCAAAAGCCCCTCTGCCTAGGCTCTTCTCTTCCACCCCAAAGTCTCAAAGTCTGAAGCCCTAAATGTGCAGGGACCTTAACTAGGTCCAGGAATGCAAGTGGCCATTCTGATCTTCTCCCCCTTTCCCACAAGATTTTCCTTCTCAGTTCCCAAATCAGGTGCCTGCACAATTCACATTCTTATTTCTAAATTTTAATGGTTCCTTGCTTTTATTAAGAATGATAAAGTGAGCAGAAATCATCTTACCTTTAAAAGAGCATCATGATGTCCAAACATGCTTACATCTAGTTTCAGCGGTTATCAAACTATGGTCTCAGAAGAGCAAAAATTAATGCTGCCTGTACTGATTAAGGCATACCAGTACTGATTTCAGCAATTCCTATGGAACCTTGGAGTATTCATTTAAGTTTTTATTACAGTCCATGCATTTATCACTTTCTATATATGCTACTAGCAAAGCAAGGGAATAATGAAAATAGAAATATACTTACTATTTATAATTTTAGAAATGGTGAGAGTGAGATTTTTGGTCAAGAACAAGGTCATCACATAAGAATATGTACTTTTAATAACTAGGAATTTAGAAATATAGAATTGGATTACATATTTCTAGTTGGTGAAATGAGCAATATTCAGCAAAATATGTTTATTCTATGTATATAGGTGTGCATATGTTCATGTGTATTGAGAAAGAATGTATGACAAATACAGTCTCACCTTTCCCTTACATATGTTGTATTGAGTTATTTTCAAAGTTGGAATTTCTTAGCGTTACTTCTGAATGCATCATCAAGATGGCACATACAGCCACAATCACTTTCTGAAGAGCAAGGCAGGACTTAGAAGGTGAAAAGTTAATAGAATGGAAAATTCAAGATTACAGATCATTGATATGAGTAGTTTTATGACATAGGTAGCTGCTTAATAGAATTTTGTTCTCTGATTTTACATATAGAAGTCTATTTTTATTTTATTTTATTTTGTTTTATCATTTTTATTTCAGAGAGGAAGAGAGAGGGAGAGAGAGATAGAAACATCAATGATGAGAGAGAATCAATGATTGGCTGCCTCCTGCACACCCCCCACTGGGGATCAAGCCTGCAACCCTGGGCATGTGCTCAGACTGGCATAGAACCTTGACCTCCTGCTTCATAGGTTGAAGCTCAACCACTGAGCCAGGCCAGCCAGGCAGGAGAAGTCTATCTTTAGAAAAGCACTTAACATGCACTTCAGTAAAAACTTCAGAGTCAATCCACCAGAGTCAGTTTATCTGCTAGATTAAAGCAGATCTTTCTTTTTCAAGAGTGCTTTAAGATTAATAGGTCTCTTTCTTTTGTAAATTTATTTTTAAGTGTATTTTTATTATTTTGCCAGTTTTATTGAGATATAATTGACATACATCACTGTATATGTTTAAGGTGTACAGAGAGATGGTTTGATTTACATATATTGTGAAATGATTACCACAGAAGGTTTAGTCTTTATTTATCAAATGAATATACAGTTTGACAAATTAAGAGGGTTATGATAGGGACACCTGAAATTCTTGAAAAACTTCACTACAGGTTGTTAGTTGATTGATTGGTTGATTAGTAGTTAGATTAGTAGTTAGTTCATTGATTAGTTGATTAGTACTATGTTCAGCTATCATTGGTAAGTTTCTATTTACAGTGCCTTTCTTATGTTTTGACAAGAAAGCTTGCTTTAACAGTACCATGTACAAAACAAAACAAATTAATGAAAACAAAAACTCTAGGGGCTTTAATTAAATTCAGGCTCGATATGGGTCAAATAGGTATTTTGGCTGTTCCTCCCCCCCCCCCCCCCCCCCCCAATGAAATGTGATGATATGAGGCTTTACCTGTACACTTATGAATAGACTTCTATTGCCCAGTTCACGTCTCTACTTATTGCTATAGGTAGAACTTTTAGTCCTATGTTGAATAGAAATGGTGAGAATGGACACCCTTGTTTCGCCCCTGTTTCTATGCAGAAAGCAGTCAGTTTTTCACTATTATCCATGATATTAGCAGGAAACTTTCCATAGATCTCCTTTTTTCAATTTGAAAAAGTTCTATTCCTCATTTGCTGAGAGTTTTTATCATCATGCTTGTTGAATTTTGTCCAATGATTTCTTTCTTCATTTATTAAGGTGAACAATTTTTAATTTTAATGTCACAACTTGGTGTATCATGGATTTTCACATGTTAAGAGAACTGCATTCTGGAGAGAAATTTTAATTGATGAGATACTGCTTTTAAAAATGTATTTCTGGATTTTATTAGCTAATATTGTGTGAAGAATTATTGTGACTCTTTTCATTATAAATAGTAGTCCGGAGTTTTCTTTAGTGTTTTGGTCTGGTTTTGATATCAGAGTAATGCTCTCCTTAGAGAAATGAACTGGGAAGTGTTTTCTACTATTGCGAGCTTTGATAAGTTTGTGTAGAACTGGGGTTATGTCTTACATAAATGTTTGCTCATTTTCTGAAGTCAGACCAGATATCCACCCATTAACTGGCTTTATGACCCTATAATCATACACAATCTAGACAAGCACATTTTCTCCAATTTATTTTTAGTTTCCAGTTTGTTTTTGGTGTTAAGGCATCACTTAGATAATTAAATCATTCAGTTGAATATTATCTACATAGGTATTTGTTTCAATTATGCACTTTGGTTCTGATGGTTACTCTCGAATTGTTCTTTTTTTTTTTTTAAATATATTTTATTGATTTTCCACAGAGAGGAAAGGAGAGAGAAAGAAAGCCAGAAACATCGACGAGAGATAAACATCAATCAGCTCCTCCTGCACATCTCCCACCGGGGGTGTGCCCGCAACCCAGGTACATGCCCTCGACCGGAATCGAACCCGGGACCCCTCAGTCCGCAGGCCGACGCCCCATCCACTGAGCCAAACCGGTTTTGGCCGAATTGTTCTTTTTGATATAACATTTTATAAATGTTAATGGTTAATTTTACGTGGTTAAAATGCTTATTTTACATTATAAATACTGTTTGCATGTTTTTTTCCTAATCTATCATATACCCAGTTTGACCTATTACTATTAAGTTGTTGGAATATTTTAACAGTTACCATTTTGTACAGTTTTGTCTTTGTTATTATAAGAGCATAACCAGAATGTTTAAGTGATTGAATGAGAACTAAAATACCAATGTGCTGCTATTAGGTAAGTACCATGGAATAGATATTTTTAGGAATTTAATGCTTGAGTATAAATTTATGTAATTTTAGCTCTATGAAAAAAGTGAATTAGTTTTTTGAAAAGCGCTGAGCACATTGATTTGAAAATTTGTGCCTTATCCACCAGCAGCCGCAGTAAAACATTTCGTTGCATAAAAGTCAAGAAAAACATTACCTTGAAACTATGTTTAAATGAGGTAATTTTTCAAACTATAGCCAGGCCATAAAAGTCTAGGGGTCACATTTACAGTAGGACTCTAGATCAGGATTTCGTTCAACTACAGACCCTAGTTCTACCTGGGCTTCTTCCTCAAACTCACCATGATTAATATAAACCTACTTTATTTTTAATTTTAATATTTTAAGGTTGATTACTTGTAGGGCATTCCATGAAATATCAATATTTCATGGAATATTATGTAAAGACTAGAGGCCCAATGCACGGAATTCATGCAAGGGGCTCGGCCCCCACTGCAGTGGCAGCGCCTCTGCCTCAGTTGCCATGGCTTTGTCCAGAAAGTTGTCTGGAAGGACTTTCAGTCTAATTAGCATATTATGCTTTTATTATATAAAGATAATTCTACTACATCTGAACTTGATTTTCCTAGGTACTTGAAAATCACATACGGATGTCTATACTTTTCAGGCTCATAAAATTGCTAGAGGGGGCCATAACTTGGCTCTATGAAGTTCACTCTACCCCCAGAAGAAACCTTGAAGAGCAGCATGATTCGAACTTACACTGTGTGTGGTAGAGAAAATTAATGCAGCAAGAGACAATTTTCACTTTTAGCTCAAATTTACCTTCACAGTAGCAAAGAGTACAATGCACAAATAGAAATTGGATATTCATGATGGCTGAAAATAGCCTCTCCAAAGATAACTATCAGCCTAAGAAGAAATTAAAAATGTAAAAAGAGTATTTACTTTCAAATTTGAGTATAATATTTGGAAATCTTTACTAAGATAGAGGAATAAAACTTCTCACATCCAATCTTCTTGCTTGTATTTCACTAATTCCTAATTGGATTTTTTTTTCTGCCTTTGGGACCTGAATGAGGGACTTACAGGATAGAATTTCTGGCCCTTGTATAGTCTAATAAATAGTAAAGATGAACAATGAGGTAATTTTCTTTTACATGATGGTCAGGATTTGTGATTGTTGGGGTAAGAAACTGCAGGTATGGGTCAATCTCTCTGCTATCCTAGGAAGTTCCTTTGATACTGTCAAAAGCTTGCCAGATTTCCTTTTTATTTTATTCTAAGGTTCAGAAATATGTAGTCATTCAGTCTTTTCTTTAAACTGAATATAATTTAAGGATATATTTTCTAAAACATCTTTTAAAATTTGTGCAAAAACCCTTCGAAGGGACTTGTTCTGCCACAAATAATGTGCATTTGCTCTGACTTTCAAGGCCTCTGTGCTCTGTCATATCCATCTCTCCGGTCTTATTTTTAATTACTTTCTGCCCTGTATCCTAAATTCCAGCAAAGGTGAATCATTGCCCTGCACTGCTTTCTCTTTATGCCTCTGCCTAAGCCATTCTTTTCTTTAAACTCCTCTCTCTTCTTTCTCAAACTCATTCACTAAGTCCATTCTAATACCTTCAAGCATGAGGCAAAGGGAGATAACATCTCCCATATTTCTTTGGGCACATTTTTGTGCCATTATAATCCTGATTTTTTTCTAACAGAAACTGTTTTTCTATCTACCACAGTGTGTAATACATAATATGAACTCAATGAATCTATTAAGTGAATGCTAAATAAATGGGTAATTAAAGTAGCACAAAGGAAAAAAAATAACCTTAGGACAACCTGGGCAGAAAAATCTTACAGTTTCTCAGTTGCTTTTCAAACTAGTACTAAAATTTTCCTCAATGCAACCCATGATGCCATAACACCTAGATTATAAGTGGTTGTGGCTCATTTATGAAAGGTAATTTTCTTAAGCTGTTCAGACTGTTATAGCAAAATACCACAGGCTGGATAACTTATAAACAACATATATTTATTTTTCATGGTTTTAGAGGTTGAAAGTCTGAGATCATGGTGCCAGCATGATTGAATTCTGGTGACAACTTCTTGCTGTTTCACAGCCTGTCTCCTTCTTGTGTCCTCATGTGGTGGAAAGAGCTGGGGAGCTTTGTGAGGGCTCTTGTTTAAGGCACTGAATCCACTCATGAGGGCTCCACCCGCATGAGCTAATCACTTCTCAAAGGCCCCACCTCCTAATAACCATAATCTTTGAGTGTTAAGATTTCAACATATAAATTGGGGGGGGGGGCTTTTAGATTATAATAGGAATGAACTTTTAACTATTAAAGCAATGACAAAGTTCTAAAGAAAAAAGTATACTTACAGGTATGAAAATTTCAAAAATTAAGTGAAAAGATCTTAAAGGAAGTAGAGACTGATAAAATTAGTACTAAATATGATACTAAGATAAGATGTTTAAAATAAAAAGCATTTACACAGGTGATTTAGGAGACACCGTTTACTCCTGAAACTATCACTGTGGCCATGGATGGGGATGTCCACTGATGGGCACACCTCTTTGGAGCTTGAAGTGCTATCTGATGTCCTCAAAAACACATGGATTCAAAAATAAAGCCAGAGGATTTTAGGAAGCAGAAATGAATTCTGAGAATGAAATCAATAATTTCTCATCACAGTGGGATTGTGATTGATTTTTATTATCTTTCCTATTCTTTTCCAGGTTATCAGATTTTCTGTAATAACCAGGAATTTATTATTTTTATGATCATAAAAAGAATTCTGTGGGTCTGCAGTGTTTTTAAGAAATAAAATAAATTCTACTGCATGGGAACTGGCAAGGAGAGCCCCTGCAGGGAAGGGAAAGTTATTTCTTAGCTGTGATAGAGCCCCAAACAACTGACCTCAGAGGTGCCCAAGTGAGAGCCATTGCGTTGAGCATCTCAGGGTCCCCAACACCTGTTCTGAAGAGTCAGCATTTTTCCTGCTGCTCTCACTAAGCAGTTCTCAGGAAAAGTGTATTTTTTAGAGAGATCATTTAGTTCAGAAGATGGTGGGTGAGTCATAAACTAAAATATATGGATCTATGCTACTTTTGTTTGAAAGTATATAGATGTGTATGTATATAGATGTGGAAAATCCTTACAGCATTTGAAAAAGATTTTATCTTGCAAAGAACATGCAAAGTTTCCTTTGTCATCATGCAGGTGTGTGTGTATGTATGTGTGTGTGCGTGTACACATACATGTGGACACGTGCACAACCCACTTCAAACCCTGGGGCTTTAGTTTCTTCATTCACACAAAGAATAGTTGTGTTAGATGATCTTTCAGGGGGGTCCTCTTCAACTCTCAAATTTCTAAAATTCTAAATCATGTGTATCAGGTCCCTTTCTTCTGTTAGCTCCTCCTGTGATGAATAGTGAATAGATACAGGAGAAGAAATAATTTTGGCCAGACTATTGATATTTTCTAGGATAGTACAATCCATGTCAAAGTCATCTTTCATTGACCTTGTCACTGAGTCAGTAGTAAACGTTATTCAGAGAGTTTTTAATATTCAGGTTTCAAGTCTTTAAGCCCGCAAGCCTCTGAGTAAAATAAGCAAGCTTTAGAGGGAAAACAATAGATACCTTTCCAAGACAAAACACAGGCAACTTCTCAAATATTGTGCTCTCTGGTCTTCACTTTCTTTCAGGCCAACCAGAAGATGCTGTCACCATTGTCATTCCAGTGCTTATTACTACAATTCTGGACCTCAGGGTAGCTCATCTCTGTGGGACAGGATTTTATAAGAATATTTGCTCAAACCTTAGTGTTTGAGTAGCAGTGATATACTTTTACATTTTTTTCCATTTGTTAATGTATGTATAGATATACCTACTAAAGTGTTATATGGCAATATAATTAATTTTTAAAATCACCCTGATGCACTAGGAATTATAATTAAGTACCATTATCTTAAAGCACCTTTATAGGTTCTTAATAATATTTAAAGAAATGCAGTATAAGTTTAAGAAAAAGGCTCTAACTCCAGAATGTTCTTGAAAAAGAAATCTGATTCCCTTTAACCAATGATGCTTGTAAAAGAAATAAAGGATGTTCAGGTGTTAAATTTTCTTTATTTAAGGAAGCATTACTCAAACTTAAGTATTTTTTAATTAATACCTTGACAATATTTGCCATAGACTCTTCCTATGATTACTATTTTCAAAAACTTTATTTTTAAAATTAAATTAATAATAAACTTTTTATTTTTGTGAATAAAAACTACTTACTTGCAACATATATAAAGTGAGCATAAACATATATGTATAACCATAAATGTTATACATGTATTACCAAATATATACATGTGTAACCAAAGCATACTATTGACTTATAAAATTTTTAAAAATCAGTAAAACAAAGCACTAATGCATATAATTAATTTCTGAGCTGTAAATTAGTTCTTCAATAAAAGCACTGCAGAAAAATAGGATTTGCTAATCACTAATAATTATGCAGTACATTGTCACTTTATTTGAGATAAAAATGGGGTTTAAAGTTAATTATGCACAGCTATTTTTAAAATTTTAATATCAACCAGCATATTTATGCATTAGAAAAACATAAAGGATATATGCCCATTTTTCCAATACTAAAAATTAATTCTTAATCAATCATAATGATGTGAGTGGCTTTTATTCAACAAACTTTTATTTGAAGAAGCCATCTGGAAGGCTATTCTGAATATGTTTTGCAGAACATGTGGTTATTAATAACTCCTCGTTTTATGAGCATCAATTCATAATGTTCAGGAATATTTGCAGATTTTTTTTCTGATAAATTAATAACTGTAATTCAAACAATCATGTTTGTTGATTGGAAGACTGAATGAATGGACAGAATTTACAATAAGAGTTCTGTCACTTTTTATTTTTCTGAGCCAGGCACTACTCTCACAGCCTTGTAGGTTAGTGTTCTTATTCACACCATGTTATTAAATCCCAGTGAGGTGAAGTGATAACATGTAGGCCCACATAGCTGTGAGTCTCAGCCAAGACCAGAATATGATTCTAATAACTCCTGAGCCTCTCATGTTCAACTCAGCTATGTCTGGGGAAGCTGAATGGGATGCAAGGATGTCAGCCTTGCCTTCATCTTCTTAAAACACTTGGTCTTGGCTTCCAGTCATGGGCTGACCTTACTTAGATTGCTGCTACTTCTCTTTTCTCTGGTCATTCTATCTCGACTGGCCCAGTCCTTCTCTGCAAACTCTAAGGCAGGACTGTGGGCAAGAAACTGTAACAGTTTATTAATATGTCTATGTGTGAAAATGCACACTGAATGAGACAAAATTAAGACAAGAGAAATTCAGCAGTATCTGGACCTTCTTCCTGTACCACTGCCCCCTCCCTTCTATTATATCCATTGTTTCCCTTGCTGCCTTTACAACTAGCTTGGTTCTACCTTTCCAGCTGGGGCTCCCTTCTTCACAATCTCCTAGAATATCACCTGTGGTAAAGTCCCCTGATTTGCTACCATTGGCATTTAAACCATACTTCAGCAAATAGCCATCATTTAAACACTTTAAATAAGTGTTAATAAACTTTTGGAAATTAAAAAAGGGCTTATAAATTTGTGGATTGACAATATTTAACCTCTCTTCATTCTTTCCAGTATGTAATTTTGAGAATTTTCTTTTTAAAGACAGGAGTCTTATTTCATAAAGGAACTGTAGAAAGGATGACATTCCATATATTTCATGACTTTTTAACAGCTGCAGTTGTAAAATAAATTAGTAGATGAAGGAAAAGATTGAAGGTTGAGATTCATGGTCAGCATGAGGATTGGGGCTATGCCGAGCTTTACCTATCTCTGCTGACCCAAATCTTTGCTGTAAGAAACAAGAGAAGGGTGCTCTATGAGCCTGAAGGGCCAGTCTGATCATTTCAGCAGTTCTTTATGAAGTGAGGTAAGAATCAGTGAAATATTGGGGCAAAAACAATCAGTTGACATACATCATGACAGAGAATCCATAAGCACCCTTTTCGCTCATTTATTTCATCTCCATGAGCATACACACCTTGTCTATTTTCTTTATAGCTCTGATCCAGGTTTGAAAATGTGTTATTTATATATTTGTTTATTTGATAATTATTTCTCTTGCTATTACTATTTGTCATCAAGACAGGCAAACTCCTTGTCTTCATAATGCCTGAAATACAGTAGACCTTAATTAAATATTTGCTGAATCCCAAATCAGAGGAACTTATAATTGGTTTTGAGAAATCAAGACACATGAAAACTTCAGTGTTAGCTCAAGAGCAACATCGAGTAATATTACAAAGCAGTACCTAATTAAATTATATATTAAATAAATGGTAAGAAGTTCTATAAGAATTAAAAAGGTAGAAAATATTTGTAAGAGGAAAATAAATATAGGCATTAGATAGAGGGAAATAAAGAATACCAAGTTTTATAGGATGGAAATGAAAGGTATCAAAATAGGAATTTAGTAAACTGTTTATCCTGATACATAACTTAGAGATGAAAGGGTGGCAAAGTTAGGATTAGGATATATTTTGTAGAGCTTTAAATACTAAGTTGAGGAATTTGGAATTTTTATGAAGTGAGCTAAGAATCACTGAAATATTGGGGCAAAAACAAGCAGTTGACATTTTATTAAAGAAGTATAATTTAATGAAGCAGTGAATTTTCATTGAAAAAGGAATAGATGATATAGGAGGAATGGTTAGGAAACTGTCCACATCAGAGTTATGAGAAACACAGTGGCAGTGACCATGGAAAGGAAAAGGAAGGAATGTGTGTAGAAGATATTTCAAGGAGAAATGGAAGGATTGTTGATTGTCTGTGAATTGAATAAAGATTAGAATGAGTGAAAGACTACCGAGAGGTCATTGTTGTCATTGAGAAAAAAAAGACAAAATTAAATCGAGGTCAAACACACACACACACACACACACTCACACACACGGTCTTCCATAAAAAGAGTATTATTATTCACAGATGACGTGGTGTGCACTTAAACATCTAAAATAATCTACAAACACAATTAGAATTAAAATAAGTGTGCTAAATGTTGCATCTACAAACATCAAGTACCTAGAGAAAATTTAATTAAAGCTATGCAAAACTTAGACACAGAAAACTACAAAACCTTACAAAAAGAGATTAAATAAATGAAGTGATATTGTACTGGTATAGATTGTTATATTGTAAAGAGGTCAGTTCTCTCCAAAATATAGTATAGATTTAACACTTTCTCAATTAATTTCTGAAAACTGATGAGCTAATTTTAAAGTTCATCTGGAAAAGCAGAGAGCCAGACTAGATAACATAGACTTACACCATAAGTAAAATAATGTAGGTATTCACATAAAACTAACTGATAGAATGAAATAAAAAGTCGAAACTTAAATCACACACACACACACACAAGTTTTGCTAAACTTGATATGTAACTATATGTTGCTTATTTGCATGTGTTATAGGACTCTAAATTTATAAAGGAAATTTCTGTACCTCGTAATATTGATGTGTTATACACATAGTATATAATCAATAAAAACTTAATGTTATGCTAAAGAAAGTTGTTTCATTCTGTTATGCAACAAATGTCAACTTTCACTCTTCTAGATGATTGCAATAGGTTGATTGCATTAACAGCTTCCATGGTTTGCACCTTCTGATATTCCCCTGGCACCCTGACTCTGGGCTTGGCCAGTGATTGGGCTAATCAAACACCTGCAAAGTTAACATTAGTAGAGGCTTTTTAAAATGCTTGCAAATTTTGGTTCCATTTTACAGAGCTCTGTCACTACCATGAGAATCACCTCTGCTAACCTGCTGTAGGGATTTGAGAGACACAGAGGAAGAAGCCAAGTCATTCTAGCTCAGGCCAGCCCAGAGCAGCTGGCCAGCCGACCAGCCAGCTGGCCAGAGGTACATGAACATACCTGGCATAGATCAGCCAGACCCAGAGACACATAGACCTGTGAGAAATAATAAATGACTTGTTTAAAGCTACTAAATGCTACGGTGATTTATTAACCAACAATAACTAACATATAATGGTGATAAAGCACTTAAGAAAACACACAGAAACCCTGCCTTCATGGTAATTATATTCAAGTTTTCAATATACACGATGCCAGAAGGTGATAAATGCTATAGTAAATATAAGAAAAAAAAAGGAGATTTGCTTCAACAGCATTAAATAATGTGTAGCCAATAAATATTTCCTATTTAAATAACAAAGAAAATTAAGTTTTCACAATTGCCTTTTTTAAAAAGAAAGATTTCTTTAGTAATAGTTTTAGATTTACAGAGAAAATTAGAAACATAGTATAGAGTTCTCATATACCCCACACCAATTTTTTCTATATTAACATCTTACAGTAGTATGGTACCTGTTACAATTAAGGAACCGCTGTTGATAAATGATGAAGCCTATACTTTATTCAGATTTCCTTAGTTTTTACCTAATGTCCTTTATTCTAGAATTTTATCCTGGATATCATATTACATTTAGTATTCATGTCTTCTTGTGATTTTATTTGCTCTGACAGTTTCTCAGATTTTTATTTTTTTAATTTTCTTTTAAAAATTTTTATAAGGAACACTTCATGAATTTGCCTGTTTCAACCTTTTGCAAGGGCCAAGCTA
Organism: Myotis davidii; assembly: GCF_000327345.1. Classification (NCBI taxonomy): domain Eukaryota; kingdom Metazoa; phylum Chordata; class Mammalia; order Chiroptera; family Vespertilionidae; genus Myotis; species Myotis davidii. The sequence continues at coordinate 7,677,450 of NW_006300375.1, read as the reverse complement.
AGGCCTTTCTCTGTATAATTCAAATTTCACTACATGTGGTGCTGAAGCCAGCACAGATTTTCCCTGTTTTTTTTATGACCTTGACAATTTTGAGGAGTTACGGCCAGGTATTTTGTAGAATGTCACTCTTTAGATTTGTCTAGTGTTTTTGTCATGATTATATTGGTATTATATGTTCTTTTTTTTATTTTTTTTTAATTTTTTTTAATATCTTTTCTCGATAGGAAGAAAAGGATCA
>NW_006300375.1:7656118-7675476 GCF_000327345.1 Myotis davidii | reverse complement strand
GCGCGAGCCCCGTACCTCTGCGCTTCTCTCCTGCAGCTTCTCTGGGTCTCAGTGTGCGTTTCCTTCCTTCTAGTTGTAGAGTTTACAGTCAGCCAGGCTTCCTATGGTTCTGGATGAAGTCCGTATTGTTTCTCTGAGGTATTAATCAATTGTTGTGAGCGGCCTTAATTTCCCGGTGTTTATCTCTGCCGCCATCTTAGTTTCTCCCCAATATATTTCTCTGCGCCCGCCGCTTCCCCCTGTCACCAAGGACTCCGCCTTATATGTTCTTTTAAAAATACTTTTATTTATTTCAGAGAGGAAGGGCGAGAGAGAGAGAGAGAAAGAGAGAGATCGAAGAAAATCATTGATTGGCTGTCTCCTGCACACCCCACTTTGGGGATCTAGCCTGTGAGCATATACCCTGACCAGGAATCATACATGACCTCCTGGTCCATAGTTCAGTGCTCAACCATTGAGCCCTGCCAGCTGCGCAGGTTATATGGGAAGAACACCAAAGAAGTAAAATGCCATTTTAATCACATCATATCAAGGGTTGGTATGAATAACATGACTTATTACTGCTGATCTTAACCTTCATCACCTGACTGAACTGTTTGACAGTTTTTTTACATGGTAAAGTTTCTATTTCCCACTTTCTCCAGATTGCAATTTTTCAGAGGAAGTTACTATGAGTAGTACAGAATGAAGGAATGTAGAGATTGTATTCCACTTCATTGAGGGTAAAGTATCTATGTAAATTACTTGGAATTCTTCTGAATGAGAAATTTGTCATTTCTCCTCAATTTATTTATTCTGTTATTTTTATATCAGTATAGGCTCCTGATATTTATATTATATTTTGGTTATAGCCCAAAATAGAAAATATCTTGGCATTTGGGAGTTCTTTTAGTTGGTTTCTATGTTTTTTTGAGATACTTGTATCGGTGTGTGTGTGTGTGTGTGTGTGTATCCATGCGCTTGAGCATTTCCTTCCTGGCATTTAAGGAGCTCCAGGAGCATCCTGTATGTTTTCCAGAATCAGACATTTTCCCAAGGACTGAAATCTTGTTTCCTTTTATTGCAGAATGGTATTGGAAACTAAAATTTAAGTCCTATGTGTGCTTATTGCTACTAGGGTGGTGGTGTTTCTGGGTCCTCTCAGCTGACAGAGTAAATATATGTGTATGTAAACAATTGCCTTTTTTATTATTTTATTTTATTTTTCCAATACCATTTATCACCTCTCTGCCCTTTTCCACCTCCCCTATTCTCTCCCACCCATCCCAGCAATAACCACATTGTTGTTCATGTCCATGAGTTCTCTCTCTCTTTTTATTTTTCTGCTGAATCCCCCACTCCTCCCTCAGCAATCCCCCCACCCCCAAGCCAGCCACCTGCTCTCTATAAGTCTGTATTTTGCTTGGTAGTCCAGTTTGTTCATTAAATTCCACGTATGAGTAAAATCATATGGTACTTGTCTTTCTGTGACTGGCTTATTTCACTTAAAAATGCTCTCCAGGTCCATTTATGCCATCACAAAGGGTTAATTTTTCTTCCTTTTTACAGCAGAGTAAACAATTGCCTTTTTAGGCACTAAAATATTGTCTATATATTGATCACTATAGTTATTATATATTTAAATAAAAAAGTATTTATTATTTTCCTGTAAGAATATAACCTCTGTAGATTTGTTATTCCAAATCCCAGTAAATGGAAATATATTTTATACCTTCAAGAAACAGTCTTTAAAGTTGCATGTTTAGAAAAAAATTTTTCTTCCCCTTAAATCATCTTTATTAGTACTTGCTTAGTGATTTATTACCTGGTAATAGTATTTAAGGTACAATTGGGGGAACTAATGCTAAAATAACTTCCACCAATTCCCTGACTTGCAAATCACATGCTAGGTTTGTCAACATAAGGTGTAAAGTCTAAGAATACTGAATGAAAATTTTGGAACTTCCGTGTGTTAATTCAGGATGTGTTACAGCACAGAGGTCTCGTTTTTCTCTTCATTTTCATGGCTTATATATAACCATGATTGTTAAGTTTTCTTTTGGAGAGTGAAGTGCTTCTGTATTTATAGGCAAGCAAATATGGCAGAAGATACGGGACATGTGAAACTGAAGGAATATAGGTTGATCCTTCAGCACATAACCCAGGGCTCTTGGCAAAATCTCATCTCTGCTACAAAAAAATAAAGGTGTGAACTTCAAAAGAAACCAATGAAATACTGAGACAGATGCCCAACAAAACACTTCCTGAAATGAATTACAGATTGATGATGGAATTGAAAAGAGAGAGTTGATGCTGGAAAAAATTTCTTCAACTGTTGTTTAGAGGATCAGGGGAATGAAATACACCCACGGACTGGTAAGCATGAACAGCCAGTCATTTCCATCCATCATCCATATTCTGAGAGGCAGCCGTGCTATTCTGACTTTAGAATCTTGAATTTTCTTAACGAGGTCTCTGGTAGAATATCACAAGCCATTTGAGTAAATCAGTTTCAGGAGACTTAGGTTGCATTTGTATTAAAATGATATTATATATCTATCATTTAAATAGAGGCGAAAGTGAGACTGGCTAAAGGAGAAAGCAATGTGGCATCCGCAAACCTGAATTTATACTGCGTTTCAACTTTCCACTCACACAAGTGTTTCCTAATGTAGGCTGAAGCCAGCCATTTCAGCCTGACTTATTTATGCCTAAAAGTGATTGCTTTAGACAGCCAATGAAATACTGAACTCCCTCCTTCTGTCTCTTGGTGTAGGAGAACTACAGATACTGATGGTTAAAGTAACAAGATTGACTACATGGAGGATCAATCAGAATGCCAAGATGAATTCCTGACAGCCACGTTGACTTTTAAATGCAGTTATAACTATAAAAGTGACTGGGTAAGAATGGTGATAGAGGAGCTCATTTATCCCTCACAGTGACTTCTATAGGGATTTTTTAAGTTTTCAAGCCTCAAGAGCTTGTGGTTTTCTTACCAAGGAGTTGGCAAAAGTTATGCTGGTATTAGTAAGCTAAAGTCTGCCATAAAAATCACCACCAGATACAAGGAATTACTAAATCACTAGGCACAAATGAGGATGTTAGGAGATAAAGCTGAAGTTTCCAAATTTGTACTTCTAAGGCAACATTTCTAGGGATAAAACATGTTTTTCTGTTTTTAGCCAATGTGAGGACAAGCTCATCCACACACCAAATCCTAAGAAAATAACATTTTTTTGGACAAGAATTTTAACTATAGCAATCGTCTATAAACAACATTTAACTTATGAAAAGGATATTTTAAAGAGCTTTTTGCTTTGCTTCATTTGGGATTTCCATATGGAAGTTTGTATATCAGCCAAACATTTCAGAATTGTGAAGGAAGTCCCCACCCTCCTTCCTTCCTTTCTTACTTCTTTCCCTCTCCACTCCTATGCAGAACAGTTTTGCTCTAGACCCAAACTTGAACATTACACTCATCTAAACTCTCTGTCTAACAAGTGACCTTACAGTTAAAAGAATGTCCTTGTCCTTCCAGGCTGGTGTGGCTCAGTGATTGAGCGTTGGCTCATTAGCCAGGAGGTCACAGTTTGATTCCAGGTCAGAGCACATCCCTGGGTTGCAGGCTTGATCTCCAGTAATGGGGGTGCAGGAGGCAGCTGATCAAAGGGTCTCTCTCATCATTGATGTTTCTAGCTCTCCCCTCTCCCTTCCTCTCTGAAATCAATAAAAACATTTAAAAAACTCTAAAATAACGTGAAAATAGAATGTCCTTGTCTTAGAAGGAATTTTTTTTGCTATTGTCTGTAGTTTATCAAAGTTTCACATTCAAATAGAAATATTTTCTTCATAATAATTTTTAATCCAAGAGGATGTACAGTTTTCTTTATATCATTTTATCAAATAGAAAATTAAAAAGGAGTTAATTGATTGTAGTGAATGACATAGGACTTTTTGAACTGAGAAAATGCCATTGAATTTGTTGATTAGATAGCTGATCTTTGATGGACTACTTTCTACATTATCTTAGATGCTGAGGAATCATTAAAAAATGTATCTTTACTGCTTCCAAGTCTACGTGATCTATTGCAGTGTTAGAGCCAGAAAAGGAAAATGGTTAAGTAATGACAGATGGTAATTAAATGGTGAGAGCAGCCAAAATTATTTTCAAAAATTTGTTAGTAAAAAAGTGGTGTACCAAAGATTGCACAGTATCAAGGAATAGAATATTTAAAAGAAAAAATGAGTAGACATGACAATGAAATTGAAGATGGGAAAGTGATTAAATGGAAAGCAGAAGTAAATAAATAAAACTTTAGAGAGTTTTTTTTAAAGTGATACTAGTGTCCTGGTACATGGATTCATGCACACAGAAAGGAAATTAATTAGGAGAAACATTTTAATATTGCTGTTCGCCCTTTCTCTATAATAGAAGTGTCAACCAAATTCATGATCAACAATGACAGATGGAAACAAACATGTGTGATTGATGCCAGTGAGAGCTTTATTTGTATCGCCCATGTAAGAATCAACTTAGCCTTTTATATATATACTAGAGGCCTGGTTCACAAAAATTTGTGCACTTGGGGTTGGGGGAGGGTGTCCCTAAGCCCGGCCTATGCCCTCTTGCAGTCTGGGACCCCTCGGGGATGTCCATCTGCTGGTTAGGCCTGCTCCCTGGGGGATAGGGCCTAAGCTGGCAATCAGATATCCCTCTGGCAGCCCGGGAGCCCTTGGGGGATGTCCACTTGCCAGCGGGGAGCAGGCCTAAGCTGCAGTTGGACAACCTTAGTGCTGCTGAGGAGGTGGGAGAGGCTCCCACCACCAGCCACCACCGCTGTGCAGGCAGCCGTCAGCCTGGCTTGTGGCTGAGCAGAGCTCCCCATGTGGGAGCACACTGACCACCAAGGGGCAGCTCCTGCATTGAGTGTCTGCCCCCTGGTGGTCAGTGTGTGTTATAGTGACCAGTCATTCCCAGTTGTTCTGCTGTTAGGGTCAATTTGCATATTACCCTTTTATTATATCGACTAGAGGCCCAGTGCACGAAATTCTTGCACGGGTAGGGTCCAAAAGGGTGTGGGGGTGTGGGTAGGGGTGAGCCGGGATGCAATTAGCCCTCCGGGTAGGCAGTAGGACACCCTTGCTATCCCGTGATCTGGATCCATCCTACTGACATTCATGCCAGTTGTCGGGAACTACCTGATGGCTGCTTTTATATCCTTTCTTCTTTGCGGAGCGTCTAGGGAGGGGAAACGGACATGGTGCTGAGGCCAACTTTCAGGAGGCTGGCGGCACTTTTGGGATCGTGCCGGTGGTGCTGTTCCATTGGTGCTTGGCCTCTTCTCCAGAGATTGGACATGCAGGACTGCTGAGGCAGTGGCTGGTACTGGGCTGGTGGGCCGCTGGGACAGGTCTGTCAGCTAAGTGGTGCTCCCGCTGTGGGAGGAGTGCAGTGACCACCAGGGGACAGCTCCTGCATTGAGTTTCTGCCCCCTGGTGGTCAGTGCTCATCATAGCGACTGGTTATTCTGGTCGTTCGGTCACTTAGGCTTTTATATATATAGACTAGAGGCCTGATGCACAAAATTCATGCAAGGGGCTCAGCCCTTGCAGCTTTGGCTGGCCCTCGCAGCCTCGGCCAGCCTTTGCAGCCCCCAGCTGGCCCTCACAGCCCCAGCCAGCCCTCACAGTCCCTCACAGCCTTGACCAGCCCTCGTAGCCCCAGTTTCATCCAAATGGTCATCCAGAGGTCAAGTCATTTTCAAGTTCCACCATTTCTTACTTTTTTTCGGTCGGGTCAAGTTTCTACATTTTCTAGATCTCTGTTGTCTGGCTAATGTAATGAAAATAGGATTCTACCGAGTCTCCTATCTACTTACTCCAGGGCTTCAAATGAGGATCAAATGAGATGAGGCAAGGGAAAACACTTCACAAACATTTGGTTGAACTGTAAAATGCATCTGGCTATAAAGCAAGTCATGTTCCTGGACTGAAGGTACTCCAAGGAGGCTAGTCGCTAGAGAGAAGCTGGGTGTTGCTGCATGACATCATTACCCAGTGCCCACAGTGACCCTTTCTGGGCTGGGCTGGGCTGTGGTCCACATTTTGCACAATTGGGTCTTGGCAGTGTTGTCTATGATTTGGTGGGGTTTTGCTATGGGGTGGTGGCTGAGCCTGTGTCCCACTTGGGGTAAACCAAGTGTTGGTTTGTCAGCACCAGGTCTGTGGTGCTGTTTATTTTTAAACTAGAGGCCCAGTGCATGAAATTCGTGCATGGGTAGGGTCCATGGCCTGGCCAGCGATCAGGACCAATAGGGGCCTTCCAGCAGCCAGCCGGTGCCTTTCTTCTGGCTGACGGCCAGGGACTCCCTTCCCAGATGCCAGCTTTTGGCCGGGGTCTCCCTTAACCGGCTGCTGGCAGGAGCCTCCCTTCCCCATCTGCCAGCTTCTGTCCAGGTCCTCCCTTCCCTGGTTGCTGGCTGCCAACCCGGGCCTTCCTTCATACCACACCACCCACTGGTGGTCAGCACACGTCATAGTGAGTGATTGAACTCCTATTTTCCTGGTCAAACTCCCAAGGGGACATTTTGCATATTAGCCTTTTATATATAAAAGATGGGCAGTGTGCATCATGGCAGCTCCTGCATTGAGTGTCTGCCCCTTGCTGGTCAGTGTGTGTCATAGCTACAGGTCAGAGGGAAGGACAGACTCTTAGCCTTTTAATATTAGAGGCCTGGTGCACAAACATTTGTGCACTCGTGGTGGTGGGGGGGTCCCTCAGTCCGGCCTATGCCCTCTTGTAGTCTGGGACCCCTCGGAGGATGTCCACCTGCTGGCTTAGGCCCACTCCCTGGGGAATTGGGCCCAAGCTGGCAGTCAGACATCCCTCGGGGGATGTCCACTTACCAGCAGGAAGCAGACCTAAGCTGCAGTTGGACATCCTTAGTGCTGTTGAGGAGGCTAGAGAGACTTTGCATATTACCCTTTTATTATATGGGACTAGAGGCCCATTGAACAAAATTCATGCACTGGGATATCCCTCAGCCTAGCCTGCACCCTCTCACAGTCCGGGACCTTTCAGGAGATGTCCACCTGCCATCTTAGGCCCACTTCTTTAAGCCAGCAGTTGTACATCCTTCTCACAGTCCGAGACCCCTCGCTCCTTACCACCTGCCTGCTCGCTGCTCCTTAGCCCTGCCAGGGAGGCAGGAGAGGATCCCGCCACTGCTGCTATGCTTGCCAGCCGTGAGCATGGCTTCTGGCTGAGTGGTGCCCCCCCTGTGGGAGCACACTGACCACCAGGGGGAAGCTCCTGCATTGAGCATCTGCCCCCTGGTGGTCAGTGTGCATCATAGTGACTGGTGTTTCTGGTCATTCTACCATAATGGTCGCTTAGGCTTTTATTATATAGACTAGAAGACTGATGCATGAAATTCATGCAAGGGGCTTGACCCTCACAGCCGTGCCAGCTTGCCTTGGCCCTCACAGCTGTGGCAGCTTGCTTCAGCTCTGGCAGCCCCAGCTTCATCCAGAAGGTCATTTGGAAGGATGTCTGGAAGGTTGTTCGGCTGTCCAGTCTAATTAGCATATAGTGCTTTTATTATTATAGATAGGATTGGGGGGACACATAAAGGATAAATACGTGGAAAAATTTTGGGGATGGTACAGAAAGTAGAGTTACAGAGAAGTAACAAGGTGGTGAGAGAGCTCAGAGAAACTGGCATCATAGTTTCTATATTTTCCAGACCTTAGAGTAAGTGGGTAAAACTTTAAAGATTTAGTGTGAAGAATAAAAGCTAGTGTGAAAAAAAGTCATATTGAGTGTTCTTGGTGCACCATCCAGATCCCCTTTACTGCTGGTAATGCACCCAACCCTGACTTCTGTGAATATTGGCTGTGGACCACTCACAGTGGCATCTTTTGTGGATTATGACCACCCCATCAACTGCAGACAATGGCCAGCTATTGACACAGAGGTACAAAAACTGGACTGCTGTGCCTCAAGGTGAGACTGGCTCTGTGGGTGCCATTCATGATCCAGAGCTTTGTGGTGGAGAACAGTAGCCTCCAGAATTATGAAAACCCATTTTTACTGGATGTCCTCTCCTACCTTGCCCTGCTTCCTTACTGCTTTACTCCTGAGGGTATTAAATTGAACAAATCACTGGAATGAATATCTCTACCTCAGGCTCAGCTTTAGGGGACAGGGATATCTACAAGGTTTAGGGGGCTGCAAAATGGTTTGGTGCCCCTTAAGCCAGGCTAATTTGTTGTGGAGTTTGTCAGTTGTGGTTGCTGGATTTCTTTCAGTTTTATCTTAGTTTTCTAGCTGTCCTTGGCAATTAGAAACAGGAGCAGTGATAACAGCTTGCCCTGATAATTGCATGGCCCTTTCACTGTATTTGCTTGTCTTTTGCATGCCTTGCAGTTTTTTGTTTGACATATAGGGAAGTAGACAGTGAGGTAAGCAGGCCTTTAGTGTAGGAGTTTACATCAACCAAGTCAGTAGTTAATGCTGCTGGATGTGTGTTGCTGCTGTGAACACCAGAAGCTGCACATTTCTCTAGCGACTCTCCCCTTTTGGTTTTGACTTTCTCTTTGTGTAGCCCTCCCAGCTTTACTGGAGGCTTAGTGGTCCAGGATTCTTGTTAGAATAGGCAGATGGAAAGGTATGACCTGGGAGAGGATGCTGGGGCTTGGAGGGAGTATGTGTGAGATGTGACAAACTGAAAACAGACAGTGGAGGTGGCAGGCTCCTATGTGAGGAGGAAGGATTCTGAGCCCTCCGTAGTGTGGTCTAACACCTGGGCAAAGGAGCCTTATAGCTTAAAGATACTTTTTTTTTTTTTGAGACACAAGGGAGGGAGTGACTTGTTCCTTCTGTTGAGGAGTTCCAGCCTAGGGGTATAAATCCTCTACAGTTCCAAATATTGGGGTACTTGGTTTGGTTTCATTCAGCTGAGTTGCCCACTCAAGTTCTATCTGAGTGTATTTCTTTCCTACAAATAAATTCTCACCTGCTATTGCTATTATTTGTTGTTTCTTGTTTGAATTCATTCCGACAGGCTAGACAAGAACTGGGGATCTCACAGTACTGTCTCTAGTCAGAGGTTATCTCCAGCCAGAGACATTCTGATTAAATTTTCATCTCTGGAGTGTATATTGGGCCCATGTTTGGGGACTTGGTCTTTGCTAGAATAAGTGTTTCTGTCCTCCTCCAGGGTAGAAGTTCCCCAGCCACCATTTCCTTTCCTGGTGCAATGAGTATCATCCAGTGTTCTCAGTCTGACCTTGAGACACTCTCCCATGGAGGTGAAGGCTTTTTCAGTTTCCTTAAGGTGAGATAGAGAAATAGAGACGGGGAGAGCTCCCTTCTCCTGGCTGAGATGGAATTCTACCTTTCACCTGCACAGTGAATATTTTTTGTTCAATAAGGGAGAAGAGCCCGGATAGACTATAGTGACTGCTCGGCATGTCCCCCAGCGGGTACCACAGGTGAATACTCTCCAGTTTCTCCCCTTTCCATGAGCGGAAAATGTGAGAACTTCCCTACGTCTTAGCCTCCAGGAGTTTTGCATTTTTGCTCCAGCAATTCTGAAGAATTTGTAGTTTAATGATCCTAGTGACCTCTTTGATCAGCGGTAGCTTCTCTGACACATAAGCAAGTGCTTGGCTCCTGTGTTTCTCTGCAAGTATCTATTCTTCCTCAGGACTGCCATTTGTCCCCTGACAAATGTGATATCCAATGGGTTCATGAAAAGTCATTAATTTGCTGCAAGTTCATCTCGTTTTCTTGTATGAATAATAGCTTTTCTTGTTCAGCTCACTACATATCTAAACTGAAATTGAAATCCTCAATTTATTTACTTTTAACCTAGTAGAACCTCCTACTTAAAGTGGATTTCTTTTTGGTAGCATATTCTTAGGTGTTGTTTTTTTTAATCCAGTGTAAACACCTGCATTTTAATTGGGGTGTGGGGTTATGGCTATTAATATTTATGCTGATTATTGATAAGATTAGGTTTACATTTATTACCTTCCTACTTGTTTTCTCTTTGTCAATCTGTCCTTTATTTCTTTTGCCCTTTTTGTCTTCTTTTAAATGAATTCTTCTAGAGTAATTATGTATCTATTATTCTACTTTATCTTCATAATTTTTACTTCTACATAGGTTGTAAATCCAGCAATTAATAATTACTATTTTTCTTTTGACAGTTTTCTTTGGAAGACATTTAAATAATAAGGAAAAAGCTTATATATTCATCCAATTCTTACCCATTTTTTTGTTTTTTATTCCTTTGTTCTCTTCTATTTGGTATAATTTACCTTCTAACCGATGAACCTCTTTTTTAATCTATTGTTTTATGAGTCTACTACTAATGAATTCTTTCAGCCTTTGGTAAGCTTGGCAAGATAATATTTCACCTCGTTTTTGAGAGTTATGCTGCTGGGTATAGGATTCTAGGTTAACAAGTTTTTCTTTCCTTTTCTTTTGTTTTCTTATCATTCTTGTTGTATTGTTCTGAAACAGAAATTTGCTGTAATTCTGTTGTTTTGTACACAATGTCTTTTTATGGCTGTTTGTAAGTTTTTTCTTTATCACTGGTTTTTAAAAGATTATTATGAAGGGCCTTAGTGTACTTTCCTCAAGTTTCTTATACTTAGGGTTCTTTGAGCTTCTTAGATTTGTAGGTTTATAATTTTCATCATTTTGGTAAATTTTCAACCATTATTTTTCAGATGTTTCTGTCTTTCCTTCACAATCTCCTCCTTTGAATATTCCAATTACATGTATTTTATACCATTTAAAGTTGTCCCACAGCTTATCAATGCTCTGTAATTTATTTATTTTGGGGTCTTTTATCTTCTAAGTGTTTTATTTTTGATAGTTTCTATTTTCCTGTCTACAAGTTCATAAATCCATTTTCCTACAATGTCTAATATTCTGATAATTCCATATAGGATATTTTAAAATCTCTCACATTGTAACTTTTCATCTCTAGAGGTTTGATTTCTGTCATATTATGTCTTTCATGTCTCTGCCTAACTTTTTGAATGCATGGGATATGCTTACATAACTATTTTCATATCCTTATTTGCTAGTTCTGACATCTGTGTCAGTGTTTAGTTGGTTTTAATGGATTGGTCTTTCTCTTAATTATTTGTCCTATTTCCTTGCTTTTTTTGGTCCATAAAATTTTTATTGGATGCCAGACATTGTTAACTTTTGCTGTTAGATGTGTGCTATGTTTCTATACTCATAAATATTCATGCAATGTTTTCAAGATGCAGTTAGATTAATTGGAATCAATTTGATCCTTCCTTTAAAGACTGTCAGGCTTTGTTCTGATCAACAGCTAAATAACTTGTGATTTAGTTTCTTCCTCTCTAGCCTTTTTTTTTAAGCTTGGGCAGAGAAAATATAGAATGGCCTTTACTCTAGTCATAGCTTTTCGGTGTTTTTGTTTTTTGTTTTTTACAACTAGATATGGCTTATTTAGTCCCAGTGGAGGTGATCTCGAGTTACCTGGTTGGCTGGAATTTAAGCAATACTCCTTCCCATGTGAGCCTTGGGAGGTATTCATCTCTCAGGTCGACAGTCATTCTATGCCTAACTTCATGGAGTTTCAACTTTGGACACATATTATATTAGTCAGCAAAGATTTAAATGGCCTCTAAATATTTTTAAGAGTTCTTTGTTTACAGTGTTTCTATTTATTTTTATTTAAATTAAATTAATTTATTTAAATTAAATTAATCTTATTATATAGATTTGGAGTATAGAAGTCTATGATACATTACCTGTATATTGCATTATCTGCCTACCACCCAAAGTCAAATCACCCTCCATCACCATGTATTTGATCCACTTTACTTTGTACTAGTCCCCCCACTCCCCATTTCCTCTGGTAAACCCACCATACTGTTGTCTGTGTATATGAGTTTTTGTTTGTTGTTTTTTTTTTATTTGTTTATTTGTTGTTCTCAGTTTTATATCCCACATATGAGTAAAATCATATGGTTCTTTACTTTTTTTGTCTGACTTATTTCACTTGGCATGATATTCTCAAGGTCTATTCATGTCACATCTTGTCCATTCATATGGACATCTTCCACCACCCTGCAGAGGCTTCTGTTTATCTCTTTTTTAATCCTCAGGCAAGGATATGTTTTTATTGATTTGAGAGAGACAGGGAGAAAAAAAGAGAGAGAGAAACATTGATGTGAGAGAAACATCGATTGGTTGCCTCCCGTTCACACCCTTACCAGGGCCCAAACTCATAGCCTAGGTATGTGCTGTGAATGGTAATTGAACCCACGAGGTTTTGGTGTATGGGATGACACTCCAACCAACTGAGCCACCTAGGGCTTCTGATTGTCTTGATGTCTACTTAACAACTTCTAGCCAATTCATTGCTCTGGAATTTCCCTCCCTGCTATGAAGTCCAGAATGTTCCTCTAGGCATAAAGTTGGGCCAAATGTAGGCCTCATTTCTTTTGTCTTCCTTCCTACAAAGATCACAGTTCTGTGCTGTCGCTTCACAAAGCCTGAAAACAGTACTTTTATACATTGTTCACTTTTTGTCTGTTATGCAGTAATCTTGGCCAGATGTGGGATAAATACAACCAAATTAAAAGCAGTCTTCAACATTATATATCTTCTATTTAAAAATTGAATAGAAATTCCAAAATATATTCATTTTCTTCTTTATGGATAGTTATATTCTGTGATTTAAAAAATCTTTACTAGTAATTAATACTCACGAAAAGAAAACTTTAGTCTGCCCTCCTTGTCAACTATGGGCACACAAAGTTATGAATTTCTTGTTAGGCCATCTCATTGTGATTACCAAAACATATTGATATATTTTAATTTCATTATCATTCAGTTCAAAATAGATGGCATGCCTATATTATCTAGTCTCCCCTTTGCTTCTTTCTTGTTAAATAATTAGCAGATTATTACAACAGTATCATTAGGACCCATGGAAAAGAATTAGCACAAGGTATAGACTTCCCTGTCTGGGACTTCTAGGGCTATTTTTTTTTTCCAATTGGCCTTTTAAAATGTGTTAAAATTTCATCTGCTTTCCTTTTATCTTTTTCTCCAGTAGCTCCCTCCTCCTTTGCCAGTTCTTCCAGAGATGAAATTTAGTTGTATGTCCCATCTTTCCTAAGAGGGGCTGTCAGTTTTCTGATTTCAGTTCATTTGTTTACTTTGCAACACCAGCTATGGTGATGGACTTAAAATAATCACGGATTTGTTATCCAGCTTGTCCTTTTCAGAGTGAGGAAGACTTTATTTGGTGAATTTCTACATCTCAAATGGAAGCAGAACTCCTTCAGTCACTCTGCTATCTCTCCTGTCAATAACCCATCATCTTGTCAATCTCAGCTACATACTCAGCTGTCTTCTTGAGTAAACACAACTATTTTCAAATATAAGGACTTATCAGCAGCACCATTTGTTTGTTATTAGTTTATTTGTATTTGAGGCAAACATTTGTGTTAGTTAATTGGCTTTATCTACAGGAAAATAAACTTTTCATATCTTTATAATGGGAAATACATTTGGCAATTTATAGAGAGGCAACCTGCAGTTGAAGCAAAGCTCCAGTGAGCCCATGGGCTTGGGGAAGTAGGAGTACTAGCTTCCTTGATGATTATATTTCAAAGAGATGGTTCCCAGGTACTGGAGAAAGGCAGCCTTAGTTGGAAAGTTGGTAAGAGGCTTATTTAGCTTTTTAGAAAGATTTCCATACATTTCAAAATAATATTGAAAGAATGTACACATTTTCTAAAGTAAATACTCTAAGGGAGGAGGAGTCCCTGTTCTTTATTTTTGATGGAGAATTAAACCTCTTATTTTAAAATTTTATTTATCCTTATACTACCTGGATGTTAAAATTTTTGTTTTACACGAAATTTATAGCTGGTTTGTGATTACCAAAAAAAGTCTTAATCTTATAGTGAAACATCCTATATAATAAAAGCCTAATATGCAAATCAACCGAAGAGTGGAACAACCTGTGGAACAACCAGTCACTATGACATGCACTGACCACCAGGGGGCAGATGCTTAATGCAGAAGCTGCCCCCAGCCTGCAGCCCCAGGTCAGCCGAGGTGGGTGCCAGCGGGGGCCCTGCAATTGTCCCCTCCCCCCAGTTGCCCCACAGATGAACCCTGATCACCAGCCAGGCCTAGGGACCCTACCCTATATATTGGGAACAGTCTCTTAGATTTTAAAAATAAAACCTGGCAAGGCTACTCTAACACTGAAAAAACAGGATGATGCAGTGATGACATGCATGGACTCTGGTTTGCACATTTTGTGGTCAGCCTTGACACTTATAACTGTGTGACAAAGCCAATTACTTAATGTCTCTCTGCTTCAGTTTTTACACCCATAAGATGGGGAAAATGGTACTACTGCCTCAGAAGGATCATATTATGTACTCCTTTTTATTATCAGGGCAAAAAAAATGTAGCTGCCCATACAACAGCAAGATGCCTTTCACCTGTATGAAAAGTATGGTCACTGGTGAATGCAGCATCCCGGATTGCAAGAGGTGTGTCTGACTGCTGGTGTAAGCCCGTAACCCAGCAGTTGGACATCCCCTGAGGAGTCCTGGATTGCGAGAGGGCGCAGGCCTGGCTGAGCGCCCCCACTCCCATGCATGATTTTAGTGCACCAGGTCTCTAGTTAGTTATAAAATAGAACAAAAAGCCAGATGCTATATGTATGATGAAAAATGCTGATTTGAAAGTCATCTGTTAGTTTAAATTGATTCACAGTGGGGTTTTATCATTCAAGTGAAAGAATTATACTTAAAGTAAAATGAAGAAAAAGGTATTATGTATACTTCTGAAGACTTTTGAACTTAGTATCTGTCAACATTATCTACATTCTTGTTAAAATAGATATTTAAGATCAAAGGTAATTTGTCCAATTTTTGGTAATGAACTCTTCCACTAAGGACAATAAAATTTGCAAGAAAAAAATGTGTTTGTTTGTTTTTTAATTTATCTTATAAACCCATTAGGAGTCAGAAAGACACTGGGGAATTCCAAGGCATAATATTTAAATGTATTCCTCTTGATGCCATTGAAATAAACTGGTTATTATTTATCAGGAAAGGAATGAAAGAGAAGGCCAAATAATATAGGCATGCCATTTATACAGCTTTGCCAAAAGGCTGCATTTAACATTCTCCAAGTTTGTTCCCCACTGATCCAAGAGGGATGGGACAGAGAGAGCCAATTTAGATGCATGCCCAGTAAAGGTCTGAGTAACACAGGAGGGTGCCTATCTGTCTTCCAGTCATACCTGGGAACAATTTAGTGGCCAAGATAGGTGTAGCCACTGCCAAATGCTGGAAATCTAAATATTTAAACTTCCAAACAAAGCAAGTGCTCTCTCTCTTCTCCCTCTCATGCTCTGGGTTCCTGGTTCTCCTGTGGCAGGGAGATGCGCTCTCCTGTTCCCATGTGAACGCAGCCATGTTGGACTCCACACATGGACTAACAGACTAATTCGCTGGAATGCTGAACCACACTGGGCTGCAACATGGAACAGAAGCTCTGGAAACTGGCCTTGTTGCTAGGTCTGCTGGAACCCCAGCTGCACTTTTTCCAGGACTGGCTTAAGGGGCAGGATAGTTTGGAACCCAACACATGTAACTACCAAAATAAAGCCTTTTCCACCTCCCATCCTCTAATGGGGACTTCTGAAAATGCTTATTTCAACGTGCCCCAAGAGCCTTCACCATGCTCCCACAAGTGACAGGGGAGAGTTTTGATTCTCCAGTAACATTATCAGCAGAAATAGAAGCACTAAATCTATTATTGCTTTAGGGGAATTTGCTGATAAAGTTCTCCAGGGCTTTGATTTGATAGCATTCCATAGGAAGAGAGACAGAAGTTAAGGCCCAGGGCCTGACCACGGTCTAGCAGTGGTTCTCAACCTTCCTAATGCTGTGATCCTTTAATACAGTTCCTCATGTTGTGGTGACCCCAACCATAAAATTATTTTCGTTGCTACTTCATAACTGTAATTTTGTTACTGTTATGAATCGTAATGTAAATATCTGATATGCAGGATGTATTTTCATTGTTCGTGACCCACAAGTTGAGAACTGCTGGAGTCTGTAGGATTCTCTTTCCCAACAAAGTTGGGACTTCAAGGACCAGAATAAAATGAGCAAACCTCGGGCATGAATTTTAAAATAACTATGCTTATTCTTTAAACATATAATGTCAGACATCAAATCAGCTGTGGGTAAGATTTAATAACTGCCATAGTAGGTTTGAAAAATTGGCAAACAGAATTTCTTTAAATGACTATCAAGATAACCCAAATTAAGATCTGAATGGTTGTTCTTAGCAAGAGGATGAACACAGCACAAGAGAGAATTGGAAAGTGGAAGAAAGATAAAAATAAAACAATTATCCAGATGCAATACATAGAGACAAAAAGGTAGAAAATCCAGAAGGGAGGGTCAGAGACAGAAAACTATTAAAAAAATTTGATTCCCAAACCAGCAAATTGATACCTTGCTTAAAATAGAGATATAAATTCCTGTTTCTTGAGAAAAGCTTCTCAAATTATGGTCCCAAGCCAGGGCATCAACATTACTAGAACCTAATTAAAATTCAAATTTTCTGGACCCCACCTCAGAGAGATTGCACCAGAAACTCAGGAAATTCCAGATATATATGTCATGTCTATAAGATAATCACAGGAAAATAAATAGCTGTGGCTAACAATTCAATCTACTCTGTAAAAATAATGAGAAGTTAAAAATAAAGACTGTAAATAGATATACTGCGCAAATATACAAAAAGCTTGTATTGCTATATTAATATAGGACAAAAATAGTAAGTCATGAATCTAGAAACACAACAATTCTGAGTATGTATCCTATATAATAAAGAGGTGATATGCAAATTGACTGTCATGCCCTCACACAAGAGGGCTGCCCCATGTGGTAAGATGGCCATACTCATGTCACAAGATGGCTGGCAGGAGAGGGCAGTTGTGGGCGATCAGGCCAGCAGGTGAGGGCATTTGGGGGTGACCAGGCCTGCAGGGAAGGGCAGTTGGGGGTGACCGGGCCGGCAGGGGAGGGCAG
The DNA here is from genome assembly GCF_000327345.1 of Myotis davidii. Classification (NCBI taxonomy): domain Eukaryota; kingdom Metazoa; phylum Chordata; class Mammalia; order Chiroptera; family Vespertilionidae; genus Myotis; species Myotis davidii. The sequence goes on along the minus strand of NW_006300375.1, from coordinate 7,658,361 downwards.
TTGGGGGCAACTGGGCCAGTAGGGGAGCAGTTAGGCATTGATTAGGCAGGCAGGCAGGTGAGTGGTTGGGAGCCAGCAGTCCCAGATTGTGAGAGGGATCTCCGACTGCCAGTTTAGGCCCGATCCCACAGGCAGTCGGACATCCCCCAAGGGGTCCCAGATTGGAGACAGTGCAGGCTGGGCTGAGGGACACTAATTTTTTAAAAAGCAACTATTTAGAGGCTCTGGAAATAATACAAAGGACATACAGCAAATAAAAAAATATATTCATTCTAGGAAATCAACTAAAACATGAGTGCAGCTGAGGGGCAACATCAGAGGCTTCACATTGCACTAATTTTGTGTATCAGGCCTCTAGTATTTTAATAATATAGTCTCACATATACAAGAATCAAGGTATTGGGGTTTGGGTAGAAGATTGAATATGACATTTCTGCAAAGTTATGAAACATGGCAAACATTATCATTTATCCACTTTTTCACTCATTAATTATTCTATAAACACTATGTGCCAAGCATTACCCTAAATATTAGAGACATAAAGGTAAACACATGATTTCTATGGGTAAAGAGTTCATTGTTACATGAGTAAACATTTTTCTGCTTTTGATAAAATATTTTAAATACTTTAAAAGTCAGATTACTGCCTCTTTCTACCTCCCAGAATCTCCGACAATTTAGAGAGAAATCAGTGGCACATACTGTACTTGACTAATGTCATGGATTTAGAAGACAATGGCCTGTTTCTGTGTGCACAGGTGGATACGTAAATTCAGTGACCATATTTATAATGCCTGCATTGAAGTTTATGTCTGTTAATTCTAACATCTAATCACTCTCACAGGTACCTTCTGTTGCCTGCTTTATTTCTTTACTTTTTTCCTGACATGGATTGTAATTTTCTATTTCTTTAATTGTTTAATAATAATTTGTTGCAAACTGGTTCCCCACTCCCCAGGCTTGTTATTGTTTGGTTTTTTGCTTGTTTAGTGACTGACAGAATATTTTAGTCAAGTCTACCTGCCTTTGCAATGTGAAGCCTCTGATGTTGCCCCTCAGCTGCACTCATGTTTTAGTTGATTTCCTAGAATGAATATTTTTTTATTTGCTGCATGTCCTTTGTATTATTTCCAGAGCCTCTAAATAGTTGCTTTTTAAAAAATAATTTTTGCCAGTTTCACTGGGAAATATATCTATGGAGCTCCTCAAGCCATCATGCCACTCCCATGTATTCTTAAGAATTTAATTTTTTTAATTGTATTTGGACTTTTTCTTTACGTAAGATATACACTATACAGCGAATTTGTTCCCCAGATGGCTAATCAGGGATCCTAAGTCTTATTATTGACATCTTCATCCAACTGATCTGAAATGCCACCTTCATCACATGCTAAGTTTTCCTATATATTTGACTCTATGTCTGGAATTGAAAATTGCTTCTATTTGTTGGTAAGTCTAGTGACATGTGTATTCTGCTTTTTAAAGTTCTGAGACTGTATTTGATGTAGCCAGTTTCCATAATCATTTTTATATTTTCTAAATTTACTAATTTTACTTTTTTATTTTCCTCAATAAAATTTAGAATGAGCTTCCCCAGCTCTATAAAAAATAAAATATATATTAGTACTTTTATTTTGAGTTTAATTAATAAATTAACTTGGTAGGGTTGACATTGTGTCTAAGTAAATTGTATGGCTTCCATTTGTTTATGGTTCCATTTGTTTGAGTTTTAGTAGTGTTTAAAATTTTCTTCATGTATTATTTACATGATTTTTTGTTAAGCTTGTTTCTAGATACTTTATGTTTTTCATAACTCCTATAAATAGTTTTATCTTTCTTTGTGTTTTTTTTTAAATTCTTACTATATTTTCATTTTTAGTAATAATTTTTCAATATATTCTTGCCTTGCTTGATTAGTGGCATCTTCTGAAACCAGACATTTCTAATTATTTTTTCATTTCTACCTATATTGGCTCATATCTACAGTAAAATGTTAAGTAGCATGTGGTAATGAGAATTTCCCCCCATTTTCAATGGAAATGCTTCATATATATACATATATACATAATATGTAACATAATATATTAAATTATAATTATACTAGAGGCCCGGTGCAAAAATTTGTGTGCACTCGGGGGGAGGGGGAGGGTCCCTCAGCCTGGCCTGTGCCCTCTCGCAGTCTGGGACCCCTCAGGAGATAACGACCTGCTGGCTTAGGCCTGCTCCTGGGTGGCAGAGGGCGG
>NW_006300375.1:7644468-7655031 GCF_000327345.1 Myotis davidii | reverse complement strand
TGTTAGAGTTGCAGCTCAGAGGCCGGCAGCGGCAGGCAGGGAAGGTTAGAGTCCTCCGTCACTGAAGCAAGCAAGCCTCATGTTCGCTTTAAGCTGCCTGGCTGCCGGCCACCATCTTGGCTGGCAGTTAATTTGCATATTGCCCTGATTAGCCAGTGGGAAGTGTAGCGGTCATACACTAATTACCATGTTTCTCTTTTATTAGATAGGATATAAAATTATATATAAAGGTAAAAATAATTTTAAAGTTCTCAGTTTTCCCTATATTATTGAATGATTTCTATGTAGAATGGGTTTTCAGTTTTGTTGAATACCTTTTTAAGCATCTATGAAGATAATATAATTTTTGTGTTAGCTCTAATTAGTAAGAAGAATAATATTTTTATTTTCTTAATATTGACTCATCCTTGTAATTTGGGAATAAACTTTGAATATTAATGATTTTACTTTTTAATATGCTGCAAATTTTGGTCCCAAAATATTTTATTTAGTGTTTTTGCATCAATATTTATCAGTATGATTAATTCATCATCTTGTGTGAATATGTGCAAATCCTACACAAACCTTAATGATTATAAAACAATAATCAAACACACATGCACACCAATACCTTTTTATAAAATAATTCAAAAAATTGATTTACTGATAAGGGCACAGAAGGGGTTATGCAAAGAAAAGCCTACAGTTTACTTTGGGGTGGCGGTAAGGGGATAAATAGGAATTTGAAGGTTGTAGGTTCGAAGAAGGGAAGACAGGAGAGAGGATCATGATCTAAGAAATCTATGAATTTCCAGCCTGAAGAAAAATTCTGAGTAGGTGTTTATATGGTAAACTTGTATGTAAGCACTGAGATACCTCGTATAGTTGTACAATTCACCACATTCCCCTCTGCCAGTGTGGGTACTCTCTCCTCCATGATGCCTAACCTTTCTTAAACTGCTGACACAATAGGCTCGCATTACTTGTGTAAAAAACTAAGGGCAAGAAAGTAAAGAGACATGTGGCCTTCTCAACTGGCCCCACTTTGCTGGGAGTATTGCCTTACAGAATTCCAGGGCAGGACCAGACTTGAAGTGGAGCCCAAGGCAGAATGCCACACTTAGGAGTAGGTGAGTTAGAAGCTTAGGAATGAGTATGAAACAGACCATTTTATCCTGAAATGCTAAAGAAAGGTGACACTTGAAAGGTGAAGAGACAAAAATAGAGCAGTAGATAATCAAGTTTTCTCTTGCATAGCATTTAAAATTGGAATGTCACATTCATATGCATAATTTCATTTGAACTTTATAGGAATTTAGTGTATCAGGTAGAGCAAGCCATGTTATTATTATATGTTCTAGATGAATAACATTCTATTGGGTGAGGCATGTTCCTAGTCCAAGGTCACACAGCTAGTGAGTGGTGGAATCAGGTTTATGTCTAGGTCTTCTGAATACCTTCAGTTTCATTTTTCATAACAATTCAGACATATATAAACTCTGTGTGCCTAAGGTAACTCTTATGTAATCACCTTTGCCTCTAACCTAAAGCAGGATGTGTTTGACAGTTTTCAGTTATTAAATTGATATGCTTTTTGGGACCTTCCTGGTGGTGACTGCACAGTGCCAACTGAACACTTAAATTAAGACGCGTGGTTGATCCACAAGAAAGGATTGATCTTGACTTATTAAAACTCTGATTACATGTAAAATGCCATTTCTGTACAAATTTAATGCCCTTCAAAGTATTTTCAATTGCAATCAAAACATGTTTCTATGCTTTCTTGGTTTGAAAAATGATGATGCTGCAAAAAGTAATTCAGTAAAGATCTCTGATCATTGCCAGTTTGACAGGTATGGATCAAAGAGAAAGTAACTTGCTCAGTGATTCAGTAAGCTGAACTTTAAAATGTGCTTCCAGCCATCTATGAAATAATGCTATGCATGGATGACACCTTAGATTTCCACTTGGCCACTTGCAAAGATTAATGACCAATGTCACAGGCATGAAAGAAATATCGTACTGATTATAGATAAATGCACAGCATACTGTATAGTTTCCCTAAGTAGCACTTAAGTTTATTTTTTTGCTCTTTGAGTAAAGCTATATTTTTAATCCTACCAAGAAGTGAGAGTGTAGTCTAGAGAGTCTTGAAGAGCTTTATTAAAAATGTAAAGTGCTTGCCCAGCCGGCTTGGCTCAGTGGTTGAGCACTGACTTACGAATCAGGAGGTTATGATTCAATTCCATGTCAGGGCACATGCCTGGGTTGTAGGCTGGTTCCATAGTAAAGGGTGTGTAGGAGGCAGCCAACCAATAATTTTCTCTCATCATTGATGTTTCTATCTCTCTCTCCCCCTCCCTCTTCTTCTCTGAAAACAATAAAACATGTATTTTTTAAAATTTTAAAAATATAATGTGCTGTTACATTATATTTTGTTTCACTATGCCCCACCCCACATTTAAACTTACCATCTTACATTTCAAAATGCTTGACTATCTACAATAGAATGTATTGACAAATGAACTCTTACATATTTATTGTTCAGAAACAACCCTAGAGTGCAAATTTTAAACTTTCTGATTATAGAGGCAAGTGAGTACTTTAAAGCTTTTCAGGCTACGAAGACTAAGTGCCACCTTCTGAAATGTGCCATTCTCTCTTAGTAGTATACTCATGCATTTTGTAAGATTTTAACCTGAATAGACAAATTATCTTTACATGATTGCTTAGCTCTAGGATATTTATTCTAATTTTACATATTGGACTATAGTGGGCTTTGGCCAGTGATATAGCCAGTTCAAGTGATACAAACAAATTCTGCCTGAGACAAGACTTGAACAATTTGTAAGGTGTACAAAAAGTAGAATATACAGGAATATACTTTTTTTTTACATTTCTGTTTATAGCCAAACTGAACTATTGCATACTAATGAACTTTACACTAAAGAAGACCAGATGGCAGAAATAATAATTTTATTCTAGGCTAAGAAACAGAGAGTTTGTAACTCTCCTTATTTATTTTTGAATTAATGTTTCTTAAGAAACTTTTATCCCAATTAAATACACTAAAAGTTTATTTACTTGAAATCAGTTCCACTGTTGCTAATTGTGATGAAATATTTTAAGTGAAATAACTGCTGTAAAACACATATACTTTCATAAAGCATTCTTTTATTTTTAATGAAACATTTAAAATCTATTAAGTTTATATGTAAATTAATAGTAAGACTCTCTTTAAGGCAGCAACTTAAAGAATTTCTCATAATGCTTATGAGGCTTAGAACTGCATTTTGCATTTGGGTCCATTAAGTAGACAACCTGCGAGAAACTAATATCAAATCAGATCTGTGTATGCAGAGGTGCAGACTGAATCCACCTTTGAAGCACAGGTTTTTGGTTTTTTTGTTTGCTTGTTTTCCTATTGCTGCTTCTTAAGAAGGATTTCTTAATAGGAGTCATACACTTATAGTTATATCATCGTTAAGACACAAAGTAAACCGAGTGTCCACTCTTGCATTATTTTCAGGACAAAAACTACTGCCTGTGTTTGAAAATTTGTTTGTTTCCTTTCTTTCATTCTCTTTAATTTTCTTTCATGGTACTTTCACTTTAAAATGATTTTTTTTTTTTTTTTTTAGCGTTGACAGTTTTTCATGGAAAGAAGCAGTAAAAGCCTAACATTTAAAATAATGAATAATTGAAGTGAATTTGGGTTCAAATAACTATAAAAGGAAGAAACAAAAACTTCTTTTAAAAAGACTTGAGAGATGGATTTTGTTTATAAGGATGTTTCACAATAGAAAGAGAAGTTAGGTCATATTTAGAAAGGCCTATTTACATACTTAAATATTTTTTTGCCAAAGGGTAAAATGTATTTCCCATGTTATATTTTGGAGACTAATTTTTGTTTTTTTTATTAAAATAGTAATTTGTTCCTTTTCTAAAGGCAATTATTTTTGAGCTCTCTGAATTAGGTAATAATGTAGCATTATTAAATTATTGTGGTCATTTCATTTAAAGATATATACATTTTTATTTCCTACTGTGTTGCCATTCTCTGCTCTCCCCACCCAGTCCAACAGCAGATGGTATAAACCTACATCCTAGAGGATGAGCTTCTGAGGTCACCTGAAAAAGACCTGCAAGTAGAATTTAAAAAGCTGTGGTGCAATCACACAATGGAATACTACTCATCCTTAAAAAAAAGAAGGAAATCTTACCTTTTATGACAGCATGGATGGTCCTGGAGAGTATTATGCTAAGTGAAATAAGCCAGGCAGAGAAAGATAAGTACCATATGATTTCACTTATATGTGGACTCTAATGAGCAAAATAAACTAGCAAACAAAGTAGAGAAGTAGAGACAGGTTCATGGATATAAAGAACAGACTGACAGCTGTCAGGAGGGACGGGGTTGGGTGCTGGGTGAGAAGGATAAAAGAATTAAGCAAAGATAAAAAAGACTCATGGAAGAGGGTAGGGGGATGTAGAAGAAGGTAAAGGGGAAATAAATAGTGATGGAAGGACACTTGACTTGGGGTGATGAACACACATTGCAATATACAGATGATATATTATTGAATTGTGTACCTGAAACCTATATAATTTTATTAACCAATGTCACCCCAATAAATTCAATAAAAAATCTTATGAGCCCCATTCACATTACCAGTGGGCCAAAAATCAATCTTGCTTCCACAGGAAAATGTGCTTCACAAATCTCTGGTCCCTTCTGTGCTCTTGGACTTTAACCAAATGGGCACCGGTTTTCCCAAGTATGAACTGCTGCTTGGTTTCTGATGGATTTCTAGTCCCATGAGACTGGGCTCTATTTGGCTGGGATCTTGATCATTCTCCTTGTGTTGCACACTTCTTTCCCAAAGAAAGGCCGTGGTGATCCCATCCAACCATTTCAAACTTAGTAAATTGCAAGGGAATCTAGCAACCCACTTTCCTGATAATATTTCAAGCATTATGATGGACTCTCACTGATATATTCTAGATGAAAATAGGACTTTCTGAATCTAGCTAATAACATGGATTGTATTTTATTTTTTAGATCTATGATGCAAAGTTGGAAGCACAAAACACCTCATAGGAAAGGCTTCCTCTGGTTCTCTCAGTTACCATCTCCTTCACAGGTCATGGTAGCACCTTGATACTCACACTAGAATTCCTAATCGTAGACTGTAAGAGGAAAGTGGCAACTGTAGGCTATGCTATGGTGCACTGGATGCCAGTGTTCAATATTTAAATAGAGAGGAGAAGAACCAATAAGTTCCTAAGGGGGAGTTGTTGTCATACATTTCCATTATCTAATTATCTTTGGTCTTATTCTAAGCTAGAGGCTTGGTGCATGAAATTCGTGCATGGGTAGGGTCCCTAGGCCTGGCTGGTGATCAGGGCTGATCGAGGCCTTCCAGCTGCCGACCAGGGCCTTCCTTCCAGCTGCTGGCTAGGACCTCTCTTCCCTGGCTGCCGGCTGCTGGCCAGAGCCTTCCTTTGTTCCACGCCGCCCCCTGGTGATCAGTGCACATTATAGTGAGCAATTGAGCTCCCAGCCTCCTGGTTGAACTCTTGGGCACTTTGCATATTAGCCTTTTATATATATTGCTATATATATAAATATATATATTGCATATAGTAACATGCAATAAAAAATAAAGCTGAGGCCCAGACAGTGTTGCTCAGTGGTTGAGCGTCGGCCTATGAACCAGGAGGTCAATGTTTGATTCTCAGTCAGGGCACGTGCCTGAGTTTTGGGCTCGATCCCCAGTGTGGAGTGTGCAGGAGGCAGCCAATCAGTGATTCTCTTTCATCATTGATGTTTCTATCTCTCCTCCTTTTCTCTCTTGAAGACAATAAAAATATATTTTAAAAAATAAAAAAATAAAGCTGAGGGGGCATACAGGAGGCAGTGGATCAATGATTCTCTCTCATCATTGATGTTTCTATCTCTCCCTCTCCCTTTCTCTCTGAAATCAATAAAATATATTTTTTAAAAATAAAGCTGAAAAGCCCTTGCCAGGTGGCTCAGTGAATTGGAGTGTTGTCCTGTACACCAAAAAGTTGTGGGTTCAACAGGCTCCATCCCGGATCGGAGCACGTATAGGAAGCACCCAATTGAGGTATTTCTCCCTCACTCTGAAAAAAATCAATAAAAAATCACCACCACCAACATATCTTTGGGTGAGGATTTAAAAGCTGAAAAACATTTCTGCTTTAGTAACATTACTAGTATGTGGATCAGGAGTGTCGCCTATAAAAAAATGTCATCAACAGGATAATAACTACCCAGACAATGACTAACACTTGCATAATTTTAACTGTGTATCGGGCACTTTTTAAACTGCTTTACATATATTGACTCATTTTGTCCCAACAAAATTTGTTAACTAGACACAGCCCAATTTTAAAGATGAGGCAACAGAATCACAATATGGGGCATATTTTTGATGGTCACACAACTAATAAGTACTAGAGAGGGTTTTGGATACAGGCAGTGTACAACCGAGGATCTGTGTGCTTAGCAACCTGATATACTACCTTGGGACAAATTACCTCTGTATTTAGTCTATTTGGATTTTGTAATCATTGTTCTCAGCTATAAGATGTTCATTCTCATAACAGGGGAGCATGTACTTGCAGCTGAGCCAGTAACGAATGAACTATTTAGCTGGTAGCAAGAAAAAAGATTTTATTGATATTTCCTGTCACTGTATGACAGAAGTAAGAAATCATCAAACATTGTTACACAAATCATCTTTTGAAAACAATTATCTTTATTGTTGAAAGTATTACAGATGTCCCCTTTCCCCTCCCCCATCGAACCCCTCTGTCCTATCCTCCCCACCAAGCCTGTGTCTGTGTCCATGGGTTATGCATCACCTTTAATTGAAGCCAAAACTCTGATTGAACCAGACTTGTTTAGGCTTTGAGGCCCCAATTTAGCAATAAATAGGAATAAACTCTTGATACACTCAAAATAATTATATATAGTAAAATCGTTTTGAGGAAACTGTTGATACACATGCAACCATTGATACATACAAAATAATTATGGCAGGTAAAAAAAAAAGCCAGTCAAAGTGAAGACATTGCATGATTCAATTAATAGAAATAAGTTCATGTAAAATTTGAGAAAAGGTAAATTAATCTATAGTGACAGAAAGCAAATCACTATTTGCCTGATGACACTTGGGATGGGAGGTTGGGGAAGATATGTCAGAAAGGATTACAAATGGGCACAAGAAACTTTTTAGAGTGATGTATATACTCGCTATCATGGATATACATGTCAAAATCATGAAACTGTACACTTTGAATATGCATAATTTATTAATATATCAATTATATTTTAAGAAACCTATAACAAAAATTAAAATTTTTAAAAGAACATGAAGCTGGGCTGTTACCACCCTATTGTCTGTGTCCTTGGGTTATGCATTATAAGATTGGTTGATCTCTTCCCACCCCCAAACCCCGTCTTTCTGAGATTCCACAGTCTGTTCCATGCTTCTATGCCTCTGGATCTATTTTGTTTATCAGGTTATTTTTTTCATTAGATTCCACATATGAGTGAGATCATGTGATACTTATCTTTCTCTGACTGGCTTATTTCACTTAGCATAATACTCTCCAGACCCCTCCATGCTATTTCAAAGGGTAAGAGATCCTTCTTTTTTATTGCTGCATAGTATTCCATGGTATAATTGTACCACAGCTTTTTTATCCACTTATTTACTGATAGGCACTTGGGCTGTTTCCAGATTTTACCTATTGTAAATTGTGCTGCTATGAATATGGGGGTGCATACATTCTTTCTGGTGTTTCAGGTTTCTTTTGATGTTTCTCTCTCTCCCTTCCTCTCTGAAATCAATAAAATATATTAAGAAAATAAAAAAGAACATGAAAATAATTGGCCAAAATAATGCAGGTTTTCCCTACTCACTGGTCTCTTCTGGCAAAATCTGATAAAGCTGATTCCTTGTGCCTTACAGCCTACTGTGGATTGGGAAAATCTCCCATGAGATGGCTTTCTATGCTATTTGAAATGCTTTAATAGATTTTAGGAATAAAGTAGGGGAGGATGGGAAGAACATTCTGTTTTACTTTGATTTCTGGTCTCAAGCCTGCATTTAAGGCTATTAAGACTAGCTCTGTTCATGTTCCATAACCCCTTCAAACAGTTCATTTCTTTATGTCACAGTTCTAGCTAGTGCATGCTGGTGGATTACCCTTGATACCAACAATGATTATCCAGTGTGTATACAGTATAAATGGGCCAGTACAACATGGTCCATTGCTTCTTAATACTCTGTGTCTAGCTATAATGGGTACTTAGCAGCAAAGCCTCTGAAAATGATTTGTATAGTATCATTTTTGCTTATTGCGCAAGAGTAGTTTAGTGCATTTATTGTGTATAGTTATGAGCCCAACTCAGGTAGGCAGATTTTTCCTTTACGCATAAGGAGGAGAGCATCTTAATTTTATTGGTGTTGCTAATGCTGTTAACAGCTGTCCTGACAATAGCTTTTATGAGAATAAATGTTTCCTGACAAAAATTCTCTTATTAGCATAATCCCTAGAAACTCGACATCAGATCTAAGTAGACTGAATTTGTCTCCTGCTTGGCACATAATCTCCTCTGAGGACTTATTTAGATGTTTATCTCTCTCAGGACAGCTTCTTGCTTTACAGTATGTACCCTGCTCAAGAAATCTTAGTCAAGACTGGCACACAACTAAAATGAACAACTAGTGGTCCTTAATGCACAAAAAAACATACCCCATATTAAAGGGACAGTATCTTTACTTCTGGAAAGTGACTAAGGCAACCGTTCCCTCTGTTATCTTTTATCATTCTTTCTAAGGTAGAAAACTGGGCCAGGTATGTTTCCTAACCACAGCGTTGCATTATTGCTCTTTATTATTTCCTTGACTTCATGGAACATGGATTATCTATGACTGCAAGCATCAAAAGGCCATGCATTTTTTTCTCTAGCAGATATAACAAGAAGAAAATTTTATTCCTGTCTATTTTTCTTCTGATTCTGGCAAACATAATGTGCAGCATTTCTGTTTGCTCTGCCTATTTTCAACTGTTCTCGAATTCTTTGTTTTCTTTACTTTAGTTTTGGAAGTTATAGGAAATGTTATTTCTGAAACATTGTTCATGATTCATTTTCAACCCTATTAAGAGAAGTCATGTCAAGTTGTGCACTTTATGTATTAGGAAAGGGGATTTTGAGATGGGATATTCGGAAAGTACTCCACAATAAATTTTCTCTCACTCCAAAATCCATTCATCAAATGTAGAGAAGTTTTTGAAGTACATAAATAAAACTAGCCCTCCACTGAGCAGCTATAAACTTCCAATATCATATAAATTAACATTAAGACCCAGAAACAATGAAGGGATAAATATAATGCAGCTAATAAAACTAGTAGGAATACAAAAATAAAAGAAAAATTAATGTATTATGAATAGGCAGACATTAAAGGTAAAACATTCAAGAAAGTTCCCTAGTGAGTACTAGAGAGTACTCTGTTCTGTTCATTAGGCCCTATGCAATGTGATGTTTTTGAGTGCTGTAATAGGTGTCACCATTGAATAATGTGTTAGAGTCTCTTGGTACCTCTATCACTCCCTGAGTTTGAGTAAAGTACTTTTGGAACAGGCATCAACTTTTTAATGCACAGAAACCTCATTAGAGCAAGGTTCACTATTCAAAGGTGTCCCATGTGAAATGTGACTTTCTTGGGTTCTTTCACTGCGGTTTAACTAAGAAAGAAGTATAAGGCTCTCATTAGAAATTATTATAACATATTAAAGTATCCTAGTGCATATACCCCAAATATAAAAGTATAACCTTATTCATGGTGGCCAAGACATGGAATCAACCGAAGTGTCCTTCAATAGTTGATTGGGTAAAGAAGATATGGTACATATATACAGTGGAACAATACTCAGCCATAAGAAAAGCTGCCACTTATGACAACATGGATAGATTTTAAGAATATCATGCTAAGTTACATAAGTCAGAAGAAGTCTAGAACCATATGATTTCACTCATATGTGTGAAATAAAACTGAAAGCATCAAATTAACAAACAAGAAAAGCAAACAAACCGTAACTTACAGACATAATTACTTACAGACATAACATTATGGTGGTTACCAGAGAGAAGGGGGTGGGGGACAGTAAAGGGTAAAGGGGGCCAAATGTATGGTGATGGAAGATTTGACTTTGGGTGGTAGGCAATATACAGATCATGTATCATATAATTGTGCACTTGAAATCTACATAATTTTATTAACCAATGTCACCCAATTAATTTAATTAAAAATAGTAAATAAAAGTAAAACCTAGTAAATTATACATCCTATCTAATCTACACTAATAAAAGAGAAAAATGGTAATTGGTGTACGATGCTACCCTTTTCATTGGCTAATCAGGGCTATATGCAAATTAACTGCCAACAAGATGGCAGTGAATTTGCATATGTAGGCCCAATGCAGGGAGGCGAAAGGGAAAGCAGGAAGAAGCCCCCTGCCACTGACAGTGATCGGAAACCCAGG
>NW_006300375.1:7622499-7643736 GCF_000327345.1 Myotis davidii | reverse complement strand
CCGGTGATCGGGGGGAGAGGGGGGTCCCCTGTCCAAGCCTGACACCTCTGGCGGAGGCGTCATGCCTGGGCAAGGGGCTGATCCTGTGATTGGATGGTGGTGGGGGTCAACGCCTGAGGGCTCCCAGTATGTGAGAGGGGGCAGGCTGGGCTGAGGGACACTCCCCCCCTCCCCCCACACACACCCAGTGCATGAATTTCGTGAACCGGGCCCCTAGTAAAAGAGTAATATGAAAACTAACCATCACTCTGAGCACTCCATCACAAAGATGGCAGTGGCCATGGAGCTGGAGCAGCAGGAGGCTTGGGTTGCCCCCAGCGATGGAGGAAGCCAAGCTTCCCGCCTGCCCTGACTGGCACTGGGCTCCACTCAAGGCTACAAAGTTTTAATTATTGAAGATAAATAAATCCCAGATACCTGCTTAAAAAAAATAAAAAAGGAGAGGCTGGGAACTTGGGTCACTAGGGGCGTGGCCAACCCGAAAACGGCCCTCAGCCCCTAACCCAGACTGGTCAGGCACCCCTGGGGGACCCCTCCCCCACCCTGAAAGGGGTGTGGCCAGCCTGAAAACAGCCCTCAGCCCCTCACCCAGGATGGCCAGTCACCCCAGTGGGATGGAGTGCCTAATCTTGACACCTTGTGGCTTGTGCATGGGTTTAAATCATCCCCAACTATATGGTCTCAAGTTGACTCTGGATGTGTTAATTACAAATGAGGCAGACACTTCTCAGCAGACAAGTTTCTTAGCTCTAAGGAGCTCAAGGGTGAACTAGAAATTAAAAGATTTTAAATATAGCATATGAAAAAGAAAGAGACTTCAAATGAGACCCTGTGGCCAAACTGCCATCATTGCAGTTGGTCGGACATCCCCCGAGGGCTCCCAGGCTGCCAGAGGGATGTCTGACTACCCGCTTAGACCCGATCCCCCAGGGAGTGGGCCTAAGCCAGAAGGTGGACATCCCCAGAGGGGTCCCAGAGTGTGAGAGGGCACAGGCCAGGCTGAGGGACCCCCCAAGAGCACAAATTTTTGTGTATTGGGCCTCTAGTTTATAATATAAAATAATTCAAAATAGTCTTAAAATACTAAGTATGTTGGCATGGAAATAACAGTTTAGGAGGACAAACATCTTAATTATATATTTTTAAATGCCGCTTGACCTAACAATCCATAAAAGAAGGTAACCATTGGATAAACATTATAGAACAAAGAACTGTAAGGAATTAAGAACTGATAGTTAATCTATTAAAAGTTTTGCTTTGTGTTATAAAATATAAATGACAAAAATGCACCCACATACTCCTTCCTGGCACTATAATTTATTTTTCTTATTGTACCATAATCATGTCCTTGTTTAAACGTCTTGCAAAGTGATGATTTTTCTAATGGGAGTTTCGTCTTTTTACAACTGGGTGTACAGAATCATTTTATTAGAACACAAGTATTGTGGTTTGTAAATGTAATTTTATTTCTTGTTAATCCCTTTAAGAGGCTGTTGCTTCCATTTATGTCTCTTTTGCAATTTTTAACATCCTGGAAATCTTTTCCTCAACATAGCCTAGAGTAATTCAGTTTTAAGTATTCAAAGGCTTAAACCTTAATGGCAAAACATTTGGAACTTTTCAAAAATCATTTTGCATAAACATCCACATTTTCCTGACACTTAATGATTATTGATGTTAAAATGCAATGTCATTAATAAAGATAAATAAAAACACTTGTAGAGAAGAGAAAGTTAGGAAAGGGTCCCAGTAGAATGAATTATTGAATAAAAATATATCCTTAAAATACATAGGCATTTCCAAATCATATTTTTTTTCTTATGAAATCTATTGGAATGTACTAAAGATGTGCTTTGCCAAAACATTCAGGAGCAGGAAATGAGCTGGGCCTATGCAATTTTGATGTTTAATAAACCAAGTTCATTTTCAGGGTCCCATCCCTTCCCTTTCCACCTCTGTGCATCTTAGACCTTGCTTACATCTCCAGTTTCATCTAACAATTCTCTTTGCCTTTTTATTTTTTTGAGGAAATAATCACAATCTATAATCTCTTGTTACTTAAAGCTATTAAAATGGTCCTAAAATATGGGACATTTTACAGAAGGTTGCTCAATAAATCTAACATGTCAAGAATAAACATCTTTTCCATCAATACCCACTTCATTTGAATAGAGTTCAATGTCTTCAGAATGTAAGAGGGAACATGATGGGTTGTTTGAAGGAATATGGATCAAGGTCTTTGCTACATTCATTTTGCAGCTCTTGAGTATAAATGGAACACTTTCTGGATGTCCTTCAAGAATTAGGATGCCTCAAAATTCATGTTATAGATATATTTTTCTCATTTGCGGATAATGAAGAATAATTTATCTTAGTTTTTTCCTATGTTTTTCCTTTTAATATAAACAATGTTAGAACTCTGAGATAGTTTCAGTGTGAGTACACATTAGCCTGGACACATTAGCCATTCTGAGGAAGCATTTCAACAGCAGAAGTCACATTATGTCAGTGAGCAAGCCCTATTGTCTCAACCTATAGCAAAATGACAATAAATCTGTTTTTCTCTCCTCTCTTCCTTGCATTGTTAGTCTTTATCCTGCTCGATTTTTTACCATCTTTATCTATGGCTCTGTTATTTTTTCTCTTTTATCTCATTCTCTATTCCCTCTTATCCACAGTATCATTTACTTTATTGTTTGTTCCTCAACATTTTATTTCTTATAAACTCTCTGCAGTCTCCTTTTGTTCCCATGTGCTCCACTATAACTGTTCATTCACTCAAATATTTAATGAGCACCTACTATGTGACAGGTACCTTGCTGAATGTTATATACAATGATGAACAGAACAAAAGTTTTTGAACTCAGGGTGGTTACATTATACATGTTTCCAATACATAAGATATTTTATTTATACTCACATAGGGATTTAAAAAAAAAACACCTTTAATTTTAGATCTGTTTTAGATTTAGATAAAAACTGTGAAGATGGTACAATGACCCAAACACTCCACACCCAATTTCCCCTGGTATTTATATCTGACATTAGTATAGTGTATTTGTTACAATGAATGAAACTTTATTGATAAATCATTGTTTAATAAAGCCCATGCTTTATTCAGATTACTTTAATATTTACGGGGTTTTTTTGTTTGTTTGTTTTTGTTTCATGGATGACTTTCAAGATACCATATTATATTTAGTTATCATGTCTCCTGAGATTCCTCTTTGTTTTGACATTTTCTTGAACTTCCCTTGTTTTTGATGACTGTGACGATTTTGAAGAATACTGGCCAGGCAGGTATTCTATACAGTGTCTCTCAATTTGGAACTGTCTGATGTTTTTCTCACGATTATACTGGGGAGAAACACTGCAGAGGTGAAGTGGCATTTTAACCCCATCAGTGTCAAGCGCACAGACTATACCAGGACATCACTGCTGATGTTGACTTTGGTCATGTTAGTCAGGTTTCTCCATTATAAAGTTATCCCTTTTCCCCTTCACACGCTGTTGTCTTTGGGGAGAAACACTATGAGCAGCCCACATCTAAGGCGTCAGTGAATCTACATAAATTATTTGGAATTTTTCTGCACAGGAGATTTGTCTATTCCCCGTTTGTATATTTACTCAATCACTTATATTAGTGTGTACTTGTGGATATTTCTTTTATGCTTTGGGTAATAATCTAAGGCAATTTTACTGCTCCAGTTGCTCTGGCTTTGGCCACTAGGACCTCTTTCAATGGGCTCCTATGTCCTGTAACATATCCCAAATGATTGTGAGGTGTTTTGTTTGCCTCTTTTTGCTTTTTATTTTGTTGTTCATCCTCACCCGAGTATATTTTTCTTTTTTTTTATTGCTTAAAGTATTACAAAGGGTATTACATATGTGTCCATTCCCCCCCACACACACCCTTGACAGTCCCCTAGCCTCCCCTATCCCCCAGTGTCTTATGTCCATTGGTTATGCTTATATGCATGCATACAAGTCCTTTCGTTGATCAAATCTTTCTATGTCTCCGGCTCTATTTTTGTTCATCAGTTTATTTTGGTCATTAGATTCCACATATGAGTGTGTGTGGTATTTTTCCTTCATTGACTGGCTTATTTCTCTTAGCATAATGTTCTCCAGTTCCATCCATGCCATTGCAAATGATAAGAGTTCCTTCCCATTAATGTTTAGAGAGAGTGGAAAGGAGGGGGAGAGACAGAGAGAGAGAAACATCGATGTGGGAGAGATACAGTGATTGGTTGCCTTTCACATATGCCCCTACTAGGGCCAAGGATCTAGCCAGCAACAGGTATGGAATCAAATCCAGGACCCTTCAGTCTAAGGGTCGATGCTCTATCCACTGAGCCAAACCGGGTAGGGCTGTCTGTTTTGTTTTAAAGCATTTTCTTCCTTTCCACTACTATAGTGCTCCAGGCTTATCTCATGCTGTTTTGTTTTTGTTCTTTTTTTACTCCAGCCTAGAAGTAGCCATTTATCCAAGGGTTCTATGGTTTATTTTCATTTATTTCCTTTTTATATAGAAACCAAGATCTGATTATAATTAGTCATTTTCAAAGATATCTTTTGGGTGATTTTCCTTCCTGAGTAGTACTTATGCCAGTATCTTTGTTTGTGTCCCAACAAACAATATTTATTAACTTTGATATTTTTTTGCTGAAAATTCCTAGAATAATATTTCTAAGATACTTTAAAATTTTTCCATTGAGTACTTGCATAGATAAAACATACATTGCCTTTTTGATCCGAGCTAAAACTTTTTAACATCCATTCAAGATCCTCATGTACTTACTAAATATTTTTTCCTTTCTTTCTAACCCATTCTCTTGTCAGACTGACCTTTTTGCACAATTCCATAAATGTCATAACCATTCCTGGTTCTGTGCTTTTGTTTATATAGTTTTCTAGTAGAAATTTCTCACTTTGAGATATAGTTCCAGACTCATCAGTATATACTTAGGCCTCACTGGTATGAAGGGACAAATGAGGTTACATTAATATGTGTACCTAACTATAAATGAGTCAATTTATACTCCTATATGCAGAGTGACACCTCCACTTTTCAAGTTTTCTTCCTCCCTTTCCAGAACTTCTCTAGGCTATCGCCTAACTTCACACAGAGAGGTTCTTGGGCTTCTTCCTAAGAAGTGTTTTCAGCTTTTGCTCAGGACTGCTGCCAAACACCTGTGAAATGGACAGCCAAGAACCTCACTCCTCCAGCACTGACTCCTTTAAAGTTAGGTCACAGGAGGGATGCTTGGGTTTTATGGTGTCACCATTTACTAATATATATTGCCTGAGGTGAGAGATCGTAAAAGGAAAATTAAGAATAATTCAAGCTCCCTCTATTAAAGTCTAACCAGTAAGAGACTTAAGATAATTAAAGGAAAGTTTATTTATAGGGGATCTTATGAGAGAGGCATGGGCAGGTATTAGGGAGCCATAATATGGCAGGAACCTGAACGAGCAGCAGGGAAGCTGGTACCACTCCTGGGAGGGACCAAAGAGACACAGGGATGGAGACCCACTGCCATCCAGGAGGCAGCCTTGAATGGAGCAGAAGCTTTGGTAGAGGCAGCCAACGTGAGGCAATCTCTCAGGGGAGGAGTCAGTGGAATACAGGATTTGCAAGGTGATGAGACTGGTCTAGAGAAAACTGAGCATGTAAATAACTAAAGAACTTTCTTTCCTTTTCTCTGATCTTTCTAGGGCTCCTTCTAGGCTGAATTCAAGGAAGTGAGACTAAATACTTTTACCGGAGTGGCTTCACTTAATAGATATTAATAATTAATACCCAATACCCACTGGTCCCATATGTTCTGGGTGCTGTTCTCAATTTCCACAACTCCATGAGGTAATCTACTTTATAGGTAAGGAAAAAAGGACACAGTGAGGTTATCTAACTTGCCAAGTAGTAGAACCTGAATATAAACACAGAGCCTACCCTCATAATTATAACGACATATTGTTGCTTTTCATAAGTACAACAGAAATAGAGAATAAATGTGCATTAATACAGTTTTTAATAAGATAAAACCCAAGGCTGGAAGAAGATAAGATAGAATACTTTGGTCTTTTCAGTGAAGAATTTAACAATGGAATAATAGTCGACTCTAAGTTCAGTGCTGTTTTCATTATTTCTAATTTGTAAGAAAGATTTCTTTCATGATGAATTCAGATTTCAAGATCTTGTTAGAGCTAGTGCAAAAATATCAAATATAAGTAGCTTATATAAACATAAAAAGCTGTTTCCTAGTTTTCGTTTAACATTCACAGATATGGAATTGAATTCATTTCATTTCAATATACCTTAGTAGGTGTTGATGCCAGAGCTCCTCAGCTATTGCCTCTAACTTTCCTGTCATGAGTGGTCATCCTATCATTTTATCATAGGGTGTGTAGACCTCTTCTTGCTTTTCTCAGAGAATAAGAGATGGCAAGACCAGATTACACAGTAGTCACAGGGGCAGAATCTATGATGTTCTGAGGCAATATCCATTATGTTATTTAATATTCCACGTAAGCAAAACACAATCATTTTTATAAGGGCTCAAATTGATCCAGTGTTCATTATCTTCAGCATGAACATGGAACAGCTTGAGTTTATTTTAGGTACATGTGTTAATTACTTATTAATAGTCTCTGTTGTCTCTAGCCCAATATCCTTATGATTCATATTCCTCAAGATGCATCTATACTTGGGGTCTTACAACCTCAGTGTATTTTTTTTAATTCACTTAATTCAACATATCCCTTTTTAACCTTTGCTCAATGCCAACCTATCTTGATTTCTTTCTCTGGCTTATCATGTACTACAAAAATTGACATGGTCTCACCCAGTATTGAAAATGAACATTTATTCTTTAAGATAAAAATACAAATTTGTAATGTAAACCAGCAAATTTTACCCAGGTCTGTAATGTCCTTTCATACCGTTGTCCACTGAGCTCACCATGCTTTACCTAAACTTGCTTCCCCTCAGCAACCCAAATAAGTCAGGCTCCTTTTCCTCTCAAGGCTTTTACACGTTTCTTCCCTCCACTTAAGCTACTCCAGTATTTCTCATTGCTTGGTTAATTTCCCCTTCATATTCAGATCATATATTAATATTAGCTTCTAGAGATGACTTCTGTGAACTCCCAGTTTTAATATTGAAATATTTCTTTATAGCCCAACAATTTATATTTGGCAATTCAGCATCTCAATTTATATTAATTTATTACTCTGTGGATTTTTTTTTCCCATCAGCTGCTCCTCCCTCGGACAGTAAACTCCAGGAGATCAAGGATCTTATTTCTTTTGTTCAGCACTTTATAGGGATTAGCATAGAGAGGCATTCCGTAAATAATGGCTGGGTGACTGAATGAATTTTGCTCACCAACTAGAATTCACTGTTATCTCTTGTAGGAATAGTATTTGTATTCCCATAATGTCTAGAGCATTTTAAATTATTTAATTAATCTTTATCCCATGTCCTTTCTGTCTTTGGATCTTATCCATGTTCTGCGTTGGTTGATCTGTATGTGAGTGATTTCTTAGACTACACTTACCTTCTTCTCACTTCTTTTCTGCTACTTCAATTTGCCTTACTATTTTCCACTAGTTTATCCTCTTTACTTTTTGATTTCACAATTTAACTTACTTATTATTCAAATTCCTCAGTATTTCTGTTATTTCTCCTGATTTTCCTTTTGAACATGCATGATTCCTCCTCCCTCCTGCCTTCCCTCCCTACATTCCTTCCTGCTTTCCTCTCTTCTTCTTTTCTTTAGTATAAATTCTGAGACTTTGCACATATCATCGCCCTCCCATTGCCCCTACCCCCTACATGTTCATTTAACACGCTGGCTATTCATTCATACTTGAAAGTGTTAACTTTTAATTAAAATGTGTACAAATTCATACCCAAAGAATCCTAGTTGCCTTTCCTCCCCAAGCAGCACCCTCCCTCTCACAAATGCAAGTAGAAGTCATCTTTAGAAGCTAATATTAATATATGATCTGAATATGAAGGGGGATTAACCAAGCAATAAGAGATACTGGAGTACTTGCCAGTACAACAACTGTATGTTCTCTGTGTTAAATGACTTAAGGAATTTCTCCAGGATCTGTCATTTATTCACTTTTCTAAAACAGATTGCTCCACCTTGCCTGGCTTCTGGAATAGCTTCTTTATTTTGTGACCAGACTTTGCCTATTTCCCCCCCTTTGGATTTGGCTCTTTTATTTTAGAATCTTCTTTTACCTCCAC
Source organism: Myotis davidii (assembly GCF_000327345.1). Taxonomy (NCBI): domain Eukaryota; kingdom Metazoa; phylum Chordata; class Mammalia; order Chiroptera; family Vespertilionidae; genus Myotis; species Myotis davidii. The sequence continues at coordinate 7,635,476 of NW_006300375.1, read as the reverse complement.
GTCCCCCCCCCCCAAATCTTTGATTAACCAAGTTCCTCCTTTAATACTCAGTTCCTGCTGTCTAAACCCAGCCAAATCACAGCCTTGGATTAGAGCCCTAGATCTCCTGCCTGCCTTTGGTAAGAGTCCACACCCACAACACAGCATTCTGTCTTTTCTAATAATGTGTGCACATCAACAGATTCACATGTATAAAAGAATGAATGTTAGGAGGAATTGGTGGAAATGGAAAAACAAAATGGAAATTCTGTGTGAAGCTGATACTATTTTGTAGTTTCTGGATATTATAATTCGGTTTTCTAAAATTTCTCCAGTGTAACTGGGTGATAGTCTTACAAAATATGTTAAATCACGCCCTTAATGGAGGATATGTCTGTATAACGTCTGCAGAATATATACTAATTCCTGCTATAAAACACAGTCTATAAAAGTGGTGTGGATTTGGCGCTGGCCATTGTTGCTCAGTGGTTAGAGCATTGGCCCATGCACCAAAGATTCGCAGGTTCGATTCCCTGTTAAGGGCATGCACCTGGGTTGCAGCTTTGATCCTACGCCCTGATCCAGTGATTCCCTGTTAAGGGCATGTACCTGGGTTGCAGCTTTGATCCTATGCCCTGATTCAGTCGCGTGCAGGAGGCAACCAATCGATGTGTCTCTCTCGCATTGATATTTCTCTCTCTCTTTCTCTCTCTACCTCCTTCCTCCCCACCTTCCATGCTCTCTAAACATCAATGGAGAATATATCCTCCAGTAAGGATTAACAACAGCAACATACATGGTGTGGATTTGAATAACTGACCTCAGAGGAAATTGATTATTTACTGGGATCAGCAAACCTGCCTGGAACATGGGTACAAATGGAGGCCACATACCATATGTGAACATATTTCTAAATTAAAATGAAGTTAGCAAACCTCTTTTCTTTCCTAAAAGAATATTCTAAAAAGAGTCTGTCCTTTCATAAGAACCTGGAAGGTCTGGTTTGGATTTAAAATTCTCATCTTCTTGAAACATGGAAGAATATGGTGGTCTCAGCCCCTAATTCTTCACTCCAGCCCACTTCTCTTTTCTTCTTACCCTTGCTCTGCCTCACACTGAGAGAGACCTGCGCACACATGTGTGTACACAAAGTCCATATGGTCAAGTGCTTCCCACTCCTCTGAAAACTGTAGCCCCTTGCACCTAGGAATACCTTCTTCTGTGATGTGGGCCTCTCAGGAGGACAGATCTTGGGAAGAAGTCTGTATATGATCTGTATAGGATATTTGGGCTGTGATTTCTGGGCACTAGAATTATAGTCTAGGAATTGACAGGGAAACTTGAAGCTTTGATTTACAAACTCATTATCCTGTTTGTTGGAAGGGATGTAGCCAGTAGAGGGTTCAACCTAAAGTCAGGACACCCCAATTCCTGGATCAAGGCAGAGACTGCCCTTCATGTACCTAATAAATCCTCTAGGATTTATTAAGAATTTTTGCTTTGCAAAGAAACCGAGAAATGTACTTTTTCTTCATGTAGCAAAAGAATTCAATGGAGGGCCTTAGATTAGGTGTGACCAATTAAAAGCTAAAAGACCAGTTTGTTTTTATTTTTAAAAGGCCTCTAGAAACTTTGAATCCATCATGAAAATAAAAAAACCTACAGTGAAATTAGACCAAGGTGAAGACCACTGCAAATGTAGCATAAAATTGGACAATGATGGGAACTAAATTTTTCAAGGCTTGGGGACAGAAAGAAATCTGTAGGAATCTCAGTATTAATATAAAATTACATGACATTCAAAGTCATTACTTTGAGGACTACCTAAAAAAAAGACTGTGTGGTGAGCACACAATGCTATATATAGGTGATGTATCATAAAATCATACACTTGAAACCTATGTAATTTTATTAACCAGTGATACCCCAATAAATTTAATTAAAAGAAAAAAGAACTTTATCAATTTTAACTATAGATTCAGATCAATTTGGTAGGGACAAAGATTTGAAAAGTGCAGTGCGAACAGCCCTAGAGGTGATACTGAGGCCACATTTAGAAAGATCAGGTAAGATCTCACGAGAGATTGAGATTCTCAGCAGACCTCACAACCTCATATTAGAATTTACTCAGACAAAAAATGAGGAAACACATTGGTAATCCTTGTAGGGGATCTGAGACCCTAAGAAATTGTGCCAACCATGGAACCTGCTATTAGTCTTCTGTTACAAATTTTTAAAGGTTTCCTATAATTGTTTATCCACTTGTATTTTATTTTAATTTCATAGTAAAGTTCCTGTATCAGTTGACATTTTTGTTGAAAGCAACAAATGTTGACTCTGGAAATTTTAACCTAATAAATATACTGAAAGGATATTTTATGGCTCATGGGGATATGGGGAAGGTTGAAGTTCCTGGGTCCAAAGTGGGTAGGAATTAAGTAAGACTGGGGAATCTACAGGAGCTACCTGGGAGGAACCCTTCATCTCTCTCTTTGAGATACTTGCTCCAGGTTCAGGCCCAGGTGGGATAGTATTGTTGGCTTATCTGAGTTCTCATGCCCACATCCTAGCAACCAGAGGGGCAAGGAAGCACAAACTTTAGATGCTGTAGGTTCATTAGAATTAGATGCATCTTGCTCTTCTCACAAGATTCATCTATTCAGGTGCTGGGCAATTGACTTAATAATGCTCACCATTGCTTTGAAAAGAATACATATGCTTGGTTGCCCGAAGAGTAAAAGTTATAGGATATGTCTGTACTTGGGCACACATAGATATAAGAGTTGCCTGCAGGTAAAAATATAAACTTGTCAAAGTGAATGACAACAAGAAATTCAGGAGAAATTTGGGGAAAGAGCAATAAGTAGGGAAAAACTTTAGCCATGGTTGTTGTTCCCTTTCCATGGCATGCAACAAAGAGTTAACTCACCAGGTTTAGCCTGCCCAAACCCTGCACATTCCAAGATCTTCTGGACTGGCCCTTGATTGCCTCCTGGGAGATAACTTCTGATCCATTGGAATATCCTGCAGGATAATGTCTTTGTATCCTTGTGACCTTGAATCCCACTGGATAGATAATGCTAACAATGTGATTTATGGTAAATGCCTATTTTTGTATGTATGCCTGGGGCTTTGAGCCGTGCTATACAATAGGTTGGCCTCTGGGGAGGCAGGATACTGAGTAGCTGAAGTCAGTTACAGGAGCCTGGCATACATACCTAGGTGACAAATTCCCACAGAAAATTCCTGAACACCAGGGCTCTGCTGAACTTCCCTGGCTGGCATCACTCTGTACAAGTCACACATTTTGGGAAAAATTAAGTACTGACTCTGACTCCACTGGGAGAAGACAACTGGAAGCTCGTGCTTGGGTTCTTCTGGACTCTGCCCTATGCACCTGTTTCCTTTGGTGATTTTAATCTAAGTATTCTTGCTATAATAAACTGTAAACATGAGTATAACAGCTCTCCTGGGTCCTATAAGTCCTTCCATAAGTCATGAAAACCCCAACGTGGTCTCGCTGACCTCCAACACACATGGGAAACAGGATTTAACGTAGGATTTCCATAACATCTTGACTTAAAGAGTAGAACCATTCTGTCTACACAGCAAACTCCCCCCATCCCCCGCCCCTCAGGGACTGCTATCATAATACATTTCATGCTATTATGATTTTTTTAAAGTAAAGATAAATATAATGCTTATAGAAGAGAAGGCAGAAAACAATAAAATGGAGAATTAATACTTGACTGAATGCTTCCAAAAACATTTTGTAATAACACAAGAAGCAAGATAAATAAGAAACAAATGAGAGGCCTAGAAGTTTACATTATTTATAAAAAGCTAAGCAACAATACAATACTTTATGTCATTTCTTTCTTAGAATGCAGTTTATTGTACACTATCTTTGCATAAATTGATTTCATTCACTCCCCCTTTTGTGACCTTCTGTAAATGTCCCTTTATTATTTTATGAGGTTGAGTTGGCAAGATGTTAGTTACAGTGACAAAACAAACATGATAAATTTCTGCTGTCCTGTGAAATTTCTTCAATGCGGAAGTTCTTTTGCTGTTTAGAATCCTAATGCTATGCTCAAGCAGCCCTTTCCATCCATCAGATAGCTTGCTGCCATCTGTAGAAGTGCCAAGTACGAAGATTTATGTGTTGCTATTTAAGGAATTGAAGTTTGGCAACTTCGTGCTGTTCATTTGGCCAAACAATAATACGCTAATTAACCTACTTGACCTAAATTACACAGCACTTGAGGATGTGCAGCCAACCAGTTGCTCAACTGGCTGAGTGTTCCTGACCCTACAGTTTTGCATGAAGGGAGCTTTACATCATAAAACAAATGGTTGTTGGACGGCTCTACTTCGTCATCTGAAAGGGAGTTAATTATCTTCAGTTTACTAAAGGAAATTTATATTTCATTTGGTTTGTTATGATTATACCAATATTTCACAATTAATGTGCATCAGCCGGGGCAAAAAAAAAATTGTACTCCCCCGCCCCCCCAGAACAATAAGCATTTTGTCCATTGGCTGAAACACTGCAAAGGAAGTATAGACATTCATATTTATTTTTGCTTGAGCTTAGGATATGAAATTCAAGATCCATATGTGGGATTTAGAGTAGATGAATGCCTGGAAGCTATATGCAAAGTTTTATTTGCGTATGTTTAAAGTTTTTTCAAGAAACAGTTTTGTTAAGATTCTCAAAATGGATTCTTGCCCCCAAATAAAATTAAAAAAAAAAAAAACTTCACTAGGTATTCAAGACTTATCCTTTTCTTTGTTTGTTTTTAATTTATTTTTTCCAGCACAATTTATCCCCTCCAGGCCCCCTTCTACCCACCTGCCTCCCCGTAACAGTCACCTCATTGTTGTCCATGTCCATGAGTTCTCTCTCCTTTTTCCTTTCTTTCTTCACTCAGTCCGGTTCCTCACACCCAACTCTCCCTCCCCTCTAGATCTGTCTGCTTGTTCTTTATCTATGAGTCAGTCTCTATTTTGCTTGGTAGTTCAGTTTGTTCATTAAGTTCCACATATGAGTGAAATCATATGGTACTTTTATTTCTATGACTGGTTTATTTCACTTAGCATATTGTTCTCATGCTATCACACAAGGTAAAACTGTCTTCCTTTTTATAGCAGATTAGTATTCCTTTGTGTAAATGTACAACAGCTTTTTACCCACCCATCTACTGATGGGCACTTTGGCTGCTTCTAAATCTTGGCTATTGTAAATAATGCTGCAATGAACATAGGGGTGCACATATTCTTTCAAATTAGTTTTTTGGGTTTCTCCAGACAAATTCCAAGAAGTGGAATCACTGAGTAATAAGGCAGCTCCATTTTTTAAATTTTTTGAGGTAACTCCATACTGCTTTCCACAGTGGCCGAACCAACCTGAATCTCTGTAAAATCTTGGACATTTCTCATAGCAGTATTTTTTTCTGATATATATCCTTGGGCAAGGGAAACAAAATAAAAAATTAACAATGGGACTACATCAAACAAGGGGCTTTTTGTACATCAAAGGAAACCATCAACAAAATTAAAAGACAACCCACTGAATGGGAGAACTGATGTTGAGTTTTATAAGTTCTCTATAAATTTTGGATATTAACCCCTTGTCAATTATACATCTGAAAAAAACAAACACACAAATAATCCAAAAGACCTGAATAGACACTTCTCCAAAGAGAACATACAGATGGCCAATAGATAAATGAAAACATGCTCAGTGCCACTAATCATCAGAGAAATTAAAACTACGAGATATCACCTCACACCTGTCAGAATGGCTATCATTAATGATCCTCTTAAAAATAACTTCTTTCTGTGGAACCGTATTTCTGGTCTCATTTATCATATAATCTTGAAAATTATAATATCTCTTACCCCAATGTGCATCTCAGCAAATTTCAAATAAATTAAACTCTCCAATAATCAGAAACAAATTAAAACAGCTGAGATATTAAAGAAAATTAGTGAAAGGAAGCTATTAAAGACCATGTCAAAACCATGCTAAAATTGCTCAAATTTCAATAATAGCTTGAAATCTTGATAACAAAGGAACAGGAAAGTAAAATTTAGAGAAGAGCATTCAGTTGGGAGAAGAAAAATTCAGAGAAGAAAGCAAAAGAATAATGGTAAATGGGATAGATTGCAGAAAAATTTATAGGGGATTTTAGAAAATGTGTAAACATTGCATGTACATAAGATACGGAAGTAATAACAACAAAAAGGTAGGTGTGTTGTCCTGTAAATCAGTGTTTTTTCAATCTTTACCAGATATAGAAAACATCTGGGAGTCTTGTTAAATTCAGATTTTGATTCAGTAGTTCTGGAAGGCATCTTAGTAGAAATGCCTTCCATTCTGCATTTCTAACAAACTTCCAGGGAATACTAATGCTGTCTGCAGACTACACTTAAATTAGTAAGGCTGTAAATCAAAATTGAATGAAGGATAATCTTGTCTGAATTCCATAATATCTGTAATTTTTTCTGTGTAAACCTAGACATATATTAATACTCAATTTCATAATTGCCCGAGTGTTCCATCCTATATTATGGAAAAGTGTTCCCATTTCAATGAACTTCAAATGTATAGTCCATCTCTCTTATCCAAAGTAACCTCATTACCATAAACTCAGTAGTGGTAGAAAGGGGCTTGTTATGAATAATAAGACACCCTTTTTATCTTTATGGGCCTGACAGAAGCCATTTCAGAAACAGGATCAGAAACCAAATATAGTAAAAGATGCTCCCATTGCTCTTATCCCACAGACATCATAAAATGCAATATTAACATTAACCTTCATCAACCCTATGCCCAGGCTTCCATTACTAGATGCCTTGTGTCCTCATGCCCCTGCATTCATATCAGGTGCATTATTAAATAATGACAAAGCATTTTTTCTTTGTTTTCTTAGTCATAAGAAACCTATAAAGCAGCGGTTCTCAACCTATGGGTCGCGACCCCTTTGGCTGTCGAACAACACTTTCACAGGGGTCGCCTAAGACCATCCTGCATATCAGATATTTACATTACGATTCATAACAGTAACAACATTACAGTTACGAAGCAGCAACGAAAATAATGTTATGGTTGGGTCACAACGTGAGGAACTGTATTTAAAGGGCCAGAGGTTGAGAACCACTGCTTGAAAGGAAACTTTAACCGGGGATAGCTTTTTAGTGCTTATTACTAAGTAAAGTGAAGTATGCTTAGAAAGGGAAAATGTAATTAGGAAAAAGAAATAGCTTATTTCTACTGACATATGCTTTTATATCACTAAAGTCTGAGGGCCAATTAGTAGTAAAATATTGGAATATTTTCTCTTTCTATTACACACACATGCACACAAACATATATGAACACACAAGTAAATACTGCTCTATTGTATCAGCCATTAACACATACCCCAAAGGCCTAAAGTCTTCTTTTGAATTTTACAGATTTACCCTTAGGACATAAGGCTTTATCTCCATGAGATAAGAACTTCCTAACTCTACAAGGTTCCTATTAAAGTAGGGTTAACATTTGGGCACATAACTTATTTTTTTTTCCAGTGTCATGCACTCACCTTCCAAGGGAAATAACCATTTTACGTAATCCCAATATCATTTACTAGCCACACTATAATCCTTCTATGTTACTGAAGACAAATCATTTTTAGCCTTGTCTAATAAGAAAGAGTTATCCATCCATAATAGTTACAAAGTCTATTCATATCTTGACATTTTATCTTCATTGTTTATAAATATACCCTCCACTAACCGAGCAAGGCCACCTCTGATCACAAAGGTTAATTTGGTGTGGTTTTCTTTTTGGAATCGAGTTCATGAAACCTATGAACCCATGACTCATATCTGTCAAGGACAGAAATGGAGAGAGGCTGGCCACTGACTAAGTGTAATGAGAGAGGCAACAGTAGCATCAAGGCCACCGTTCACAGCTCACTTCTTGAGGCAGTGAGGTAATTTTAATACTGATAATGTAGTTTGTAGGAAGATGCATTTTCCTGACTTCCTTCTTTCTTGGCAGTTGACACATTTGAAATTCCCAGAGGGACACTAAAACCGTTGGAAGAATTCTTAGAAACAATTTTCAAAATCTTTAGAGAATTAAGAAACTAAAATATATCAAGCAACATACATTTATTATAATAATGATGGATGCTTAATAATATATTCTATATCTCTGAAAGACAGTATGTATCTATATCATTCTGATGGGTGCCTCTGTATATATCTACTAACTGTGATTTTTCTATTAATATTCACTAAACCTGTATCTTACTGTCTTTTTTAGTTTTTTAAAAATGCAAGCCATTTAAAAATGCATAGGTAAGAATTTTTTTAACATCAGAAGAAGATACTAAAGATTCAAGGAAGCCTCACCAAAGTCATTGAAATAGATGCATAGTTTACTAAGGAAGCTACTTTTAGGGAGTAAATAATTTTTACATGCAATTTTTAAAAACCTTGTCAAGAATTTGACCATGTACTCTTATAGTCACATGTCTTCATTTAATTCATTCTGAATATGTAATGTTATTGGCCTTTCTTTAAAAAGTTACTTCAATTCCCTGGACATTTGCTTTGGTAATGACAGAGGGATAACTCAGAAGCATGCCTTCCTAGTGCCGGTAATAGCTTGTGCTTTTCATAACTGAACTTTGTGTTCTTGAATTTTTAATCTGGTTTTCCAGGCTTATTTTTTTTTGATATGTGAAATGATGAATACCAGGAAGAGATGACCTCTATGACCATAAGCATAAACTGTAAAATCCATAAATTGCTTTTAAATTATCATATTTGGGACTGCAGAACTGATTCCACATCCCGCAGTCATGGAGAGTTGACAGTGGCCTTTAAGCATCATTGGTGCGGCAGGCATCTCCTTATCAGGAGTGAGTCACCCCGGAAGTGCAGCTTCAGATCAATTGTGGGGACACAGAGACTTTCCATGCATATACTTGCCTGCATATAGCACAGATTGGAATCCTTATTATTACTGTTTCCCCCCCTTCAACTAGCTGTTAAACACCTGAACATAAGTATTTGCAACTCATCAAAGCAGGCTTTCTGTCACTGGTCTCATACTGTACAAATAACAACCAGCTTTTTTGGACAGATCTCAGAGCAGAAAACTTTGGTTATCAATGCAATTTGTGAAACTAGGAATTTGAGTAGCCATCATGATCATTTCTCATGGTAAATATGAGAACACATCTCTTTCTAACCATAAAATCATGATCGTTGTTCTTTTTCTTCAGATCCTCACCTGAGGATATGTTTTTTATTGATTCTAGAGAGAGCGGAGGGAGGGAGACTGGTAGGGAGATCGGTTGAGAGAGTTTGAGAGACAGAGAGAGAAATTGATGTGAGAGAGAAATATGCATCAGTTGCCTCCTGTATGCTCCCCGACTGGGGATCTAACCCACAACCTAGGTATGTGCCCTGACAGGGAACCGAACCTGAAACATTTCTGTGTATGTGACTATACTCCAACTAATTTGGCCAAGACAAATCATGATCTTTTTTTATTTTTCTATAAGAATCATGAACTATGCAACTCTCGAGTAGGCCAATAAAGGGATATGGATAACAAATGATATATGATTGACCTTAATATTTAATTATTCCTGAAAATATACTCTTGTAAGAGAACTTTCTACAAATGTCTGGAATATATCTATGTGTGTTAGTACAGGAAGAAGGACTATTTTCATGTGTACCCCTCCATAGAAAAATTTAATTGCAGGATTTGAGATACTAGAATACCTGAGAAAAGAAAAGGAGAATGGACATTGGGAAATACATGCAAATTGTAGTCCTGGTAAAGTGTTCCTCAACCCATTTGGTGTTTGGATTATTTGACTAAGATAATTCTTATTAAATCTAATGTTTGTATATAAGGTTTTATTTAAAAACTAGGGGCCCAGTACATAAAATTCATGCACAGGGGGTGGGGGTCCCCTCAGCCCAGCCTGCACCCTCTCCAATCTGGGACCCATTTGGGGATGTCTGACTGCTGGTAGTCAGACATTCATCTCACAATCCTGGACTGCTGGCTCCTAATCGCTCGCCTGCCTGCCTGCCTGGTTGCCCCTAACTGCCCCCTCCCCTCTGCCAGCCTGTCATTCCTAACTGCCCCCACTGCTGGCCATGTCACTCCCAACTTCCCCCTCCCTGCCAGCCTAGTCACTCCTAACTTCCCCCGCTGCCGGGCTGGCCACCCCCAACAGCTCATCCCTCACTAACCCCCCTGCTGGCCTGGCCGACCCACGCAGCCTGCTTGTTCAGTCGTTTGATCATCCCTTACCCCACTGCCAGCCTGGTTGTAGGCAGCCATCTTGTGAGGGTGTGTGGGTTAATTTGCATATTACCTCTTTATTATATAGGATTTCCAAACTTCAAAAATTATCAAACTAATTTAAATTAATTTTTCTACAGCTTGAATTTTAATGTTCTTTCTTCATTTTATTATGAGAAAAATGAGTGTTAAAAAATTACATTTTTTATACATGGAATATATAAACTCATTTGAGATAAAGTCAAAGGTCAAAAATTTTGCTATAATCTATTCAAAGGTTGTCAGATTTAGTATAATAGGTTATGCTAATAAATAAACCTATTTTCACTGATTAGCTTTTATATAGGGAAGTGGGCAAAAGCAGGTGAATAATAAATAATACAATAATCAATAAATAAATAATACACGAATAAACCCTATTTCCTATAGCACAACTGTAAACCTACTTTGCCCACCCCTGTATATATACATACATATGGATATCTCCTGTATTATCAATAAGAGTGGGGCCTATTGACTCATCTTAATGTATCAACAAGTCAGCTAGGTGCTGAATAAATACATGCTGATGGTATGGGAGGCTGTCCATGGCCCACCCAGTCATCCTTGAGCGGGTTGAGGCACCATCCTCATGGCTCTTGGCTGCACCCAGCTCTAGGGGCCTGTCTTGGCCTGTTGGTGGCTGATTGTCCAAGGGGTTATGTACTCTCAGCCTGGGGATGGAGTGTAACCTCCTTGCTTTGGGCAGTACAACTGTGGTCCAATTCATGCTCCAGAGCTCCCGGTGGGATCAGGCTGATCTTGACTTCTCCCCAAACCCCGCCTTTTTCCTAGCTTCTTCCCACAACTATGCTTCTTTTCTCATTCACTTATAGACCTCTTCTTGAGAGTAATTTGACATCATTATTAACTCTGTTTTCTCTGATGCAAATGAGAATAATTCTTGAAAACAGATTTAAAGAAAGCATGTAGGGGCACGAGGATACAAGGCATCTAGTGATGGAAACCTGGGTTTAGGGTTGATGAAGAATGTTGGTACATAGGATTTTTAACTTTTCTGAGGTTAATGTTAATACAGTGTGGCCTTGACTTACAAGTTTAATTCGTTCTGTGACGGAGCTCGTAACTCAAATTACTCATATGTCAAATCAAAAAGTGAACGAGTGAGACACGTGATGCTGGGCTGATGTTGTGGTATTCACTGTGACATTCACTGTGCCAACTAGCAGTGGGGTATCTGAAGCTGGCTCGTTACCCTAATTTTAGTTCGCAACTCAAAGCAATAAATTGGCTGAGAGACGGCTCATATCTCGAAAAACTCGTCAGTTGGGACACTCGTAAGTCAAGGCCCCATTGTATTGCATTTTATGATGTCTGTGTAACCCTCTTTTTATTTTTAACTGTGTAATAGTAATAATTACAATATAAGTGGAATTATCAATGGTATCCATATGAATAACTTCAGTGTTTTTCTTTTGGTTAGAACCCGGAATGGTAACGTGCCCATCACTTTCCTGAGAGTACAAGTCTTCGCTTTTCCCCAGAATATGCTGCCTGAGCAGGCTGTAGTTGACTGGATCTGGCAAATTGTGAATATTTAAAGGAGGCCACTTTGAAAGCTCCATTAACTCCTTCGGCCCTTTAGGGTTCCATTTAGTATAACTTAGGTCTAATCTTAGCCAATCCTAATTGGTGAATTACTCTAAATGATGCATTAAGGACATGGATGAGTTAATGCAACTTCCAAACATGCCACCCAGGAAGAGCCTGGCAAAGCACAGGCAGGGGCAGGTTCCAGGACAGGACAGCTATGGTTGGCCCTTTTTCAGCACTGAGAGACGGGGACCGGCCTCATTTCAAATGTGCTCCCTCCTTGGTACTGCAGAGGTATGTTTTACTGAACAATAATCTTGGAGTCTGAAGGAATTAATATTGTTTCCATTTCTTTATAAATAGTTGAGACATTGATATAGTCTAGATCTGTGTTCTGAAAAGGAATATTAATTATTTCCAAGTCATTAAACAGAATCCAGTGTATTCTGAATCTTAACTCACAGCATTTGTATTAGTTTTTCACGACAGCCATAACAAAGTACCACAAACTGGGGACTGAACAACAGAAAATGTATTGAATCACAGTGTTGGAGGCCAGAAGTCTGAGATCAAGGTGTCAGCAAGGTTACTTCCCTCTTTGAGCTGTGAGGAAAATTTATTCTATACCTCTTGCCTCGCTTCTGCTCTTTTGCTGGCAGTCTTTGGTATTGTAGAAGCATCACCCTACCTTTGCCTTCATGGCCACATGGTGTTCCTCCTGTGCATATCTATTGCTAAATGTCCCCTTTTTAGGCTATCAGTCATATTGTATTAGAGCCAACCCTAATTATTTCATTTTAACTCAATTACTTCTATAAAGACCCTATTTCCAAATAAGGTCACACTGTGAGATACTGAGGGTTAGGACTTCAATGTATAAGCTTGAGGAGGATACACAATTAAACCCCAAATGTCATTATTATAAAACTAGTGGCTCAGTGCACGAAATTCGGGCACATTGAAAGGGAATCAATTAGAAGATGTGAGCATGAGGCAGTCCACATTTCTGAAATACAATGACATGAATTTTAGCTATTACTTTGCCAAATAAATGGAATTTACAGATACCATTTAAAAT
>NW_006300375.1:7599579-7621778 GCF_000327345.1 Myotis davidii | reverse complement strand
CTACCTGGGTCACTGTTACGATTGTATTTAATCGCCATTGTTACTTCTGTGAGAGCAATACCTTTTGCTGCTGCTTCAGATTGGGCTTCCTTTTCTACCTCATGTAGCATCTTGTATGATTTTGTTAATTCATTTATTTCATGCATGAGGTTGTTGATGTTGATCATGAGTCTTTCTGAACAGCCCTGGATTTCTGGCATTCCTAATCTTTTACTTGGAGCTTCGGCTGTATCAAAAATATAGAGTTGAGCAAACTTTCGAGAAACACCATCTGAATGATGTGAAGTTCCATCCCAACGGCTGCCGTTGCCTCCCAGGGCACTTGACACCTGTGTAAGGAAATTAACCCACCATCTTTGTCAGGTTAATTTGCATACTCACTCCTGATTGGCTGGTGGGCAAGGCTTGTGGGCATCATGGAGGAGCAGTCAATTTGCATCTTTCTAGAATACGGTGATAAACTTGTCCTAGAGAAGGCAGTTCCTACCCGTATTGGTAGTACTTATTGATGACTGTTCTCTAGACATATTCTGTCGTCGCTACCACCTTCTTTCAACTTCAAAGGCACGTTGGTCTTTAGACATTTTCTGTTGATGACGCTGGTGTTTTTTGGCATCAGAGTGACATGTTTCCAGTAGATGGTCTTCAGATACATTCTGTCACAGGTGCTGCCTTCTTTCAAGATCAGACGCACGTTGCTCTTCAGACATTTTCTGTCCATAATGCTGGCGTCTTTGGCTGCAGAGCTACATTGTATCAACAGTTGTTCTTTAGACATAGTCCCACCTCTCTACTGTCACAGTCTGAGATGCAAGTGAATGAGAGTCCTGGCTGTCAGGCCGCTGAGAGCTCTCTGACCAATGGCTGATTCTGGCTGATTCTGTGGGGTTGGGACTTCCTCCTCCCTGCTGTCAGTTTCCATAGCTGTGATGAGGAAGCTAGGGTGATAGAGGGAGCCATGCCCTCCAAGCCGCCCACTCTCTCACTCTGCTCTATGTCCAGCAGCATTCTGCTCTGCCAAGTCTTCCAAACCTACTGCTCTCCGCCCACTCTCCCACTCTGCTCTCCACCGGTGAAGGTCCCGGGAGCCTGCGGACATGGCTAGGCACTGCCAGCCTTGCCTCCCGGGGCCGGTGAAGGTCCCGGGAGCCCATGGCCACCGTTGCCTCTGAGGGCACTTAACACCTGTGCATGCAAATTAACCCACCATCTTTGTCAGGTTAATTTGCATACTCACTCCTGATTGGCTGGTGGGCAAGGCTTGTGGGCATTGTGGAGGGACAGTCAATTTGCATCTTTCTTATTAGTATAGATGCTTTTGTGTTAGTATAGATGTTTTGATTTGAAGTTATGAGACTTCAAAGAAGTGCAGTATTTCAGGATATATCTGACATGGATGAAATAGCAGTGCACTGAAAATCAATACATTGTCTATAGAAATTAAAGAAGATCTCAATAGATATCCCATGTTCATAGGTCAGGTGACTTCAGGTTTCTAAGATGCCCCCCCCCTCCCCAAAGTGGTGTGTAAATTTAAAACAATTCCAATTTTCAAGAAATCAAAATCCTACCATGTACTTTTGTAGACATTGATGAACTAATTCTAAAATTCATATGGAAATTCATGGTCCGGTGATGTGGCTCAGTTGGTGGGTATCATCCCGTGTTTCAAAAGTTTACTGGTTCAATTCCTGGTCAGGGTACATGCTCAGGATTTCAGGCTCTATTCCTGGTATGGGGTGTGCAGGAGTTAACTGATTGGTGTTCCCCTCTCATCAATGTTTCTCTCTCTCCCTCCCTCTCTCTCTCTAAAATGCAAATAAAAATATTTTAAAATAAAAATAAAATTTATATGGAAATTCAAAGGACATAGATTAGTCAAATCAAGTTTGAAACAACTATAATAAAGTTGAAGAATTTGCGTTAGAATCTATACAACGAAAGCATTGAGTAAAATATCAGGATATAAATTATCTCACCAAAATCAAACATTTTCACATTCACAAGAGTCAGAAGCTTCCCTAGCTGGTTTGGTTCAGTGTATAGAGCATTAAACTGTGGACTGGAAGGTCCTGGGGTTGAGTCCTGTCAAGGGCACATGCTCCCATTGTGTGCTCGATCCCCAGTAGGGGGTGTGCAGGAGGCAGCCGATCAATGAAACTCTCTTATTGATGTTTCTATCTCTCTCTCCCTCTCCCTTCCTCTCTGAAATCAATAAAAATATATTTTAAAAAAGAATCAGAAGCTATAGTAGGAGATACCACTCCATTTACAACAACCTCAAGAAGTAAAAATAGTGTATTAACTTAGAGTATATTTAATAAGAAACATGCAAAAGCTAAGCCAAACAAAAGCAAAATACACGGACAAAATAATAAAAATAAAACCAAAAATATTAAAAACACTAACAACAGATGCAAAGTAGTTCTAAAATCAAAATAACTAACAATTTTACCCTTAGGTTTATGCCCAACAGAAGTGCTTTGAAAGGAATGTTCATAGCAGCATTATTTATAATAGCTCCTAAATATAAACAACCCAAATACCTAACAGCCCTATAAGAGATAAATTAATTGTATTTTCTTAAGACTTAAAATTGAATGAAATATAGTTAGACAGAATATGAATAATATGAATCTGTTGTAATGTACCCCACGAGCAACACACAGGATGCAAAATCAAATCAATGAGTCATTTAATCGATAAAGCCGGCGACTGCGAGTGAGATGTGGCTCCAAATCTCGCAGTCCCGAATGGCCGTAACATCAGACTTATATAGGCAAATATCACAAAGGTATTGATTATATCTCTAGGTTTTGAATGAGGAACCTGGTTTGCAAAAGCAGTTTGTTACAGAAGCTAAATTGAGCAAGTTAGTTATCTACAAAGATTAATTATAGTTTCAGGTCTTGGAGCCACTGAGTCAATGAAAACACATTTTCTGAAGCTACTGAAGCAATTAAAGCAATTGTGCTGTCCTGATCTCCAGGTGCAGAGGAATGTGTTTTGAAAGACCAGTGAAACTACAATCAGTGGGGGTATTCAATCAAATGGGATGATTTATTTAAGTTCAGAGCATCAAAATAACTTCTCTATTATTTTAGCAAGTGAATAATTACAGAAGCCAGAACAGCAGGGTTAAAAATTAAACTGCAGTTTTTACCCGAGATGATTGCTACTATGCTTCAAATCCATCTCAGAAGTAAAAGGTTGATAAACTAAAAACAGGAAGGAAAGAATGCAGAATATATGATTCCTTGTACTTATATTACAAAAAAATCAGACAAAATTAAAACAAACCACTCTTTTTAGAGATGCATATTTAGTTGCTAAAGTGTAAATACATTAAAAAAATACCATACAAGTCAGGGTAGTGAATAATTTTATGGAGTCTGTGAGGATTTAGTAATTATGAGAAGCGCAAGGGCAGTGAACAATGCTAGTCATGTGTTACTTATCTCTGGGATTTAGAATATTAAATTCATAATTTTCTTCTTTAATAAAAGCAAGTTAGAATGTCATCAGAAAGAAAACATTTTTTAGGTTGTTGATTAATTAAAGGCATAATAATATAGTATAACTTGAACCAAATATATCAACTTCATTTAAAATGTACTTTTCAAAACAATTTCTTTAGAAACTTTGAAAATTGGCTTAAGGAGTTTTCTTACTAGATTTAAACTAAGATTGATTGTTCTTTTACCTGGAAAAAAAGAGTCACAAGCTCCTATGAAGTCTTAGTAGCCATAAAATTTTGTCATGACTTTGGTGGAAATAGAGACGGCAGAATATTTCCAAACTAATTATTTCAATCTACATGTGAGCGAACCTACTTTAATAATTTGTTTTTCTTCGTTATGCTGAACTCCTGAATCGGTCTTACCCAAAACTCAAGTAGAGAAACAAATGAAAATGATTTACATCCATTTTATTCAGGGGCTTGATTTTTTTGTTTGAAAATTGGTGAAAGTTTTACAAAACAGTGAATAAGATCCTTCAATTCACAAACACGTATTGAACCTCTTCAATGCGAACTCTCTGTGCTAGAGATAATCTGTGGGCTTTTAATGTGTATATTTTTGCAAATGAGAGCACTGCATAGGGAGAATTTTTTATCCCAATTTATAAAGTTAACTTTGAGAGTCTGAGACAGACTCAGAAATTCTTTCTTAATTCCTAGTCCTGTGTTTTGCACACCTATGGATATCTACCAGAACCCCTTGATAATTTCTGAATTTCCATGATCAAATCTTCATTCAGAGAGTTAGAGAGGAATCAAGGTGAGATGCCACAATACAGGTCAGTTGCTTCAAACGTGCTTCTCTGAACCAAATTAAGTAAGAGGCTGTGTTACTCTTTGAACCCAAATGAAAATAAAGCAAAAGGAAAAACACTACATTATCTCCTGGAATGACAATCTGTAGAAGATACTTCCACTGTATGAGTTTTTCAAAACCTTTTCCCAAGAGCTATTTTCAGAGGGAATTCAGGACAGGAAATGAGGGTTCTGGGAAAGACAAATGGGGAAAAAGATCCTTAGAGGTAAGAAGGCATAGAGAGTATTGAAAATAAAATTAAATCAACATATATTTCTGGCGTATTTTTTGGAAAGTCATTTCTAACTATATATTGAGGGTGTGTGTTTTTTGTTTTTCTTTAAAGCAAGTTTTCCTTATCAGCACATTGACTAAAATTGGCTCCCATTCTACAAAATTTATTGAAAATCCTGTGGTACTTTTGCAGTGGCAAGGACTTCTCTGTATAATGTGGAATTAAGAATTGTCTTGTGTGGTTAATAATAATAATATACAACTGCCTTACCCTATAAACACTCATCCTTCCCAGCTATTTATAACTGGATTTTAAATGCACCAGAGACCATCTCCTTTCCTAGATGAAAAGCTGTACAAATCCTTAGAGAGTGATACAGAGGTGATAATATTCAGTAAAAAATGTATATAGGGAGAAAAACACAGCAAAATATATGGAAAATCCTGCCAGCATTTAGAATGCTTTATTGACAAGAACCAATTTCTAAATTGTGTATTTAATAAAGCAGACAATTGTGAAAACAGCACTAGATTTAGAAGAGAGAATTCAACTGTGAAATTACAAAAACAGTTTTACATAATTTAGTGCTCATTTCCCCCCACACAAAATATCTCATCAATAAATAGAACATGTATAACTGTCCCTACTTTATAAAAAGGGAATGGCAATTTTAGGACAATTTATTAAATTACTTGTCAAAGTTGCTATAGTTAGTAAAAGAACAAGTCACAGACAGAATACTGCTGTTCACAATCCAATTAGATTTTAAATTTAGATATTCTGATTCTAAATCTGAGGCTCCTGTGCAATGATAGGAAAACAAAGGTATTAAAATAGTCTTGTGGCCCTAACCAGTTTGGCTCAGTGGCAAGAGCGTCAGCCTGCGGACTGCGATGTTTCTCTCTCATTGATGTTTCTAACTCTCTATCACTCTCCCTTCCTCTCTGTAAAAAAAACAACAACAATAAAATATATTTTAAAAAAATAGTCTTGTGAACATGCAGTAACAGGAGCCAGATTTACCTTTTAACTGAAACAATTAAAAAAACAAACAAAATAAAGAAAACAATGATTTCAGACATTAGACATGATTAAGGACAGAATAGTGATCCCTGAGAAGGGAGACAAATGAGACAGCTCTCTGATTTCCCCAGCTCACCGGAGAATGGTGGACTTGATGAGCTGAGGGAAAGAAGAGAGACCAAAGTGGGTAAAATTTGCAAAGTAGAGTACGAGATAAGAGGGAGACAGAGAGAAGGAGAGCTTTGGAGGGCAGGAAGGAATGTGAATATCTGCAAAGGCTCTCTCAAGTCCTTGCTGAGTGCTGATTAATGCATATGAGACAAGTATCTGAGGCTGGGCCAGAACCTTGTCAATGGATTAGAAGTAATTTACAGAGGTCACAAAGGGCAGGAATAGTTCTTGTTCCCACAATTTGGAGGGGTTGCAATTTTGAAATTAAAAACTTTCGGTAAAGTATGCTGCAGTGTATTGCCTCAGTAGTGATGCAAAATTACTTCTCTGGTTAACCAAAGAACTTATATGCATATATGTGTAGTCCATGGATACAGACAATAGGGAGGTGAGGGCCTGGGGTGGGACAGGAAATATGTGAAGTGGGGCAAAGGGGGAAAATAGGAGACATCTGTAATACTATCAACAATAAAAATAAAAAACCAAACCAAACACACACACGTACACACACGCACACACACGCACACACGCGCACACACACGCACACACACGCACACACACACGCACACACACAACAAACGCACACACACACAATTAGCTCTCAAATAAAGTCACAGCTGATTGTACCTAAAAAAGAATAAAAGCAAACTTTGAAAGGATTAAACTACTTCCAGTAATTCTACTGTACTCCAGAATAAGGATCAAGGATATTTACAGAAATATAAACATTTGCAGGATCCCAAAATGTAAAATTTGCAATGTTTGACATCTGATCCAAAGTTACCAGGCATGCAAAGAAGCAGGAAAATATTATCCACAATAAAGAGAGAAAAATCAATATAAATAGACCTATAAAAATACGGATGATAGAATTGACAGAAAAACATATTAAAATGTTTATTATACTAATATGGCATATGTGTAAGGAAGCAGAAGAAAGATTATGAATACTAAGTAGAGATTTGAAAGAAATAATAATGCTCAAATCAGGCTTCTAGACTTGAAAGCTATAATGTGAGAGATGACAAATATTTTGGTTGGGAATAGCAGCAGGTTAGAAATTGCAGACAAAAAGAATAATGAACTTTATGTCAGGAATAGCAACATCCAAATTGAAACTAGCAACTACTTTGGGACAATTTTATGAAGATTTGTGTATATGTAATTGTAGTCCATATAATAGAGGATATAGAGGGAAAAAAATATAAAGACCAAAAGTTATAACTTTCCAAATTTGATGAAATCTATATACTCTCTAAGAAGTTCACAATCCCCAGGTACAAGAAATATGAAGAAAACTACATTAAGACATATCAAAATCAACTTACTTAAGACTAGTCAGAAAAGAATCTTAAAAGCAGTCAGAAAAAAAGTCACTGTGTAACAAAGGAATAAAGATAAGAATGACAGTAGGAGACATGCCTTTAAAATTGCTGGAAAGAAAAGACAAAAAAACCCTCTACACTTAGACGTATTTTCCCAGTAAAATATATTTTGAAAACAAAACTGGAATAACAAATTTTTTAATGTATTTTTTTATTAATTTCAGAGAGGAAATGAGAGAGAGAGAGAAATAGAATTATCAATGATGAGAGAGAATCATAGATCAGCTGCTTCCTGCACATCCCCACTGGGCAGTCAGCCTACCACCCGGCATGTGCCCTTACCAGGAATGGAAATAGTAACTTCTTGGTTCACAGTTCTATGTTCAACCACTGAGCCACACTGGCCAAGCTGGAATAAGAATTTTTTGCTGATAGAATAGCCAAAATTATTCATTATCATTTGACCTGCACTGAAAGAAATGTTAAAGACACTGCTTCAGGCAAAAAGGAAAATTATACTAGATGACACTATAGATCTAAAAAGGTGAAGAGATTAGCTAAAAAACATATGCATTACACATAGACACAGACAACAGTGGGAAATGGCCTGAGGGAAGGGGGAGCGGGGACTGATTGGAGGTGGGCAAAGCAGTGGAACATGGGTACATCTGTAATGGTGTCAACAATAAAAAAAAAAGTGAATATATGGAGAAATAAAGAAATATTTTTTAAAAAGTTTTAAGATCTCTATAAAGATTCGTAAAGATAACTGTTTAAAACAAAAATATTAACAATGAATTGTGGGACTTATAACTTGTACTATGATAAAATTGTATGACAATAACAGCACAAAGACAGTGGGGACATAGAGCATATTGTTATAAGATTCTATTTCTAATATTATTTTAATACTAGAGGCCCAGTGCATGAAATTCATGCACTCGGGAGGAGAGGTCTCTTATCCTGGCCTGTGCCCTCTCGCAGTCTGGGAGCCCTTGAGGAATGTCCGACTGATGGCTGAGGCCCACTCCCCACCTGGGCCTAAGCCATCAGTTGGACATCCTTAGCGCTGTTACGGAGGTGGAAGAGACTCCTGCCACCACCACTGCGCTTGCGAGCCCTGAACCCAGCTCAGAGCTTCTGGCTGAGTGGTGCTCCCGCTGTGGGAGCGCACTGACCACCAGGGGGCAGCTCCTGCATTGAGCATCTGCCCCCTGGTGGTCAGTGCACATCATAGCGACAGGTTGTTACGCTGTTTGGTTGATCTGCATATTGGCCTTTTATTATATAGGACTAGGAGCCCAGTGTGCAATTTAAAATCACGCAGCGCCACCCACCCTCCAGTCTAGCCCTGACTCCCTCTCCGGCCCTTGAAGCAGCTGTGACCGCTGCTGATCAGGCCCTCCCCCAGCGCAGGCATGCGGAGGCCCCTGCCACCCCTCCACGACGTTGCACATGTAACCTCCTGTCGATATATATGTATATGTATATGTATATATTATGATCATTTAAAATATGTATTAAAAAAGCTTATGCAGCCACTAAAAACAAAAGTCAAATTATTTTGACTAAGAAGCCAAGTGAGATGAAAGGAATCCTATATAATAAAAGCCTAATATGCTAAGTGTCCGGTCGACCAGTCAGCCGTTCAACCATTCAAAGCGTAATATGCTGATGATATGCTAAGGCCACTTAACCGCTCGTTCTGATGTACACTGACCACTAGGGGGCAGACAGTTGACTGGTTGACCAGTCACTATGATGTGCACTGACCACCAGGGGGCAGATGCTCCAACTGGTAGGTTAGCTTGCTGCTGGGGTCCAGCTGGTCAGGACTGAGCAAGATGGGCCAGACATGCCCTGGATCCCTCCCAAGGTCCCTCCTTGGCTAGTCAACCACCTGCGTTCCTCCTGGGCCTTGATTGTGCACTGATGGGGTCCATTGGCCTGGCCTGTGCCCTCTTGCAATCCAGGACCCCTCAGGGGCTGTCAGAGAGCTAGTTTCAGCCTGATCCCTCAGGCCAGGCTGAGGGACCCCACTGGTGCATGAATTCATGCACTAGACCTCTAGTTCATTAATAATACTCAAATAATCCAAAAGAATAATAAAAAAGAACAAATGGGGGAACTAAAAAACAAACAAATAACAAGATAATAGAGTTAAACCCACTCATATCATAATCACATTACATATAAATGGTTTATACCCTGCAATTAAAAGATAGATAATCAGGTTGGATAAAAAGTAAGGTTTAAGAATATATTGCCTAAAAGAAATCCAATTTAAACATAAAGACACTACTTGGTTAAGTATACAAGAATGGAAGAGGATATAACCCATTAATACTGAGCAAAATGTGGCTATATTAATATCAGAAAAGTAGATTTTAGATCAAAGAATATTACTGGGGACAGAGTCACTTTATAATGATAAAGGGGTCAATTTGTCAAAAAAGCATTAGCACCCTGAATTTTTTTAAACTAATAACAGAATTAAAAAAATGCTTGATGCAAAAATGTATAGAAAAGCAAGAAGAAATAGACAAATTCATATGCATAGTCGGATTTATATACTTCTCTGATTAAAAACATCAATTAACTTACCTAGGTGATATTAATAGAATATGTCACCCAACAAGGACCAATGACATTTTCTTTTCAAGTACTTATGGAACATTTATCAAAGTAGACATGTTCTGGTCCAGAAAATAATTCTAAAATCTTTTAAATGGCTCTAAGTCATACAAAATGTATTTTCTGACCACAATAGAATAAAGTTAGAAATCAATAATAGAAAGATATCTGGGAAATCTCTAAATATATTAAACTAAATAGCACAATTCGATGTAACTCATGGGTCAAAGAAGAAATCAAAATAAAAACTAAAAAGCGTTTTTAACTTAATGAAAAGAGACCCTATCAAAATTTATTTTATACAGCTAAGTCAATAGAGTGTAATTTACAGAAATATATATATATATATATATATATATATCAGAAAAGAAGAACTGGAATCAGTGACCTCAGCTCCATCTTTTAAAAAAAATGTTAAAAAGAGAAAATTAAACCTAAAGTACACAGAAGAAAGCTAAGATCAGATATAAGGTATTAGAAAGATAATAGAGAAAATTAGAGACCAAAATCTGGTTCTTTGAAAAGGTCGATAAAGTTGATCAACTTTTAGCCAAAGTAAAAGGAAGAAATGAAATAATTTATCAATAACAGAACCAAGAGAGGAGACATTAGTATACAGTTTACAGAGTTCAAAAGGATATAAGAAAATATTATGGGTAACTTTATGCCAATATATAACAATTAAATAAAATGTTAAAATTCCTTGAAACACACAAATTACTAATGCTCCTCGAAAAAGAAATAAATAAGTGAATAGTGTGTTTTCTACTAAACAAATTGAATTTGTAAACCAAGAAAATTTCAGGCTGAACTGATAGCTCTGTCAATGATGTAAAGATGAAATACTACCTACAATGTTAGCAAACATCCCATTTGGGTGAATTTCTCTATTATGACTACCATCCCTGAACACATAAGAACATTTTAATAATTGGGTTTTTAAATTCAGTGAATCTTTGTTCCTGTTGTTATTCAAATTATGTCATGTTTGCTTTCCTGCCTGTCACCAATGAAAGGAATTTTAGGGATGAAATAGGCAGGTTTAGGGAGTTTTAGGAATAAAACGGGCCCATGGGGGAGGAACACATAGGTGAGGGCTTGGAGATACCAGAAGGCATGCATTCACAGAGAATAGAAAGGTGCCACAGGATAAGGAGAGAGGAAGACGTACATTCATAGAGGATAAGGAAAAATCACAGAGTATGGGGGATAGAGAAATGTAGACAGATGCCAAAGGGTGGGAAACATGTTCACAGGAGATAGAGGAAAGTTGCAAGATAAGGGGGAGAGCAAGAGGGGGGCACCACGTGGGTTTTGGGCTTTGAAGCTGATATTCTGCAAAAGACTGACCATTAAAAAAAGCAGAGTCATAAAATGGGGAAGGGGTCCAATTAGAAGGGAGCACGAAGGGACAAACTACAGTCTTTATAAACCTTAGAAAAAAGGGGCTTCATGGGTTACCCCTTTGGAACCCACTCCCTATGTGGGAGTCTGTATTTGCTTCCAATAAATCTCCACCCTTTTAGTCCGTGAATTTTATTTTTCAAATTTCATGAAGCAAAAACCCTCAAGGGGGAGATCTGCTCCCCATACCCCGCACTTCACTAACATCCCACTCTGATAACCAGAGGCTATGTAGGTTTTCTGTTGGGATATTATAGACTGATATAATATGGTATATTATTATAGATATTATATTATTTTATTGGAAAAAAGTTTGGGCTAAAATATCATTATTCAAAGATGTACTGTATGTTTCCAGTTAGAGTGGGCAAAAGCAAGATTCTTGAGTGAGAGTTGGAGGATGGATTTAAGGCAATAGCCACATTGGAACTCATACCAGTTGGTTCTTATCTGATGACCAATACCATTAATATGTGACAGCTATCTGTCCTGCAAATATTCTAGCTGGTCCAGAGTTGTGTTCATTTCCATGACGAAGGGCTCCAGTGTCTGCTGCAGGACTCCCTTACTTTCAGAATTGGAGATGACAAGAAATTACCCCGGATGCAGTCCATCTTCATGGATTCTGGCTCATGCTGTGTTGTCTTTGCTCTCCTCTATTTACATCCTTACTTCTTACATACATACTTCTTCCCCCTTCCCAGATGCCATCTTGTGGAGTTAGAGCCCAGCATCAGGCTGTAAATATACACAAGACTCTGAACTTTACATATATAAAATTTAAAAGCGTCAGCCACTTTGAAGACAGTTTCATTGTCATCTTAGGTTCTTAGTCTCATTTCCTGAGAGGAGAAAATTTTACATATACATTCACAATGGTACCATCTATGGAAGCCTGCCTTAATCATGTCAAAGCGCACCTCTGGGTATAGGCTGTGTTATATAGCTAGAGACCTCTAGCGCCATGTTGAACAAAGTGGATTTAAAGGCCACAGGCTGAGTGAAACACATTACTGTTCTATTAGAAACCAATGTTCTTTGTTATCTCCCAGTCTCGAATACATATAACGCTTGTGTGTATGTGGACCTAAAGAAGTTATTGGCTTTAATTACCCCACAACACAAGGCAACTCTGAACTCACCTGAGAAAGGTTAGTTTTAAATTATACATTTCAATGTTCCCTTTATTCCAAGTGGAAAGCCTTAGAATTAGCCCCCACAGTCTGATTTTGCCATCTGAGTATTATTCCGTTGGTTTTGCACTCTTTATAACTGAACACAATGAAACATGCTTTCACCATTTGTGTGATTACCATGTGCAGTTCACCATGTAGATGAAAGAAGAGACCATGTCATTCATTGATGTTTCCAACCTGTCCATGGACTCAGCAATGTGGGGAAAGCAAATTCTTAGGGGCTATTGAATGAAGTCAGGAGTTTATAGGATAGTGTTTATTTTTTTTTTCTCATTCTCTTCCTCCACACCACAGGGGAACCTTGAAAAGGAGAAAACTATTGTAGGCACAGAAATTAACCCACTACTTAGGACTCCTTTTGTTGTAAACCCAGCTAAAGTCAAGTTTAAAAAATAGGAATTCCTCATGGGGAGTGTGTCAGTACTTGGGTATGTATGTGTGTATGTAGGTGTAATGAAAATGGAGCTTTTGTTCTAGGAGAACAATGGGCTTTGAGTTCCTCATTCAGCTCCCCACAGCCTTGTGAATAGCCTGAAAGGTCTCAGCTGTCAGCACTACTATAGGAACATGAAATCACCAAATGGTAGTAAACACTGCAGAAAAGAATTCCTATTAAAACTAGAGAAAGGCTAAGGCGTTTGTCAACAATTTAGATAGATTCAGGTACAGCTGGAGTTTTCCTTGACTAATTACATTCCTTTCTGTCTAGTTTTATTAAAGACAGGAACAAAAGAAGCCCATCTGGAAGTCCCGGCATTTTTTACTACCTGATCTTGGTGGTAATCGTCTTAATGTCAATAATGGAAGTAGGCAAATGTCACTATTAGATTAATGAGTTTTTGATTGATTTAGATATGTCTATTATTATTACTGCTACTAATCCTGTTTTCCTGGCTATGAATTGAGAGGCTAGATTAGATATCTCAAAGTTATTGTCTGTGCATAAAAACTGATTATTTCATCCCAATATTCACATCTTACCTATTTTAGTGCTATTACTTATTATAGCATTAATATGAACACCACATTTCATGCTATCAATGAACTAACTCTGCCATATTAGCTTTCAGATGGATCAATACCCGAAATTATTTGGCCAGCTCTCAAAACTTTTATCTGCTTGCTTTATACTTATCAATGTTATAACAGTGAAACATGGCTGAGAGAGAACACTGGTAGCCTGAAGAAGTATAAAGGAGGGAGATGGGTTGTATTTTCAATTTTATTAAAATTCTTATTTTCTACTAGCTATAGTTTTTTATGCTCAGCCTAATATCCTTTTGGCTGTGGGCGACTTTTCATGGGTTTTACAATCTCTTCATAAAAATACAACCTATCCCATTATCACATTATATACCTCAATAGACATATAACATTTTGCTCAATTTAGAGGTGGGGAAAGAAAGAAAGGCAAGAACAGTTTTCAGTATTTTGAACTTTTCATTAAAGTGCAATTTATTGAATGTTGCTCCTAGTCACACATTAACCAATAAGCATGGCGAAATATTTGAGCCTTTTTTATTTACTGATTTCTATAAATCTGTCATATAGGTAAGAATTTAGATAAATGTTCAATCATGCTCTAATCAACTGTACAAAGAAAGCTTAGATTCTTTTTTCTAATGATTGAACCTCCTTTCTACTGGTTGACAAAGAAAGTTCTTGATATTTTTCTGGTTTAATGAGTTTCTTTTCAGGCTAAGTAGTTAGTCTACTTATATTTTGACTCCCTCCCCGAGTTGGTTTTATACAGTAATCTTTGTATTAATGACTCTCTTTAGGATAAGAGTCTGGGCTTCCATGCCCTTGACTGCCACACCTCGGGATCTTGTCTCAGGCAGTGCACAGACCTATATCTGGAAGGATTGTTAGACTATCCTCTGGATTCCAGTGATGGTAGCATTGAGTTCCTTGCAGCTGAAGACAAAGTCCTGTTTTTTACTGGCTGTCGGCCAGGGGTCTCTCTCTCAGCTCCTAAAGCTGCTCCCATTTCTTTCTATGTGGATCCCTCTGACTTCAAACCAGCAACGGTATGCCAAGTTCCTCCCATACTTCTAACTTCTCCGATGACTCCTGTTCTGCCACCAGTAGGAAAGTACTCTGTTTTAAGGGCTCTTGTCTGATTAAGCCAGGCTCACTTTGATGAGCAAGGACAGGGAGCCAAGCTGAGGAGGAAGTGTGGTCATAGGAATTTGGGGTTTGTTTTTTTTAATGAGAGAAAAACACAGCATGTTTCTGGGCTGATTTTAATAATAATATAGGAGGGAAAATGATTATATAGGAGAGAGAATTGTTATGGCAAACGACTCAAGTGGGTGAGAGGGGACAGCATATCCTACACAATGAAGGAAAGGGCTATAGTTGTCCATTTACTATAAGAGGTAGGAAAGCAGAGTACATGGATACAGATAGTGGTGGTTATGGCTTCAACTTTCACAGTGAAGTTGGAGCAGGGTCATGCCCTGAGAATGAAGATGATGGAAAAAGGAAGCAAATATGAATGTAATTAAATATAAATTAGATGAATATGTGTGGGGTTTTTATTGTTATTTTATATTATATGTATTATACTGGAGAGCTTTTACATCTGATCTTGATTATCTTATTCTTCCATCTATTTATAGAATCTTGAACCAATACATTTGTTTTCCAAGTGTTTTGCCACAAGTGCCCTTGGGTCCTGAAGCAGTATTCTATCATCGCCAGAAATCAGAGTATTCTTCATATTAGGTCTTTTCTTTTGTGCTTTATTTTGGGTATGATTTCCATAATTTATTTAGTTTTGTCAATGATTTTCAGTCACTTGCATTAATTGTTTCTAATATAATAGTTTTTAGACGTCTGAGTACTTTATAACTAAATTCTTAAATATTTTACATAAGGAGGCTCCAACTCTATTAATGACAAATTAGTGTATGTACGCTAGCCACAGATCAGCATTGTGTGATAATAGTGGTTTTATGATTTGCTATCATAAAATAAAGCTGTAGGAAAATTAGCCAAGTCATCAAATTCAACCACCGTAGTACAAAGTAGGCATTTGTGCATTCAAATAAATGTTGAAATAAAAAGCCAAGTTGTTCTAATGCACATTAGATTCCTAAAAACAGACTTCAGGGAACAACTGGTTAGGCATTTAGAAACCATACAGAAATGTTATATCTATCTAGCCTCATTAAGAGAAAGACATCCTCATGTGTTATACTAACATTTCCCTGACAACATACGCATTACACCTAAATACTTATACTATAATTTTAGTGGTAAATTCAAATGCTGTTATGAAAACACCTCAAATCAATAGTTCAAATTTAGAGGTACCATTTGAGTGAAAGAGAAAATCCCTGTGTGAGTTTGGAGTTATGTGTTAAGGAAACTGCACACTATATAAAAGCTTACTAAACAAATAACATTAAGTAGAGGAAACTGAATGCCCTTCTCAGACATGAAAATGTATATTGTTTTTATAAATAAAGAGTACATTTCTATGCTTTATCATTCTTTGCTATGATATATTTCCTTTAGTTTTTCCTCTGAATCCCAAATTCACCAACATAAACAAATGTATCAACTCCGGTACCCTATCTATAATTTATGCTTTGCCAGCTACATGTTGTTTTTCTTCCCTTCCCTCCCCTTTCTCTTTCTTTAGAATTGCTCTTGCTTGTAGTATGGAAAGAAATCCAGAGATAAGTAAAGCACAAATATATGCCAGTACAATTAGAGACTCAAAGGGACTTAGACAACTCCCCCAAATAGAAGGGAGACCATTTCTAGAAGGAGATCTAAATTTAAGTCTTAGCAATTTAAGTACTTTAAAAATGCATAGCATACTTATTTTGCAGAAAAATAAATCCATGATACTACAAGTAATATGTCCTTATGCTTGGCAATGTTTTGCTGGGTTGTATATGAGATGGTGATTAAGAAAGCCCAGAGGCAAGATGTGTAGGATAAATAATGCAGTCAGAAATGGTTAAGCAATTTTGGATTTTCCTGAAAATATTCATTCTTTTAGTAAATATTGAGCACCTGCTGGTCAAATTGCTATTAGAAATATTTCCTTGTTCATGACATTTGGATTATTTCCTGGCATGTCTGTTAGTCAAGGTTAAGGATGAGTAGCCTGTGGTGCTCTAAGTGGAAGATTTAGAAAATGTTTCTGTGCAGGTTAAATCACAGTACGAACAACCATTTTTTTCCAATGGAAGAAAATGTGTATTTTAAGTATAAACAAATATATATATATGTATATATATGTGTACATATACACATATATACATATGTGTGTGTATATATATATATATCTCATATTTAAGAAAATAAATTATGACTTTGACCTACAGATTTTTTCTTATTGTTCATTTGTTTTCCATGATCACTTTCAACATATCTATAAAGTATCCATTGTAATTTTTTTGCATGCCTGACTGTTCCTCGGCTAAGATGTTCTTGAGGGAAGACACAAGGTTTATTGATCTTGATATCTTGATGAGGCACACTTATAGCCTTCAGCATAATATATGGGGATTATGTCAGCCTATGTCAAAGGCTGACCAGTGGATAGTAAATAGCGGGATAGATATAAAGAGAACTGAAAAGGCTTTGAAAATTGAGCACAAATTGGAACCACAGCCTACAGAAAGCAGGTTGGAACTTAGGGCCTAAATTTAACCAACTCAATTAACTTCCAAAACAAAAATAACATCAGTTTTTATCAGATTTAATTAAGACACAGAATCTTGACATAATATCCGAAATGCCCAAAAGGAGATTAAAAATAACTCGGCATAAAACAAAGCTATGAAAATCTCAACTGACATAGAAAAGACATTAGCACCTGCCAACACCAAGATGGCACAGTCAGTGGTTCTCAACTTTCTGGCCCTTTAAATACAGTTCCTCACGTTGTGACCCAACCATAAAATTATTTTCGTTGCTACTTCATAACTGTAATGTTGCTACTGTTATGAATCATAATGTAACTATCTGATATGCAGGATGGTCTTAGGCGACCCCTGTGAAAGGGTCGTTTGACCGCCAAAGGGGTCGCGACCCACAAGTTGAGAACCGCTAGCACAGATGTTGAAATTAGCTGATACAGACATTGCAACAACTGTTGTAAAAATACTTGAATGAAGTATTTTGTGTAGCCTTCATAGTGTTAACATTTTTTGTAAATACATTTAAGTACTTGAAACACTAAAACCATGAACTCCCTTCTGACTTAATGACCGGCTAGAAGATTCATACATTTACATGACTGACTTAGTACCTCTCGTAAGCAGATCTCTTATATTTGGAATTGACTAGAATTTCTGAGTTGTGAAGCTGGTCAAACTCATATGAAGAATTTAAGAAATGTGAGATAGTACTCTGGGGGGGTATATTACTTGCATTAAATTATAGGCTGGGAATGCTAGCTATCCTGCAATCCAGGTGACACTTGCATGGCAAAGACTTGCCTCTTTCAAATAGCTCTACAGTTATCTCCACATAGGTGAAAAATTTGCTCATGTTCCTATGAGGTGGAAGTATAACTGCATATTAAAAGTAACTATTACATTTCAGTATGTGTTTTAATGTACTTGTGTTAAGGCATTAGCATATATATATATATATACATACACACATATATATATAAATAATTGTAATTGTAAATCAATTTCTTTTTACTTCACTTTTGTAATATAATAAGAGCACTATCCTGAATTAAATAATTTATAATTATAGGTAATATTTTATATCATCCGTGAGCTCATTTTAGAATAATAACTAGAGTGTTATAAAAATATTTTTAAAAATAAAGGGACCTTAGGGTTAAATAGGTTGTGAATAATGACATAGATATTCTGGTACACATTTGTTCTGTTTCCCAGGTGTCTAACAATTTTTTAGAATGATTTTAAGGGTGGGTTTGAGGTCAGCCTAAAGTATATATAAATCTTAATTTGCCTATTGGGAAGTGGATCTAAGAATTTAAAAGCAATAAGGTCAAGCCTTACTTTATAGAAAAAAGAAGAGACAAATGACCTTTTAATTTTTTCCATGAAAATTACTAAAAACAAATATTTACACAAAAAAACAAAGCCCAATTCATTTCTCAGCAACTCATTCCAGTGGTATTACACTAAGGCTGGGCCTGCAGACAACACATATTATCATATTCATAGGTTAAATAGCAACTATATAGTCATTTCCATACAAGTTGAATGTAAAACTGGTAAAACATAACATCTCGTTCAGATAAAAATGATAAAGAAAACAAAAACAACCTCAATCCAAACTTCATACCTTATATGAAAATGAACCCAGTTCCTCTGTCTACTTTTTAATCAGAAAGTTGCTGAGAGATTCTATCTTAAATGTTTCCACACCAAAACGAAAAGATGATTATGGGACATGAAGAAGGTGTTAACTAACTCTATGGTGATGATAGTATTGCAATATACAAATGTAAGAAATCAACACTTTGTACACCTTAAACTTACACAATGTTAAATGTCAACTAGAGGCCCAGTGCATGAAATTCATGCACGGGTGGGGTCCCTAGGCCTGGCCAGTGATCAGGGCAAGGCCGATTGGGGCCCCAAAGCCCCAGCAGGGTTGGGAGAGGAGGCAATGGTTGCCAGGCCAGGCGCAGGAGGAATGGATCCTGGATGCTGCCACTGCATGGTTCCCTGCCTCACCCCCTCCTCCTTCCCTTGCCACTGTGCCCCCACCACGGTGGGCAGGCAGCAGGCTGATCAGGCCCTCCTGGCCAGGGGGAGGGACAAGATGCAGGAAGTTGACCGCTGGCCCCGTGGAGGGAGCCAGCCCTAGGCCCCCTTGGGAAAAGGGCCACATCCACTGCCACCCACCCCTGATTTCCCATCCCAGCCCAGGGCCTGCCCCTGATCAGGTGATTGGGGCCTGCTGTGTTGGCACCTCAGAACCGGACAATGAGTTCTTAGACTTCACAATGAAAGCACAGCCCTTTAAAGGAAAATTGCTTATTGAACTTTATCACAGTTTAAAACATTTTCTCTATGAAAAGCTACCAACTACGAAAAATATTTGCAAGTCTCAAATTTAACAAAGAACCATTAGAAAATTTAAAAAAAACCAACTTCTTAAAACAGAATAGTTAAAAATCAAACAATCCCATTAGAAAATAGGCGAAATATAAGAAGAGACATTTCACCATAGAGGATTTTCAGATGGCAAATAGATAAGCACATGAAAGATGTTCAAAATCATTAGTCATTAGGAAAATGCAAATTAAAACTACAATGAGATACCACATTGGAATGCTGGAATGAAAATACACCAAATGTGGAAAGGATGCTAAGTAGCTGGGCCACTCAGAACATGCTGTTGGAGATTCCAACCATTCTGGAGAACAGCCCCATTTCCAGCCACTCTAGAAAACAGTTTGACAGATATATAGTGAAATATATACTACCCAAGGCTGAAACTAAGATGAAACAAAAGAAGGCCTATATCAGGTCCACAATTTATGTGGACCTAAAAAATATAAAAATATAAAAAAATATTGTAGTTCAATGTTTTGAATAACCACAATTAATGTAAAAAATATGTGATGAACAAATT
Organism: Myotis davidii; assembly: GCF_000327345.1. Taxonomy (NCBI): domain Eukaryota; kingdom Metazoa; phylum Chordata; class Mammalia; order Chiroptera; family Vespertilionidae; genus Myotis; species Myotis davidii. The sequence continues at coordinate 7,601,881 of NW_006300375.1, read as the reverse complement.
TCAAAAATATAAATAAAGATAATATTATATAATTTAGTAATTGTTCTCCTTGGCCTTTATCCCAGAAAAATGAAAATATATGCTCACACATGTATGCTCATAACAGCTATTGCCCCAAATTGGAAACAACTCAATTGTCCTTCAAAGTATGAATGGTTAGACATATTGTGGTACATCCATACAATGAAACACTACTCAGCAATAGAATGAAATAAACTATAGATTCCTAGTACAACATGGATGTATTGCAAGGACATTATGTTGAGTGAAGAACATTAATCACAGAAGTTAGAGCATACAGGCCAACTTCTCAAGCCTGAATTCTCAAAGCTACATATGAAATTGAGGACATTCATAAAATAGGAGATGCCATGTTTTTAATTTCCCATACAATTCTCTATGCAAACATCACTAGTGTTTTGGGCTCCCCTTGGGTTATTAGAGTATTAGTAGAACTATGTTGGAACTTATTCCTTCTGAAAGCATCTTTGCTATTGAAATTTGAGTGCATTAGGATATTTGAATATAATACAATGAAACAAAATTAAGGAAATAAGTTGCCTTAAAAAGATGTGAATATTATGTAAATCCATTTGCATAAAATTCTTAAAATATCAAAATTATAGAGATGGATAGCAGGTTGGTGGTTTCTAGGGATAGGGAAAGGAGAGTTCCTTTCTGTGATGGAACACTTCTCTCTCTATGTAAATATGCTGTGGGTATTCCTTTGGATGGTATGTTTATTTTCTTTTATGGTGCTGCATTTTTTGAGAGTTACAATAAAGTGCTCTTCTATATCTGGATGGATGCACTAAATTAACGACATTTTGGGTCATAGAAAAGCATGGCCTAGCTCCTTTCCTCCTTGGAAGGCATTGTGGGCCAAGCCTAGGAGAGGAGGAATGATTAGATTTAGTGTGATGATGAGGGGGAAGTGGCCAACATAGGAAATGAAAGAGGGAACCCAAAATCTGAAGGAATAAATACGACCAATTATATGAAAAAATGCTAAATATATGGCTTGCAGAATGATGATGATGTCTGTATTGTAAGATGAGAAATGGCATCATTAGGACATACAAAAAAGACTTGAAGAACAAGAAATGAAATATTTTAGCTTCTTTGTTAATATTATGGAGGCTACAGAGAAGATTTTTCTCTCTTATGCTTTACCAGCATGTTAAAGGTACTTCAATCTCAGCTATAGGTATTCAAAATTTTGTTCATATTTTATGATTACAAGAAAGACATCTTCAGGGGAAGTAGCTTTGTCTTCAATATAAATTTTAGACAGCAGCATTAGTGGCATTAGAATTACACCCATCACAAAATTTTTCCCAAAACAACAAAAAACACACTTACAAAAGAGGGCCAATTACAGCTCTTTGTATAGTTATAACAAAGATAAATGTATTGTGCATATAATTGTATAATTTTCACTAGGATTGTAAAAGTTTCACAAATGGAATCTCATTACTCTAGCTTTCAGATTTTGGGAATTAGAACAGTGATTAGGAAATTTCTGTGTCATTCAGAACAGAACAAAATGATCAAACTATGGTCTGTATGTGGGGATCAAGATATGAAAATTCACCTGGCTGGTGTGGCTCAGTGGTTGAGAGTTGTCATATGCACCAGGAGGTCACCAGTTCGCTTCTAGGCCAGGTCACATTCCTGGGTTTCTGGCTCCATCCCTAATAGAGGGTGTATAGGAGGGAGCTCATGGATAATGTTTCTCTCTCATCAATGTTTCTATCTTTCTCTTCTTCTCCCTTCCTCTCTCTAAAATAAATGAAAACATATAATTTTTTAAAAAGAAAAGATGAAAATTCTATAGCCAACTCTGCTAGGATCAGGAACTGGAAATACTAAAATCTGTCAAGTTAAATTTTTGCCTTCCTTCAAAGACCAATAGCCTTTAAATGTCTGTTTAACCTTTATTTAGTTGAGTGCATAGACAAAGACATTTTTTTATTCAAAGTTTTATGCTTGTTTAAATAAGGAATTTATTACTATAAATTTTCTAAACAGTTCTTTGAGAGTCATTTTAATTATGCATATTTTATATATAGCTCACTTCATTTGTCCCAGTAAAACCACCCTACACCTAGCTTTCTTTTTTTCTTTTTTTTTTTCAGAATATCAGCTGCCCGTGAGTGACAATTTCACTGGCTGGTGAGTCCTACAGTTCATACCTTCAAGTGTTACTCAATTTGCACTTTTTCATTTGTGTAAGGTGTCATATATGGAATGCTTAGTTAACTGACATCCCATCCCAATGTATTTCACTAATGTAGGATTT
>NW_006300375.1:7597709-7599538 GCF_000327345.1 Myotis davidii | reverse complement strand
CCTGCTGAGAAACTACCATTCATTTAATCCTTAATTTGATTATGCTCTTTCTGCTCTTGTTTTCCTTTTTCTATATTTACCCTATGAAATTAATTGTCCTTTGGGTAGACAGAAAGAATAATGGCATGAACCTGGCCATTTGTTTTAGAAAGATAGTCACTAACCATAGATATCCCAGAAGAAAGCCATGGTCAGACCCCAAGGAGTAAACACCTGAGATATAATAGATAAACTTGAGTAGATAACAAAGTAGTTGGCTACATAACTATATCAAACCGTTGTTATTCCTAGAGGTTCTAGAAGTTTCCAAGTATAGGTGACAGATTGTCAGCATGCATAATTCTCAAGAAACAGTAGGCGGTCTTACCTAGCCAGTTGCTAAGGATGCTATATTTTCAAGGGAGTTAAGACCTTGCCTTCTGAGGCATTTCATCTTTAGCTTGGAAATAAACAAAACAATAACAAAGTAGAAAACATGTAATAATGGCATTGTCTCATTCAACATACATGTTCCGAACCATCCCATTTCACTTGGAGACCACCACTCCTAATACTTAGGTAAGATTTGAACAGAGTCCGAACCTATCAGAAAGCCTGAAGTAGTATAATTAGAAAAGGTTTAAGAAGCACCAGGGGTTGTCACCTGAATTTCTCTGAGCAATGACAAGACACTAAAACAAGCAGTAATGAAAAGACTGCCCCAGGGATTATAATTCAGTCGATTGAGAGTTTCAGCTATCTCTTTACTATTTTAAGTATTTAATGGCTACTAAACTTGAGTCACTAGTGGCTACTGTGGGCATTGGCAGGCAGTTTAGCAATGCCTCCCCAAACTCATATACTGAGAGGATTTGAGAAAGTGAGAAAAGCTAAGCTAAGGAGAGTTGTTTTAAGACTTTCTGACCAAAAAACCTATAATGGCACTTCAATGTATTATGGGTTGAGGGCGTAGTTGGATAAGAACCAAGAAAAAGAAAATGTCCTAAAGACTTCTGGGATGATGAAGGCAATTATATGCCAAGGAAGGCAATTATATTCCTTGAATTATATATATTCCTATATAATTATATATATATATACTAGGGGCCCGGTACATGAAGATTTGTGCAAGAATGGGCCTTCCTTTCCCTGGCTGCCGGCACTGCCTTTGCTTGGCTGGAGCCACCTTTCCTCTGCCCAGAGGCCCAGAGCAGCTTGGGTGGTACAGAATGCCTGCATCCCGATAAAGACTTCTGGGATGATGAAGGCAATTATATGCCAAGGAAGGCAATTATATTCCTTGAATTATATATATTCCTATATAATTATATATATACTAGGGGCCCGGTGCATGAAGATTTGTGCAAGAATGGGCCTTCCTTTCCCTGGCTGCCGGCACTGCCTTTGCTCGGCTGGAGCCACCTTTCCTCTTCCCAGAGGCCCAGAGCAGCTTGGGTGGTACTGAATGCCTGCATCCCACCCCGCCCCCAGCCGCTTAGTGCCTGCATATGCAAGTGAACCCACCATCTTTATCAGGTTAATTTGCATACTCACTCCTGATTGGCTGGTGGGCATTGTGAAGGTACAGTCAATTTGCATCTTTTTCTCTTATTAGTGTAGATATATATGCCTTTTCTCTGTGTTTAAGGAGTATTCAGTCATTTATAGAATTAAAAGCTACAAGCAGTTTTATGTTTTAACAGTTTATAGCATATACTTTTTACAGCTTTCAAAACTTTCCCAAAAAAACCTTTAAAAAAACTGTGAAGGTGCCAGGCAGCTGTTAAGCAATTGCAAACATTTTAGTGATCCCTAAACATACTTTACACGAGGAAAATGTTTTTTCCTCT
>NW_006300375.1:7593659-7597199 GCF_000327345.1 Myotis davidii | reverse complement strand
GCCACTGTGTGGTCACAAGAATTTCTTAAACCCTATGTGTCTCAGTTTTGCCTTATCTAAAAAATAGGAATAATAATGATTACAATGCAGAAGATTTTTCTAAGGATTAAATGAGATATTAAACATGGAAATCACTTTTTAAAGCTTGTGTTAAGTTACATATAAATTCTACCTGTTTTATGTTCACAACTGAGTGACTATACATGTACAGAGTTGTACAAGCATCACCACAATTTTATTTATCTTAAGTTAAATGATGGTTATGGTTGTCAGTTTTATGATGGTTCTCTGGGATTCCTGGACTTTGATTATTCAATCATACCTAATCTAGGTACAGCTGAAAGGTTCCAAATCAATTGACCTTAACATATAGCCATGATCTGAGTAGGCTGGACCTAATCCCACAAATCCTGGGGGAAAAAAAGAGTTTTCTCTGACTGGAGACTGAAGAAGTTAGAGAGATTCAGAGCATGTGAAAGATTTGACAAGGGAGGTTTCTCCATTGTTGAAATGTAGTGGGCTCTAAGAGCTGAGAGCAGTCCCAGCCAGCGGCCAGGAAGAAAACAGGAGCTCAGTCCCTGCTATAAGCAGTTCAAATACTTTAGCGGGGAAATGTAGTGTATATGAGTAGAGGATTTTGAACTGAAGCAGGGGCGGGAAGTTGGCCAATAAAGGGTGTTAAGTCAAGTCACCATAAGAGGGCACTAGGAGCTTAACTCCTTAGCGACACTGGGAAGAGTGAAATCAAGCTTCAGGACTATCCCACACAGCAGAAGAGAAGGCAGAGGTGTTTGTAGTACATCTACTCCAGTGATCCATTGGTTGAGGGCTGCTTCCTGAAAGTATTAATAGCCTTTCCAGGGTTTTGAAAAAGCATTATTCGGAGACATACAAATATATATTTTTTATTTTTATTTATTTCTAGAAAGAGACAGACAAAAGGAGAGGGAGAAATATTAATTTGTTGTTTCATTTATTTATGCATTCATTGGTTGATTCTTGTATGTGCCCTGACTGAGGACCAAACCCATAACCCTAGTGTATAGGGATAACGCTCTGACCGAATGAGCTACCTGACTAGAGCCAAATATTGGCAGTAAGAAGTCATCGGGAGGACAGTGGGGGCTGAGGAGTGGTAGATGTTGACAACTTCTACTATATCTTTATTAAAATTTTCATTTAATACTACATTATATAACTAAACCATACACTAAGGGTGGTAGGAATTACTATTTTCCTACCACTTACAACTCTTCCTTCTGGTGAGATTCACAGGTTGGGCCCACGAATGTCCTGCTTGAACATTTGACTAAAAGAAAATACCAGATTACTTTCCTCAAGAATTTATTCTGTCATCTAAAGTACTTATATTTGCAACATTTACATTTCTTTCGGATTGTTCTTGCTTCATTTCTCTCAAAATTGTAGGCTTTCTGGTTACTGAGTAGATCTGGATTTCTTCTATCTGCTTGAACCTTTAATGTCACTAATACTAACCCAAGGCTTGCTGTGCTCTTCCTTTCCCCTCCTTGTTCTTTCCCTGACCTCTGAGAAGCCTTGCATTAGCTTCACTTCACTCCCAGAGCATTAGAAGAAAGGGACACAGGGATCTTCACAGTTGTCACTGCGGGTGCTGTGGTTGGAGGTGTGCAGCAGAATCTGATCAATGGTTTCCTTATACACATGTAACTGGTTTAGTCTCAGGCATAAAAACAAAGAGTAAGTATTTTACTTACAGTCAAAATAACTGATTAAAAGAGCTATTCATTTGCATACATATGACAGATGACTATTTAAAAGACATAATAACAGATGACTCTTGGAAATAAGCAGTATGTATCTTAAACAAAATCCAAATTATGCAATATTCTATAGATGAATAACCTGGTTGCTTCAACAAACAGAGAAGGAGAGAGAGTTTGGAAGATGAAGCCCTAGCATGAAAGTATAGAGCATCTTTTGCAATAGTGAAAATAAGGAAAATTGGAAACAATTTAAATTGATGTGTACATGGATAATTAAATTTTAGGCTCCTAACCAATGGAAAAATTTATAAAAATAATTACACAAAGTTTACTCATTAAAAGATGGTTCAATCTCTAAAAACTACTTTTGACTACAAAGAGCATGTTACACAAGAAACCTTGGCAACCTCCTGCTCTTGGCTGTCCATCCTTCTCACTACATTCTTGCCATCACTTTTGGATTCTTGAACTCACCATTCAAGGCCTGCCCTCAGTGTTGTATTTATGCCACCTCTTTCTACAAGACTTTACCTAATTATTCAAATGGCTCTCTGCTACTTTATTCAGACTTTGCTCCCCAGCCTACATATTTAAGCACCATTCACACTCTTTATTCTTTTTTTAAACAGCAATTATCACTTCCTGATAATTCTTCAGGAAGAATGTAAAGTCAAAAAGAGTCACAAACTTTATATTGTTTTTGACTGTAAATTCAATTTTTAGATTATTGTTTGGCATATGGAAATGCCAAAAGTATTGGTTGGTGAATTAAGTGAATGAATACCTAAATTATTATACCATTTGTAAAGAAAAAAAGATCATTTACATATAATTACACATGTACTAATAGCAGAGTTGTGAATGAGACTGAAAATCAAATTCATCATAGCAGAGAAAGAAACTTGACATAAGGAAGAGCTCACCTCCTAAATAATATTTTATTAATTTTAAAAATCTGAAGCAGGTTGACCAAATGTCAGGAGAGATAGGATGGGATGGTGGGTACTCTGGTGTTCATTTCGTTAATCTATATGTTTAGGGTGTTTGAAATATTTTAATATGAAAGTGATTAAATAAATAAAGCAATTGAGAGGAATCAGAGAATGGCTATAATAAAGTGCTGATGTTGTTTTGTGGGTTTTTTCTTCTTGCTTGCTTTAAATTAATCTTTTTTTACTGCCTTGAGAATGAAAAAGTACATTTAGCTTTATGTGAAAGTGAGTTATAATGAAGATAAGAAAATAAAAGAAAAGTGCAAAATAAAATTAAACTATTGACCTTAATGTACCAGTAAAGCAAATTTTCTGGCAGTGGCATTTTCTTTTTTAAAGTGGAAGTTAATACTTACATGAAGAAGTAAAATAAAGAAAAGTTTCATATCTTCTTCCCAAAATTCAAGGGCTATTTTGTAAATTCTGGGGATGATTAATTAAGTATGGAATATAGGTAATGATACTAAATTTTAATCAAGACAGCAAGAAAATGGTACATTATGGTTATATGGTTTTACATTGCTCAAATTTCATTTAGAAATATGTATGAAAATTGCTTTAGTAGTAGAACAGACAAATGTTTCTCCTGATTAAACTTCTATTTGCCTTTCTTTTTTAAAAAAGAAGTTTTTATTGATTTTTGAGAGAGAGAAAGGGAGAGGGGAGAGAGTAACATGGATGTGACATGGAAACATGGATTGGCTGCATCCTTCATGCCCCCACCAAGAATAAGCCTGCAAACTGGGCACACGCCCTGACTGGCAACCCTTCAGTGCATGAGATGACACACAACTGAGCCAACT
>NW_006300375.1:7585958-7593098 GCF_000327345.1 Myotis davidii | reverse complement strand
GTGGGCTCCCTCCTGCACCCTGGTGCCCCTGTGGCCCTGCTGCAGCCTGTGTTATGTAGGATCCCACCTGCATCCTGGTGATCCTGTGGCCCTCCTGCAGCCTGTGTTATGTAGGATCCCACCTGCATCCTGGTGCCCCTGTGGCCCTGCTGCAGCCTGTGTTATGTAGGATCCCACCTGCATCCTGGTGCTCCTGTGGCCCTGCTGCAGCCTGTGTTATGTAGGATCCCACCTGCATCCTGGTGCTCCTGATGGCCCTGCTGAAGCCTGTGTTATATAGGATCCCACCCAGATGCTGGTGGCCCTGCTGCAGCGTGTGAACGAAGTCCTGTGGAAGTGTGCTTTCCAGGACTTGCAGAGCTGAAACCCGTGGGCATAAGATGATGCAGAGACAGGATATGCTGGGTAGTGTAGTCAGGGAAGCTTTTTGAGCAAGGGGGTCAGCCTGAGGGCAGGTATACCAAGATAACATAGAGGGGCACAAAAATTGTGTGTTAGAGTGTAGGAATTTAAGGAGATTATCAAGAAAAAAAAATGTTGGTGGACAGAATTTACCTTCTCTTACGACTGAGTATGTGGTAATGCCCTGAATAAGCAAAATGTTGTTTTGAATAAATTTAGTTATTGTAAAATGAGAAACAAAATGAGCAGTAATGTTAATGTTATGGAAGCCAGAAAACTTAAGCCAAACATTCTTCATTTCCTGAGGAGAATTCCTCAGTGAAGACGATTTGGGTCAGGCGGGGGTTCCATGGAAGCCAGCCTAGCGTGTGACAGTCCATCTCTGCTGGGTTCCTGGAGGGCTGTTTGGAAGAGTCATGAGAAAAACACTTCGTTTCTGTGATGGGAGGTTAGGAAGGTTTTTTTCTGAGTGAATGAATTATCTTCACAGAATGAATCTGGAAATGCTTGTGTGAGCAAGCCCGAGGCCCCTTGAGTTCTTCTGGCTCCACTTCCTGGGCTTCTTGCGTGAGCATCCAGGGCCCCCTGTAACGAGACCTCACGAAAAAATGAGCCAAAGGCTTAGCATGGGTGTTGGCGCCGTGTTTTTGGCAGTCTGCCTGAGAACATCTATTTTGGGTAATTTGTTCTCCAAAGACTCAACGGTAATATTCTTTAATAGGGTTAGAATCACATAATTCAGAAATAATTAGAAGAGTACACAGAGTATAAACCCTGGAGGCAGAGTGGCTGAGTGCAAAGGCTTCGGAGCCCTGGTGCCACCTCCTTGTGTGACTGTGCAAATTTCCTTCTCTGTTAACTGTTGGGAGGGAATCAGTATCTTTAACTCACAGGTTTATTTTGAAAAAGAAAATAAAATTTACAGAGAGTGGCATATATGCGTACTTGATACAAACTGATTCTATATCTTATGCAGCTCTTGCCACAAACTCTTGGTGCCTTGGATTAACCTTTTACATCACTTTACTTTGTGCAGAAATATAGAATGACAAGGTAGGGAGGGACTTGAGGGTAAATTGGTTCAGCTGTTATTTTACTTAAAAATTTCCTGTTTTCTGTATTACAACATTTTTGGTGAGTGGTCATCTAGTCTCTTAATATTTCTCATACTTGACAATGAACTCACTACTTTGTATGGCTGCTTGTTTCACTACTGGGCAGACGTCCTTCTATTCTCCTAAGTAGAATTAAGGTTTCATTTACAATGGAAATATGTTGTAATTTCCTTTGAATAGCAGTTAACATTATTTAGCCTGATTTGTTCATGACCACTTTCTACTGCCAAATGAAAAAGAAAATTTTCTTGATGGTGATAACAAAGAAAAAGAACAAAAGTAGTAATACTTTATATTTTAGTTCCTTATCAAATTTTTAATGCCTAGAGTTTAGAAAAGGGCTCTACAATTACATTGTGAGTTCTAATTTTCAAATATCTTACAAAATTTGGGAAATTGTTTTCAGATCAACACCAACACCATACCACCACCACCACCACCACCAAAAATAATAATTAAACTTGCCATGCTGAACCATAGCCCCAAAAGCAAACTTTTTATGGGCGTGGACTATGAAAAGTCCAGAATATATTGCCTTGATTGTCCCCGTCCAATAGCTACAACAGGAAGATGAAATGAATATCACCGTCACCCAGGTGTCAAATAGAATTAGGTAAAATAAGTTGAATGAATACGTCTTCGCTAGCATATTTTTCAGCTTGCATTACCTATTCTCTATGGAAATGGGTGATATATGTTTCTGCTAATAGAGGGAAAGCAATGACAGCCCACTGTACTGAAGGTTGTTATTAATAATTGCTATGAAGGTTGGATAGAAAGGCAAGGAAAACTTGCACATATAAATACAATACATATACTGCCCTTTCAGTCATCATCAGGTAAAAAATTCTCTATCCAGAGGCCTGAAACATGTAATTGATTTTGATAGGAATTAAAATGCAACAGTAGCATAACTATAGCAAATTCTTCAACTTTTTTGTGTTTTATCTCCCAGCTTTCCATCTAATTATATATCTTGAGAAATATAGCACTCACAGAGAAAAAGGAAGCATGGTGAACACTGAAAGCAACTATTAAATCTTTCTGAGTGTTTAGATGAATACAAAGAGAAAAGCTAATGAATACTAATTTTTGGATGCGGATGGTTGATAATAAACAGACCTGCCTATTCACAAACAACAGCTTCTAGCTCCATACTTAAAACCATGTGTATTTTATTATTACAGTTTGATAGATAATGTAGACGTGGAGGGGAGTGGTGAATATTGTATCCATAATTATTTTTCTTTGATATGAAGAATTATTTTTAAAGAATTAATAAACGTTGTTGAATGGAGTTCCTAAGGCATAAGTTGAGTAAACCTGATGGATAAGTGATAACGTTGCTCTCTTCCCAATATCTTCCTTCACTAGTCTGATAAAAATGATGTGGTCACTCAACTCTGAGCCACTATATGCCCTTTGGTGAAATAGAAATTATAGTCTATGCACTGCTTACATTACTGAGCTTTTGAGATTAGATGATTTCATGCATGTTAAAGTGCTTTGGTCTTGATAATAAACTTCAAGAATTTGAAGAATTGTTTTGCTATTAAATAGAACTTGTTTAATTGAAAGTTTAACTTGAAGGAGCTAGACTTGGGAATTTTATCCCTGAAATAATTATTAAATGTTAAATATTTCTAAATGAGATTTCCCCCTCTAAATTAATGTTATATTGCTATAACTGGACAAAGAGTATACTTATAAATATTTAAATGTCCATTTAGGAATATTAAAATATAGCGTATCTACAGGTTCGAGATTGACCCTTCTGTAATATCCAGTAACTTTTTTTTTTACCAACCACACTTTCTACATTGCATCTTAAAACAATTTATTTGAATATTTCATTCATTTAAAATTACTAGAAAGTCTATGAAAGCTACTCAACATATTGCAAATTATTTAAGGCAAACATGACTTCCTTAATCTTCATATCAATCTTATAAAGTGGAATATCTTTTTTGTAGATAAGGAGACTGAGGTTTATATTTTTATTTCAGACAAGAAAATAAATAGTATGTACGATGAACACTTACATAAGATTTATATGGAGAAAAATTAATTTCCACTTAAAAAAAGATCATGGTATTGTGTGTATTACTTGATTTTACCAGATGACATGAATTAACCAATCACAAAAATGTTTGAAAAATAAAGTAACATAGTTATGTTTTTTAAAAGGACTCAGAATACCTAAACCTGACTCAACAATGCCAAAGCATGAGGACAATTTTCTATACAAATATGTAATTAATACATGCTAGGAGTATCTTTATAGATAGTAAACTCAGACAAAACAGTTCTGACTAAAGAATTATAAAAAATAAAAAAGGATAAATACGAAATGATAATGCAAAACCCAATCTTCTGAGAATTTTTAAAAGAAGGAAGTTCAGTATGAAATACAGATGTAGTAATTACAAGCAAATATCTGAAGAATGTGATAAATAAAATAAATGATGTCCCTCACTTCTCTCATGATCTACTTCCATACCCCAGCCTTATATTTCTATATATTAAACATGGGCATGACTCTTAGTTTATAAAAAGGTAATAACAAGACTAAAAAAGGGAATAACAAGGTTTAAAAAAAAGTACTAACCAGAAAATTACCAGAGATGTTTGGTTGGAAGCTAAATAGGCTTTTCCCCCCTGGAATATTGTTTACATTGAATTCTTTTCAGCCTTTTTGAGGCCAGGAATAGAAGCTATCATCAAATGTGGTCAACAACTTTTTACATAAAAAAATTTTATATGTGTGTAATGTGGATAATTCTGTCTGTCAGCATCAAATTTGTTCATATTTTTAATTTGGGGGAGATTTTGGTTGTTAACCTTGAGAGGCTATCAATATAACTATCTATGCACCTAATCATTTACACAGATAGATTTTTATTTTTTTTGCCAGCAAATACATTTATGCACTGCTTAAGAGCAGGGTTAGGTCCTGAGAAATGTGTTGTTTGGTGATTTTGTCATTGTGCGAACATCATAGAGTGCACTTACACAAAATAGATGGAAAAGCCTACGACACACCTAGGTTATTAGGTATAGATGATGGCTCCTAGGCTACAAACCTGTAGAGCACATTACTGCACCAAATAACATGAGTTTAAATCAAGCACAAGAGAAATAATGCAACCAAGAGACAATGTAAATAGGAGATGTAAGACAGTGCTGCCCCAGTAACTGTTTTACAGCAAACTTTCTTATTATATAAATGAAAATAGTACACTCTAAATGATAAAAGCATAGTATAGTAAATACATAAATCACTAATATAGTTGTTTATTTATGGAGTATTATGAACTGTTTTTAATTGTATGTGTTGTACTTTATAAGACTGGCAGAACAATAGTTTTCTTTACACCAGAGCCACCACAAACATGTTAGTAAGGCATTGTGCATTGATGTTATGGCAATTATGGCATCGTTGGCTGATAGGAATTTTTCAACTCCATTATCATCTTAAGGGACCATTGTATATGTGGTCTACTGTTGGCCAAAATGTTATTATGTGACACATGCCTTTCCAGCACAGTTTTGAATTTCTTATTTGTGAAACTTTTTTAGGTAAGTTGTTCAAAGTTTTCTGATATCATTCAACTGAAGGTAAACACTTTTACATCATTTCCAGAAATTTTTCCTCTATGGAAACTTCCTGAATAGATCATACCCACTTATGGCCAAGAAAAGAAAAAAAAATAAGAAGACAACCTATTTGATGAGGGTTTCTGAAGTCTATAAGACGTACAAGAAACTTGCTAAGTTAATATTCAGTGCCTTTTAAAGAGCTGTAGTCATGCAAAGACAGCTTCTCAAAGAATCCTGCAGCCTAAAGCCATGCTAACGGATTCCTGTTAGTGGTCTAACATCTGAAATGGAAATAATTTAAGCTGGATGGTCAACTGGAATGGCAGAGGAGAGCAGAACCTCTTGGGGGAAGAGCAAGATAGAGAATGAAGAGACCGAGTAAAGGTCAAGGTCCGGGTAAATGAAAAGAGAGTTTGCTGTGTAATGTTTTTACTCTGCTTGGTTTACAAAGTGCTCATCTTTGCTGTGTCCAATACAAGAACTATGCCAAATATAGTTCTTGAATTTTGGCTCCAGAATCTGGCAATCCACTCCTTTGCTGCACTTATTTCATGCTTTATCTCCTAAATTTTACCTGGCTAGTGGCGTGAAACTCGTTTTTGTTGTTATTGTGGTTATTGTTTATTAACACTATGTTTTATACATAATTGGTTAATGTTATATTCTTAAATCTTAATTTTTCCCTGATTTAGAAATTAAGGTTAATTTTGTTTGCTCCAGAGACCACTGCTTCATGTTGCTCTTCTCCTTTTGTTAACAGAGAGTGAAAGAAATGTGCCTGCTCCGATCCCAGCTATTTTGCCCTGGGTAGGTTCAGATTTACAATATTGACACTACTAGTTTAGGTCTGGTAGTTTGTACTAAAATTAGCCTGGTAATTTACCACAACTCATATGTGGCATAACCTGATGGTAAAGTGACCAATTTTTAAGGATTTTTTAATTAAAGAAGAACCATATCATGAATAATTAAAGTTTAAATTGAAACATGATTAAGTTGGAATCATAAGTAATGATAATTTAATTAACAAAAATAAAAAGTGTTGATTTGGTGGTATGCAAGAAAGAAGAAATGGTTTCTGCTTTTAAGGAATCTATAATCTAGTGCACATTCCTGGGTTTCAGGCTCTATCCCCAGTGTGGGGTGTGCAGGAGGCAGCCAATCAACAATTCTCTCTCATCATTGATGTTTCTGTCTTTCTCCCTTACCCTTCCTCTCTGAAATCAATAAAAATATATTTAAAAAACAAACTATATATCTATATACCTATATATCTATATATCTATATCTATATCTATATCATCTACCTATATCTATCTATATCTATCATCTATCTATAACTATATATAAAATACACACACATCAGAAAGGAACACAGACAGCGTTCTTTTCCTTCCATAGCATGGAAGGCTACACTGTTTGCTCTTTCATGATCCCCACATGCTCATCGGCATATCTCTATGGCCTCAGCTGTGCCTGAACATGACAGCTGCTCCTCAGTATTTGATGAGTGAATGAAAGAAGGCAGTTCCCAGGCCCAGACGAACTAGGAAGGAAGCGAGTTCCTTGGTACTAGCCTTCCAGGCTTCCCTTTGAGCTCTCCTTGGATCTCTCCACATACTTTTGTTCACAGCAGCTTGATGTCCTCACCCTCTCTTTGGACTCATGAAAACCTCAAGATCTTTAAAAACCACAAGAATGACTCCCTGATGGCAGAATGTTAGAATTCATGACTGCTAACAGGGGAACACATGTCAAGGGCAGAAATTCTCCATCGCTCTTCCCAAATCATTCCACACAGCTGACTTCTCACTCCAGGGGCTAACCCTGGCCACATTTCTCCTTGCTAGGAATTTTATAGGAATGAGGAATTCGTGTTTAATGGATACAGAGTTTTAGTTGGGGACATGGAAACGTTTTGAAGATAGATGGTGGTGATGGTTGCACAACAATGTGAATATACTAATGCTATAGAGCTATACACTTAAAAAAATGGATGCAATAGTAAATTTTATGTTATGAA
>NW_006300375.1:7555675-7585755 GCF_000327345.1 Myotis davidii | reverse complement strand
ATATATATCTCAAATTGGGGATTGCATTTTGAACCTTCTCTGATCATTGCCTACTTATCGCAGGCCTAGTGAGTGAGTTCCATGCTGGCTACTGCATCAACGGCTTTCTTTTCCTTCTGAAATATTGATGATCATGAAATGTACTGCTGTGTTTAGCTTCCAACACTATCACTGTCTCCCTCCAGCTGAAGCTCAGCAGGCTGAAGGGCTTATGTGGGAAGAAGTCTGTCAAAGTTTAGGTCTCTAAGAAATAGTATTATACCACCAAATTGTTAATATATTTTTGGAAAATTCCCCCAGAAAAATGTCCTAGGTAACTATTTTCCTGTGGGAAAAATGTGGATGTGCCATCATATAAGAAAGCTTTGCTCCAACAAATCAGAAATGATTTAAATGTGAAAAAGAAGAGTTTAAGCTGAAGCTGGTAACTGTATTCAAATGGTATTAAATTTTAGAAGGAAAAGAAGAACCTAAAGCAGATGATAACCAGTCTAGCATAGCGTAGCTGCCAATGCTGAAATGCTGCTTGGTCAGGGTCAGGATCAAGCTAGCAGTGATAGATGGAATAGTATATGTAGTTGAGCAAATATCAGAAAAAGTGCCTGAAGAAGACAAACTCAGTTTAATCAACTGTTATACACTCCACTTTGAGCTATATTCTTGGACCTTAATGGATATTTTTTTGAGTGAATATAAAGAGTGCACTTCTAAGTTGCTTTGCATCTCAAAGAATTTACTATTTATTCATGTTTACTTTACTTGGAAAACAATTCTATGCGTATGAAGACAGAACATTCAGTTATAAAATGGGATGTTATAAAAACCATAGAACCTTTATTATACTGTTTAAACCTTATAAAATACTGAATGGACACACACACACTTTACTTTTTGTGTTCCTGTTGTCAAATCTACTATGTATAACATGACTATGGTTAAGATGAGTGTTCAAAAGAACTAGCCTCTTAATTTTTTATACTGTTCTGTTTTGAAAATGATCTCTGATTCATATGTTTACTTGTATACTGTGAAACTTGCAAAACAATTTAAAACAAATAAAATGTCTTTCTGGGAGCTTTTCTTTACTCTGAAGTAGCTAGGTAAGCCTTTTTGACAAGTTCCATTACAAAGAAGAATTTATCAGTTAGGAAATGACTCCAGTAGACAATGTAGAGGCCACCAAAGAACCTGAAGTAGTTTGGAGTGCTGAATTTTATGAGCAAGGTGCCTAAGTGCCATTATAGAGGCTAATTCTGCACTGTAGATGTCATAAAAATATATTGCCATTAATATCCTAAAGTGAATTCTACCAGAAGACCTTGGGAAGGTGTGTGGGAGCAAGAAACAAACAAAAAAATTGTATCAGTTACCTTGGATTAACATTCCCTGAAGAGAGCAGAGGCTTGTTTCCTTTCATTTGACGGCCACTTTTAACAGTACTTTGGGGAACAAACAATCTAGAAATGTAAAGAGATGTTTACTAATATTAATCTTATAGGTCAATTAAATTATCAAATCCTAATGTTGAGGTAAATACTTTCTTTTTTTTAATTAATACTTTCTTTTTTAAAGCAGAGTTTTCTCACTTTCAGTGAATGTAGAGATTCCTTTTATCATATCTCTAATAAATGGGCAGTTGGCTGCTCGTTTTCCCATGCAAGGTACTTGGAGGACAGTGGTAAAGACACACACTTTGCCTGGCTGGCGTAGCTCAGTGGTTGAGTGTCGACCTATGAACATCAACTAGGAGGAGGTCATGGTTCAATTTCCAGTCAGGGCACATGCCCGGCTTGATCCCGAGTGTGGGGCATGCTGGAGGCAGCCAATCAATGATTTTCTCTCATAATTGATGTTTCTATCACTCTCTCCCTCTCCCTTCCTCTCTGAAATCAATAAAAATATAATTTAAAAAAACACACTTCATTTTGAGAGAGTCATTTTGGAACATAAATCCTGGCTCTCTTGCTTGAACCTTTCTGAATGCCTCTGTTCTTATCATCAAATATTCTTTAAAATTTTATAGAGTAGTGAGGATTAAAGAAATCCTATATACAAAGGGACTAGATTAGCAATAAACCTATTTTTAAATGCCAATTTAATTAACTTTTGTTTTAAAAAAGCTCATTGAAAGACTACTTTTCTATAAATTCCAAACATTTGTTCAAGTCCTGTTGTACCACTAAGAATGATTCTACTTCATTTACTTCATGATACCTTTTAAATATTGAAAGGTGGTCATTAAACCGTGTTTTATTGATTCTAGACTAAATGAGTAAACACACTTACCCCCTGCCCCCCAAAATAACAAACACCAAAACCCCTGTTTTTCAAGCACTCCTCAAGATACAGTATTCAGACCCTCCTCCAGATGGATTTAGAATTTTCAGAACCCCTTTAAGTAGTGAAATTCCCCCCACCCCTACCCCCTCACTCAGAATGAAGAAAGAGTGGAATATTTATTTTGACATAGAGTGTTCTGGAAGCCTCTTTTTGGGAGATAGCAAATCCCGTGGAATGTGATTGAGGAAAGATTGGGTGTGGAAAGTATCCTTGAGGGATTGCTGAAAAGTTATTTGAGAACTAGATTGAAAACAGGTCTCAAAAGCCATGCCAACTGATGTAAATAGCCTTACATTTATTTTAATGAAAGGGGGGAAATAGTGATTTTTTTTAAAGAGGAAGTGATATATCTGAATCTGTGTGGTTTTCTTTGTTTATTTCTGCAAAGGTCACTCTGACAGGATAGATTGGAGGAACTGACAGTGGGGCATAGTGACAAAGAGCCCAAAAGATTCTGCAGTAGTCTAGTGAAGACTGTTGGGGTCTAAACAAGAGCAATGACAGTGAACATGGAGGAGGCCAATCCAGGAGAATTCTGAGAGGGACAAGAGAAGCAGGGTGAGTTGGCAATTTTATTATTTGAGCAGGCAAATGAATGGAGAGTAGGACCTCACTGGGCACTCTGGGGAGGAGTAGTTTGCATAAGCCACAGGGTGTAATAACTCCACTGAGGGAGGCTGTGTTTGAAGTTCCTAAAGAACACCTTACCAGGGAAGTCTTTATTAGATGCTCTGCTGAAATAGTAAAACAATATGTCTCTTTAATTTTCACTAATTCATTTAGAAATGTTTAAATTTCAGCTTGCATTTCTCTTGAGGAACAAATATCTTCTAATGTTTATAATATATTCTGGAGCTCAGAAAAGATCTCAGAGGAGTAGGATATTTATGGAGCAAGGAGGAGTCTCTAAGGGTCTGCTTCCTGTGGTAATCTCTCCTAGCAGCATTTCATTCTTTCAGAAACAGAAAAAATGAATATGGCAGAAGAGTTAAAGCATTTTCAAACACCACGTCGTTAATTATCTCTACACGACTGAATCAATAATATCATTTGCTGTGTCTTTGTGATCAAAATGAATTATCAACATTCGCACAATAATTTTCAAAGCACATTGGCATATAGATTCCATATATAATCCTTGCAAGCCTTTTGAACAAGCTGAGACAAAGCCTGAAAATTGCATTGCTTGTTAAAGAAAATTCAAACGTGGATGCAAAAAAAGGGTTAGATACCTTTCTCAGAGTTAGGTACGTTTTCCAGGTTACTGAAAAATATACATCATTGTTAGCAAAACTTGAACCTGAGCCTGAATCTCCAAATTAAATCTAGCGAAGGATCTTTTTAAATCCTTATGAAAAGCAATTCTTAGTAGGTGCATAGAACTTTGCAAGGCAGTGTATAAACTTCTGCCACAAGGATCTGCAAGATTCTTCTGTTACCATGATCACAGAGATAGCAATGTGAGGAGTGAGAAGACTACTGCAGTGTCTAACAGTAGAAAGCAAAGTTCTAATGGAAAACAACCACAGGAGGAAAAAACATTGCGATGGCATTGGTGAGACTTGCCGCTTCCCAGTAATTGTTACACTAGTATGATGAGGGTTCTAAGGGTTCACAAAAGTAAAAAAATAGAAGTAGGCTTTAGCAAAAAACCCCAAAACTGTTAATGTGGATTTTAACCTTAAGAAGTTGGATGTGCATTTGTCTTAAATGTAAAATATAAGGACAGATTGCCAAGGAATATGGATAGTGATATTTTAATGTAGTTTGAGTTGACAACTGGTGGGCCATTTACAATGCAAACATAGTGATAACACATTCATGATCAAGGTCCTAGTCTGTAAAAGAAAAACAGAAAATAAACATAAGGCACTTTGGATTTAAAAAAATGGACAAATAGGTCAATGGAACAAAATTGAGAGCCCAGAAATAAATAGGCCCATATAAACATAGTCATCTGCTCTTTGACAAGAAAGCAAAGGTAATGTAATGAAGAAAAGACAGTTTGCTTGTTGTTTGTTTGTTTGTCTTTTGTTTTTTGGGTTTTTTTTTTTGACAAATGGTCCTGGAAAAACTAGACCTCCACAAGCAAAAAACAAACAAAAAATTTAATCTAGACACAGACCTCACAACTTTGCAAAATTAATTCAAATTGGACCACAGAGCTAAATATAAAACACAAAACTGTAAAACTCCTAGAAGCTCACACATGAAAACAACCTAGATGACCTTGGGTATGGCGATGATATTTTAGGTAAGATACCAAAGGCACAATTCATGCCTAGGTGATGGTTTATGTCTCACCTCACTTGAGGATCAGTGACTTGAAAACTAGCTGCCCCCCTGTCCCCTAATTCCTTTACTAGGTAAGCCACTCCAAAACTTGACAAAACCGGAGGCATTAGACATCAGGGCAAACCTACCCCCACTCCAAGTCTAAGAATAATGTCATCACTAACCCAGTGGGATAGTGGCTCAAAATTAAGTTGAATTAATAGAATATAAACGTTAATTTTCTTCACACCTGAGTCTGTTGACTGAGAGGCAAATCTGCTATATTTAAAATTTTCTTATGACCTAGAGAAATTTAGAGAGACTATTTTTGGATAATATATTTTTAAACATTGTTAACTGTAAAATAAGTATGGAGAATCTTAATAAAAAATTAACTCAAGCTTGGGCAGATGTTATCAGTGATTATATCTGTAGAATTGAGGTGCTAAAAGCTGTGCAGGAGAAGTCCAAGGGCACAACAACTATATTTTAAAAATTACCATGGACATTAACGTATTTATGCCACATAATAAAAGAGAGAATTCTGAAGATTCTATTATCTCAAATGCACAGAAGCAGATATAACTACTTGACTTTCTCCATGTCTTCTGCAAGTTTACCCTGTCTAATATATACTACAAATTTCTCACACTATCAGAAGTATACTCCATTATAGATTGGTAAAGTTGAACATCTGAATATCAGTCAAAAATGTCAGTTGAATGAAAGAATGAAAATGAGAAAAGAAAGCATCTCTGCTAACTTCAAAAGAGGGGTAGGGATAATTAGTCAACAAAGAAAATAAAATTAGAGATATGAATGGATTCTGTACAAATATTTTAAATATTATCTTTCTCTCAGCATGTCTCTTACACTTTTAATACCATATTGATGTTGAGATACCCAGGAATTCTTCTTTATAAAAATAACACTTTTATTCTTTGTTTATTTTCCCAATTAAAAGTAACATTTCAAGTGCCTTTCCATTTGGATAACTATTTAAAAGGCAATGGCATAAGAAGAGATGCAAGTAATTGAATGACTTTCACTCCAAGAAGATGTGCACCTAATACCAGGTCATTATTGAACATTAGTTATCTCTATTATGAATAAGAAAAAAATCCAGCTTCATTCAGATCCCCTAGGGGAAAATGTCAGACAAAAACGTTAAATTCTGTATTTTTTATTAAAGAGGCAGTAAAGACGAGGAGTGGGGTAAAAGTCAGAGGCTGCTTTGTTAAACCTCTGAAAATCAAAGTTCTGAGCAAAGGTGTGACTTTTCTCTTGAATGTTCTCAGTTTCTAAATCAAAAGATCATTTTTAGCTGCCAGTATTGTAAATTGCACCTGCAATCTATTAATCAAGCTATGTTCCTTTTCTCTGACATCATCGGCAGTAATAAAGATTCTGCAAAAGGAACTTAGATGACAGTGTTGGAGTTGATGAATGAGACAAAAAGAATCCAGCCTGCTCCTGCATAACTACATGAGCTTAGCAGGAGGTAATAGTGTTAAAAACTTACTTTCTGTGTCTGAGGTAAGTAGAACCTAGGCCAAGCCACCTAGGGAGAAAAGAAGTGTTGAGGGAAGGTCTGCAAAATTCATTGCCTGGCATCAACCATCTTCACTGTTTGCTTCAGTTCCTGTGGTTCCCTATTCATTCAATTGTATTTTGCTTTACTGCAATGTAAGTACAGATGGAATGCTGATAGGCAAAACACAATCACCGTGTTTTCTTCCAAGGTATAGGTTCATAATTCTTCATAATGGTTTGTCTCTTCTCTGTTGTAATGGAATAATCAAACCAGCACAAAATCATTATATGGCTCAAAAGAACAGCCAAACCCAAACGCCAATGAAATGTCTACCCTTTCAAAGGCAATAATGTATTCTAAATGAAAGACATGTATCCAGTGCCAAAGTAGAATCACAGAATATTTTTAGAGCACATCCAATTCAAGCTCTTCATTATATATATGAAGACTGTTACATGCCTCAAGTTTAAAAGCTAGTGTAGAAGTATATGAATCTGAATTTTCTGACTTTTCTCCCAGTGTTTATTTTGTCATATTTCATAGTCAACTAAACCCGAGTCTCAATCCTGACTGTACCATCAATTGGCTTTATGATATTTGGCTTTTTTTTTTTTTTCTTCAGAGAGTCAATTTCCTCATGACTCAAGTGAAAGAAACCACAGATAACTCATAAGATAGTGTTGAGGATTACAGCTGACTTCTTATTCAAAGCATCAAGAAGAATTCCTGATTCATTGCAGGTGCTAAGTAATCTATATATTTAAAATTTTAATATGCAAATAGACCAAATGGTGGAACAACCAGTCACTATGAAGTGTGCTGACCACCAGGGGGCACGCACGGAATATGGTGGGCGTCAGCAACAGACAGCAGAGCATGGAATGTGGAGGGCGTTGGCTGGGCGGGATGGTGGAGCATGTGAGTGGGGGCACCAGACCAAGGTGGGGCGCTGGTCACTGTCATCGGGCAAGCCTCTGGTAGTTACTGAAAATTCTTTGCTCCTGTGTGCTGTGGTCCTACCCGGCACTTGCACCTGCTGCCGGCTCCCAGTGCTGGCCCTGATTGCTCCTCAGGGCCTCTCCACCTCCCCTTGCTCCTGAGGGGTGATCAGGGCAGCAACCACCGCTCGCACCTTCTGCTGGCACAGGCCCCAATTGCTCCATGCTGTCAGTGAGTGTGAGTGGGGCTGATGTCATCAGCACGTGGGAGGGGCAGTGGCGGGAGGAGGGCTGCTGGCAGACAGGGGATGGGGGCCACAGTGGGAGGGGCCAGGTGAGGGCACAGAGGAGGGGCTAAGACCCACCACTGTGCCCACCGCAGCCTCATGGCCCACAGTTCCTTTCAAGGTGCACAGATTTGTTCACTGGGCCCATAGTAGGTATATATTTAGTACACACCATCTCTGGTTAATTCTGTCTGTCAACGTGGCTAGACTATGGTGCCCACTTCTTTGATCAAATACTGGTCTAATTTTGCTGTGAAGATACTTTGTACATATGATTTAACACTTACAATCAATTGACTTTAAATAAAGAAGTTTACCCTTGATAATGTAGTGAGCCTCATCCAATCAGCTGAAGGCTTTCAGAGCAATAACTGAGATTTCCAGAAGAAGCAATTCTGCCTCAAGACTCTAACATAGAAACCCTGTCTGAGTTTCTGGTCTGCCAGCCACATGCCTGCCTTCTGGATTTTGTCTCGCCAGTCCCCACAATCATGTGAGCCAGTTCTATCTATCTATCTATCTATCTATCTATCTATCTATCTATCTATCTATCATCTTCCTATCTACTTACCTGTCATTTATTGTTCTGCTTCTCTAGAGAAACCTGATAGAATCAGGAAAGGAACTGATAAAAGAATGAAGCAAACGGCCCCTCACCACTACAGTACAAAACATTATATTAGTCTGAAAACAAGGTCTAACTCTGTATGCCACAGGGACATAGTTGGAGGTAAGCTTCACTGACATATTTAAATATAATCATTTTACCTTTTCTTTGAAGTATGAAATATTAGAGTTGTATAAGCATTGGCTCCCTTAATCTAAGCTCTTCATTTTTGGATCAAGAAACAGTTTTAACAATGTCATCACGCTGCTTAAAGGAAGACGGAGACCATGGAGACTAGAATTCAGGTATGCTAACTGATTACAGTCTGCTCATGCTTCTCAAGCACATGTGTTGGTACTGGATTATTTTCTCATTGACCTGATGTGGCAATTTGAGTGTGTCCCATGTGGGATGTATTCTCTTTATATTTTAACAAATAAGGATAAAATATTTTCATGCCTTTTAAATATTGGCATTGTTTTCATCTCAACTGGTAAACAAGAATAATGTTATATAAGAATATATAATTTAATGAAGAAGAGGTAAGTACATTGATGCTACTGTCATAATTATGTCTCTCTCATGCTTCCATTATTGTCTTTTCTGAGAAAAATTGCTGAGTCAGTAATGTTATCTCTGGATACTGACACTTAGGCCAGTGAAGAGTCATCCTCATACCATATTCATCTTTTAAAACCTGCGGTCATTTCTTTTACCTATTTTCATGGACTTACTTGAAAAAGAAAAAGCAAACAAACACATGCCATATTTAGAAGCTGGGGATATTAAAAATTAGCTAGGGTGCACACATTTGTATAAGTTAAACTTCAGAAAGAAATGGGCTACATTCAATTTATAAATGTTTCAAAATCTGTGTTCCACTAGTAGGAGGCAGAGAAATACCTCATCCATGAGGGGTCTGCTCTCCTTTATGCATCAGAATGAGTCACCCCTTCTCTTGCCCATTGGGTTAGTGTCAGAAGAGGCCAAGTCCAGAGTCAGAACTTTCATTATCACCCAAGTCTGATGATAAGGGCAGCCCTTCCCCTTTCATACCCTTGTGGTGTCATCAGAGGCCAGAGGGGAACCTAGACTTCTACCTCCATCTGGCAGTAAATAGATGGCATGACCCTTCTTCCGACCAGAGGAGTGTCAGAAGAAGCCAGATAAGAACAGAATATTTAAATAAACTCCAGTCTTATAACATAATTCCCAAAATGCCCTATTTAAACTCACTCCTCCTACCAAGAACCAGGAACAGCTCAGCTTGAATGGAAAAAGACAGTCAATAGATGTTAACATTGAGATAACATAGATATTAAACTTATCTGCCAAAAAAATTTAAAGTAGTAAAAGATTTTTTTTAGCAAGAAATTAACAAACAAGCCCTAACCAAATGAAAAAAAAACAGAAAATCTTGACAAATAAATAGAAAATCACAGCAAAGAAAGCAGAATATATAAAAGCAACTAAATGAAAATTTTGTAAATAAAAAATACAATGACTGAAATAAGAAATTCAATGAATCAGAAGCAGAATGGAAGTCAAAATAAAAATATAGTGTGAAAGAAACTACCCAATCTTTTTTTTTTCTTTTTCAATTACAGTTTACTTTCAATATTACTGTGTGTTAGTTTCAGGTGTATTGCATTGTAGTTAGACAACCAAATACTTTACTAAGTGTTCCTTCAATATTTCCAGTACCTACCTGAAACTATACATAGTTATTACAGTGTTATTAACTGTATTTCCTGTGCTTTAATTTACATCCCCTTGACTGTTCTGTAACTACCAATTTGTACTTCTAAATCCCTTCACCTCTTCCACCCAGTTCCCCCAAGTCCCTCCTCTCTGGCAACCCCCAGTCTGCTCTCTGTGTCTATGAGTGTGTTTTTGCTTTGCTTTGCTTATTTTGTTCTTTAGATTCCACATATAAGTAAAATCATGTGGTAAACAACCCAATCTAAATAGCAGAGAAAATAGATTTTTTTTTTAAAAAAAGGACCCAAACAAATCCTAAGGGACCTATGGAAATATACAAAAAGTTCTCACATTCATGTCATCAGAGTCTGGAAGGAAAGTTGAAAAGGGGACTGAAAAATAGTGAAAGAAATATGGCTATAAATATCTCCCAATAATCAAGAGACATAAACTTAAATATTCAAGAAGCTTAGTAAATTCCCAATAGGATCAATCAAAGAAATTCATAAAAAGATACCTTATAGTCAAACTTCCATAAACTAAAAACAAAGAGAAATAATATAGAATATATAAAATATTCTCAAAACTCATAATTACTAAAACAAAATATCCAATTAGAAAATGAACATTTCACCAAACTCTCAAAAGCAATGAGAGAAATAATACCTTACCTATAAAAGGAAAACAATTAGAATTGCTGGTGATTTTTCATCATGAACCGGAGAAGCCAGAAAGTGGTAGAACACCATCTTCTTCAACTGCTGCCTGGGCACTCCAAAGTTCCCAGGGAATATCAGGAAAGAAAAGAGTCCCAACTTGGCAGGTGTTATCGATCCAAATTACCAAGAGGTGATTAGGCCATTGTTATATAGTGGGGGTGGAAAAGGTTATGTTTGCTGCCCAAGCAGTCCTCTTGAGTGCATCTTGAGTTTTATGGTAAATGCGCAGATCGGCATCCTCAGCCTGGAAAGGGGTCAGTGATTGGGAGTTCAGTAACCCTCAGGGTCCTGTCTAGGTCACAGCCCCAGGAAAGACACCAAGGCCAATAGAGGTGAAGCTGAGGGTAAGAGGCATTTATCTACATTGATGTAGGTTAGGGAAGATGTGGATATGCTTGTTTTCAGGGTGTAAAGGGAATCATAAAATTAGGATGAAGAAGGGATTGGAAGAGTGGGATTATTTCCATGGATTAAAATGATGCTATATTTTTTTGGTAATTATGGTTGCTCATTTGTTTTTTTTTTGTTTGTTTTGCTTTTCTGTGCTATGTTATGAGAGTATGGAGTTGACAGGACAGGTCCTCTATCGAATAATGGGCAAAAACAGTTCTCCTAGCAAAGCAGGGTGATCAGCAAAGATCACAGCAAACGAGAGCAGTGAGTGGAAAGAGAGAGACAGACGTGTTGGTGGGAGGACACAAATACATTTTAATTAAAGAAGTCTTTCTCTTAACAGGTGACTATAAATTCTGCCAAGCTCCCCAAAATTGCTGTTGCTGGTTGGGTTTGTTGCTGAATTGGGGGTGGTGTCTTGGTGAAAAAAATACACATTCATATTTTTATTATCCAGAGCTTTCCCATTCAGACTTAAGAAATGTGAGCGATTGCTTTGGTGTTAAGATCTGATTAAATTATAGTAAAATTATCTGACAAATTCTAATTACTGGAATTAATAAATGAGTGTGAAAATAAAGAAAGGGAAAAGAAAGGCAGAGAAAGAAAGTGAGAAATAGAGGAGAGGATAGGAGAGACTTTAAAAAGTGGAAAACCAAGAGCTGGTGAAGAGAAAGACAAATGAATAGAAAAAAAGAAAGTCTTTCCAACATAGAAACACTGAGAGGATGAGTATTTTTTTTTAACTTTGGGTCATTAGACGTTTATTTTTATGAACTTTTAACACATGATTGAATAATCAGAGAGAAGTACAATCCTATCACAGATCACTTCATAAAGGTCTGAAAATCTGTTAAAATAAAATACAAAGGGAGACCAGCCTTGGAAACCTCCAGGGCAGACGAAACCAGTTAAATCATACAAGCAAAGCTTAACTTAGTTTATTTTACAAATGACCTGGGTCATTTCTTACTTATGCTTATGGAAAGTATAAGCAAAACTTACTGTTTCCCAAGGTTGATATGAGGAAGCCACTGACCAATTCTCTATCATTTAAGAAGATCCTGATGATATAACCAATCACTATAAAGAATATACAGTTGCTGCTTTATATGCTTCTTTATAACAGTTACCCCTGAGCCTCATTCCATGTTTTGGTTTGAGTGCTCCCGGTTTGCACACTGTCTTTCTGGTGTGTGCACAATATGCTTTTCCTAATTGCTACTTCAGTGATTTCAGCTGTTGCTGAACTTTGACAGGTCCCAGAAGTGAATACTGAAGCTAACTTTTTATAGAGAAAATAAATCTTGAATTTGGCTTTCATCTGACTTACCGTCTGGCTACCAGAGAGGTTGAGAAATGGGCATCTTTATACAGATGTTGACGTTTACAGAGGTTCTTAACTCCTACCCCCATCAGTCTGTCAGGGCTAAGAGGATAGATGATGCCATGATGATGATTTTAAGGCCACTCCAGAAAGGAAGTGAAGTTAATAATAAAAAAAAACCTGCAAAAGTACTTCTGCAGAATTTTCTGTAAAGTTAATGGGTATCTCATATTTTCTAATGATGGAACTCAAGCAAGAACTTTTCAGAGCTATGTAGAGTGGTTGGGAGAGGAGTTCATTGTGGGTAAAATCAATGCCTAATTTGAACTTGCAGGCAAACTGAGCCCAAAATAATGTGACATAAAGATGAAGGTCAGGATTCAAACTTCTATGCCAAACATAACTTCACTAACAAAGGGTCATCCCCTGGGAGTGGGTAGAAACTATAGAGTATGTTCATGTGAGAAGTGGCTGGAGTGAGACCAGAAAGGGTAGATAATCTATGGCATTGTCCTCAGAAACCAAGGTGCCCCCACCAGCTGGCATCTCCTCCTGGCTCTCACAAGGAGACAAGAGGAGGCTGGAGCATTTGGAGGCAGGGGCAAATGCAAATGGGAATTCTCTTTTAAAGCATTGATTTAGAGACAGAGAGGAAGGGAGATTTATTGTTCCACTTATTTATGCATTCATGGGTTGCTTGTTGTATGTACCCTGACCAGAGATTGAACCCAAAACCTTGATATATAGGTACAACATTCTAACCAACTGAGCTACCCGGCCTGGGTGTAAGTGGCAATCCTTGAAGGCAAAAACAGTTACTGTCTGGAAGTCAAGAAGAGGCTGACAACTCCTTTGGGAGAAGTAAGAGAAAAACAGCTAACTAGTCAAGAAAGTGTTAAAGCTGTGCAAAGGATAAGGAGTTTAGACCTGATCTACTAAGTACTCAGAGATTGTTGTTGGGAGGAAATGAGATGACACATGTGAGAGCACTCGGTAAATGGAAAGACTCTCTGCTAATGTGAGCCATTAATACTATTATTCTCATCCATTACAAGTTCCTGAGCAGGGGAGTGACTTCAAAAGATTATTGTGGGAGAGATGTGCACAATGGCTTGTAAAGGCCGGAAGAGTTCAGGTGAGGAGAGCTGTAGGATTTTGCTGACTCAGCTTAACGGAGAGTTGGGAATATTCCTTAAAAAGTACAAGTCCTCCTTTCTCCCATCCCTCTCCCCACAAGACCCTGAGGAAAGCCTTATTTTGGCCTGAAGAGACAGCTGACAATAAAATCCTGCTTCAGCCTAATGTAAACCAAGAAAACATTGTAACAGATGCTTACGGTAATCTTTAAAAACACTGGTGATCTATCTGTGTTTCTGACTCTGCTTTCTCTGTGTTTGGCTCAAAATATTTATCACTTCTTCTTTTACTTCTCATTCAAGAGAAGCAGATGTCACAGTGCTTATAGAAATCCATCTGTGTCTAGGAAGAGAAAAACCCATGAAAATGGAGCATGGGCCTCTGATTTTGGCTTCTTCACAGAATACACACCTGTAGGGAAGCACAGGATTGGTTGGAAAGTCTATAAGGAGGACTCTCTGAAAAGTCAGAGGCCTCTAGGTGATTCTTGCCGAAAGAGACAGACCCTGTCTTAACTTTTCCAAACAAGTCTGAGCCCTGGGTGTTTTACTGGAGTCTTTATGTTTAGACTTCAAACCATCCTTGTTTAAAGGAGACTGCAGATGCAGTGTTTTCTCAAGGATACTTACCCTGCTGATGGTATCTAGAGGTTAATTTTAGTTCAAGCTGTTGCTACAATAAAAGCCTATGGAGGTAGGTGAAGGGGGCTGTCTGGTTCCTTTAGCCAGGCAGTCCCTTAGCCCTCTCTTTCACAGGAATGTGTATCAGAGTAATCATTCATCAGTCACTCAGGGTCTGCCGGTCAGCCGCGGCACACACCTTATATCATTAGTGCAGTACTAAGGTTAGGTGAGTAACATGTTCCCACTTCCTCAAAAATTAAGTTCCTAAATCAATTCCTTCTATGTGCCTTATAATACAGTTTAATACTTCATTAACAAGAACAACAATAAAAAACCATGAAGAAATATGCATTTTTAAAGAAGATAAATCCTTAGGGAGGGAAGTTGGCTTGCCATATGAAGAAGGGAGGTAACGTTGCTGAGAATAAAGGCTCAAGATGGATAATGTGGAACTGCAATTCACAGAAAGAATGATGTGTCTTGCAAATTGAATGATGAACTGCCAGGAACAAAATTAGAAATCAATATGCTATATAAAAATTAGTCAGCGTAAGACCAATAGCAAAATACAGTAATTATTTTTAGAGATGGGATTGAGAATCAAAGCAGAAGTACTCGAATTAAATTGAAGGCTGCCACACATTTCTCAAGGGAACAACACCAAAGACTGTCAAAGTAGCATAGCCTTTCTTCTTCTTCTTCTTCTTCTTCTTCTTCTTCTTCTTCTTCTTCTTCTTCTTCTTCTTCTTCTCCTTCCTTCTTCTCCTCCTCCTCCTTCTCCTTCTTCTTCTCCTCATTTTGGCTTAAAATAAATAAAATACCTCAAACAGGCAACCCTTATAAGTGAGCCAGGAGAAAGCCACACTCAGAGGAGCACCGATTCTTAAACAGCATTTTTGCACACGTTGTTTGTTATTGACATCATTGAAATAAGCATCTATTTGCAGCATCTAAGAAGGATTTAAGCATTTATCTTAGAATGCTAGAATCTGGTTATTGTGGTGTACTCACCATGCTTAACGGGAACATGGAAAGTGGCTGAGGAGATCTGAGCCTTCAAAGCAGAGGCTCTGACCTCCGGCAAAGCATGTATAGGTGTGTACACACACACACACACACACACACACAGATACACAGCCTGTCCTCACTCAGGACAAGTATGAAAAAGAAATTAATTTATAGGCTTCCTTCATAATGTTCAATAGAAAAGTGTTTGCAACTTACTAATATTATATTTATGTAAGAGTTAGCCAACATAAGTAAGAAGTTCTAAGATTCTCTACTTTAACCATGGGGATGTTATAGGGCTGGGGAGTTGTATATCTCTGTTACAGGAAGCAAGAAAATGTGCACAAGTTCAAAGGGAAGAGAGAGATAAAGAAAAATAATCACTTAAAAGAGAAGTATGTATGTGAGAGTATAAAACATGAATGTGCTTAAGAATACAGGTCTTGTAATTTATAGATCTAAAGAGTGAACAGTTGTTTTGTTGTGATAGTGTTCTTGTTATTTCTTCACTGGATTCACTTGGCACCAGGCTTTGGGTAGAAAAAAATGATGAGACCAGATCATAAGGATAAAGCATCCTTACACATGGAGCTGGGTCTGTCTCAGCCCGGAGGAACGAATCCACTGAGAGGAAATGAGTATCTCCAGTGTGAGGTGTCAATTCCTGTCCCTAATTGAATATGTATGCTGTAGCAGTAATTTGAACGTTAAGCTAGGGTTTAATACACACAAGTGCAATAACTGGTTAGTGGATGAAAAAGAGGGTTTAATAAATTCACACATAGTAGTTTCGGCAGAAACATTGCAGTGAGAAGTTGGCCACCTCCACCGGGAAGAGGGACTTTACCAGAATGTGATCATGCTGGCACCTTGATCTTGAACTTCCCAGCCTCCAGAACTGTGAGAAATAAATTTTGATGGTTAATCAACTACCCAATCTACGCTATTTTGTTATAGTAGCCTGAACAGACGGAGACAGATCCTAATATATAGTTTGAGCAATGTGCTTGTTTGTTGCCTTTTTTTTAGGGTTTATTTTAGGTCCCCCAAATGATTATTCTTTATAATAGGCTTTTTTTTTTCTTCCAACAGAGTCACTAACAGTATGGACAAATAAAGTTTATACTGTGGCACAGATAGCAATTGTAGCTTAGTATCAGACAGCTGTTTTAGAATTAGGGAGGACTCAGAAGGAGTGGGGCTACTCTGTATGCCAGCCCCCAAATACTATAAAGGGAGCTCAAAGCACAGGCCTTTGTGTATTTGTGTGAATCCATACTATCATTTATAATTATTAAAGATAAAATTGAATTTTAAGGATAATGAAAACGAATAGTGGAATGAAAACCTTGCATCCTTAGTTTGTAGTAACACCTCACTTTTTAAGCAACACTTAATTTCAACCTCAAATATTTGGAATACAGCCAGTAAACCTGTAGTGAGTATAAAAAAGCATTAGAAGAGATTGAGTAAGTAATTAAAATAATTAAAGTTTATTTAATTTTGGTGTGAGTATAAATTTATATAATGTTTGATAAAAGAACTTGGAGATATATATAGTGCCTAATTTTTGAGAAAGTTAGACCTTGAAATCACAATTAGAAATCAAAGTCCAGTTTTTGTTGGACAAAAATGATTTTCATAGAATTATAGCCAAAAAAGGAATTAATAGAAACATTATGTGGAACAGAGGAAAATAGCTAAATAAACTATGGCATATTTCTACCATAAATTTTATATGAAAATTAAAATTCTTGTGTTTAAAAGTTATTTATTGACATGGGAAAATATTTCAATTTAAATGCTAAGTAAAAAAAGCTGGATACAAGCTGTTTCATTTAAAAAAATAACATTAAAGATAATCACACTAATAGTAATAATATTAAACACTAACAGTAGAAAATACACTAAAATATTGAGCTGTTGTCTGGCTGCTGAGAAGAAAGATGGTGTATTTATTCTTCACATTTAAACCTTTCTACATTTTGTTATTGTTTAAATAATAAGCATGGGTCGATTTTCAGTCAGAAAAAAATTATAAAGAGCAACCAAATATCTCCTATAAAATGCAAGCTCAAATGCTTTGCTTTTAAATGACCTCCCACAGCCAGCAGAGTCTTATTTTAAACGTTTAACGATTGGATTTCAAACTCACAGCAAATTGGTAGCAGGAATTTAAAAGGAGGGATGATGGGATCTACTATATAAAGACAGAGTGGCAAAATATAAAATAATTGACACCTTACTCCCTAAGGAAGGAACAGCAATATTATGGAAAAATGTGCAAGTCCTCTAAAATCATAACTTACTGAGACCATTTAGAGCAGGGACTAATGAGCTACCCATCTCGACAGCCTTTCAGGGAATCGATAATATGTGGAAGAAAGATTTCTGCAACAAAAATTAAAATTATTTGATTTAAGTCCCTGATCGTGACACCTCCTAGCTTGTAATCTTTTAAAAATTATGGAGCTTTTTTTTGGCCTTTTTGCTTCTTGCCACTTGTGCTGACCATGTGCCTGGTAGCCATGCCTCGCAAAATTGAGGAAATCAAGGACTTGCAGCTCACAGCCAGATAAAATGATGCCAAATCTGTCAAGATCAAGAAAAATAAGGATAATGTGAAGTTCAAACTCCCATGCAGCAGATGCCTTTATACCTTGGTCATCACAGACAAAGAGAAGCCGAGAAGCTGAAGCAGTCCCTGCCCCCAGGTTTGGCGGTGAAGGAGCTGAAATGAACCTGACAGACTGATCTGTATTAAAACGTTAAAAATTAAAAACAATTTTTAAAAAATTATGTAATATCTTTAAGACTCAGAATTGTCAACTTCTAAATGGGAATAATCAGACAATAAAGTGGCAAAGGCCTGGAGCAGGGAGTGGGGACAAGGGTCACTGAAACCCAGCAATCCTATTTAAAGATGTTTTAAAACAATTAAAGTTATAACAATCTAACTGCCAGAATTGCACTCTGGGCATCATATCTTTGGTAAGTTTTGTATAATCAGTTTGTTCTTTCCTAATTCAAGGTGAGTCAAGTGGTTTTTTCCTGAGCAGGATGCAAGGGTGATTTCTTTCCCAGGTTCTTGTCCAGGTGGATTTGAAGAATGAAGCCATGGACAAAAGGTGGTGTATCAGTGATGGCGAACCTTTTGAGCTCGGCGTGTCAGCATTTTGAAAATCCCTAACTTAATTCTGGTGCCATGTCACATATAGAAATTTTTTGATATTTGCAACCATAGTAAAACAAAGATTTATATTTTTGATATTTATTTTATATATTTAAATGCCATTTAACAAAGAAAAATCAACCAAAAAAATGAGTTTGCATGTCACCTCTGACACGCGTATCATAGGTTCGCCATCACTGTGGTATATGAAAAGGTGGAAATTTATTGGAAACAAGTACAGACTCCCATGTAGGGAAGTTGTCCCAAAGGGGGTAACCCACTAAGCTCTTTTTCCTAAGGTTTATAAAAGCTGCAGTTCTTTGTTTTTTTTTTTTTTTTTTTTTGTATGTATCCTAGATGATTCTCTTTTTTTTTTCTTTCTTTTTTTTTTATTGCTTAAAGTATTACAAAGTCTTGATGCTGCCTTCCAATTGGTAGAATATCAACTTCAAAGCTTAAAACCCACATGGTGACCCCTCTTTTTCTCCCCCTTCAGTGGTAGAATTCTCTATCTCCTGTGAAATCTGTCTTCCTCTTTCTCCCATTTGTTGGCATTTCTCTATCCTCTGTGAAAGTTTGTTTCCTCTTTCTCCCCATCCCCTGTGGCTGTTCCCTATCTTCTGTAAATGGATGTCTTCCTCTCCCCTTAGGCTGGCACCTCTTTTTTTCCTCTGTGAATGTATGCCTTTGGGCAGCTCCAAGCCCCCACCTTTGCAGTTCTCCCCCATCGACCCTCTTTATTCCTTAAAACTCCCTAAATTTGCCCTTTTTACCCCTAAAACTCCTTTCAAAGGGAACCATAACCTATAGGTAAAGTGTCAAAGTGAAGAGTTTACAGTCTTGTCCTTTTGCTCACTACCTTTCTGCCTCCGTGGATTTCCAGCCATGGCATAGATACATTTTTCCAAATGAAGCAGATAAGAAATGAAGAGATAAGAAACAACAACTTGGAAAGAGTCTAGAAATAGCACACCATGTGCAATGAACCTACTTTCAGCTTCCACAGTGTTTTTTTGCCCAACTCCCTACAAAGGGCATCCAGAGAAGCCATTCTGTCTACTCCAGAAGTGGAGTCACTTGCATGGTGAGCAGAGAAATGGGCTCAGTTGTGGGCTCAGTGAACTCACTTACCTTATGAGTGGCCTGAAACTAGCACAGTTGAAACAAAAAGAGATTCAGAGAAAGCTGGGATTCTTGTGAGCATTTGATGCTCTCCTTTAGGTCTTAAGAAAGAGTTTTCTAGGAATTGTGACCACAAAATTTGGAAATTGATTCTATTTTGTGTCATTGGGTAACTGCTTCTAGCACTCAGCTGATATATACTGGTCCCGTCCAATCATTTAAAGAGCATATCTCTTTGGAAAATAGTAAGGTTTTAGATAACATTCAGTCTGGCCCACAGGTTAAAATTGAATTGGTGATACTAATTTTATTATTGTCCTCCTGATGTTTTTCTAAAATGATGCCTGCATTGGAAATACATTTTTGAGTGCTCCAATGTAACCAATGATGAGCTAAGGCATAATAAAATGATGTTTTTTGTTAAATGCATGATACCCACTACTTCATACTTTATCTATTTTTGAGCTGCAGGTTGGAATAATAGGTATTTCTTAAATTGTATGATGATTGGGTAAGAAAATGTATAGAGAATAGAATTAGTATTTTAAGAATTGTATTATAAAA
Organism: Myotis davidii; assembly: GCF_000327345.1. NCBI lineage: Eukaryota > Metazoa > Chordata > Mammalia > Chiroptera > Vespertilionidae > Myotis > Myotis davidii. The sequence continues at coordinate 7,566,009 of NW_006300375.1, read as the reverse complement.
TAATAAAATAGCATAGATAATGACAGTGGAAGAAAAAGTATGTGTTTTTGAGGCAGAGTAGAGTTTCATAATTTTTGTGTGATTTTAAAAATCAATGTAGAAAATAATGGAGAGATAAATAGAATAAAAATGTATTTGTGGTAGATTTATGAGTATTTACTTTCCTCTCATCCTAAAAGTTATCTTCAGTCAAAAGAGCTTTGACCATTTCTCCTGTAAAAAATATGATCCAACAAAGAAGATCCAGATGGTTAGTGGAATGAAGTTACTGCTTGATCTACAATGTCGCAGAGCAGATGATTGGATAGTTCTCACGTTTATTCAGATTCATGCTCTGTTTAGAATAGACCTGAGTTTTCAGAGAAGGTCTCCCCGTATATTAACACTTTTCATTTATTTCAACTGTTCTTGTGGGCCATACTAGCCAGTAAGTAGAGAATTAAAGTTAAGTCCTTACACAGGGAGATCAGTTATAACGATCTGAAGATAGATGGGGAAATATCTCTTTATTTTAATGGCAATATTCAGGCCTTTGCTTTGAGGTAGGTCAACAAACCATTCTTTATTCCAGGAGTTTATTAGAAAATGTAATTTAAAAATAACCCTGCCATGGGCTTGCCAAAGGATAATTTTGGAGGTTGGAAAACAAATTCAATGTTACAACCAGAGAGTAAATTATCTGAGCTTTGTCTCAGGATATTATGGATGAAGTGTAAAGGAACACACACACACACACACACACACTCAGTCTCTGTTTTCTCCAGATAGCAGCCTATATCTGTAAAACTTAGAGGAATTTTCTTGCTTAGCCTATATTAAATATATCACAATTTTAGGTTTTTAATTTGGCAAGGAAAGTGCCTTGAAGCAGAGAAAGTGATAAAACTAACTTTAACAATATAAAAATACCAATTTTCAAGGATAGTATTTATCATTTGCATAATGTGTTATGTGTAAGACCAGGTTTGGCCATGGTGGTTTAAGATGATAATGTTTACATATTTGAACAGGTTATAAAGTTGTCTTTCAGTAAGAAGGCAATGATTAAGGCTAGGAGAGCCCATGAGAAACTGAATGCAAAGGAAAATACTAAATCCCTCTAAAATTCATGTGCCCAACACCATAAATTAGAATCTCACCTCGATACCTTCTGTAATATGTTACAACTTTAATTATTTTTAGTTTCTCTGGAGCAGTATTCCAAAGGGCTGGCTCATCATAGTATCTATTGCTTCATCCTAGAATACAGGTACAAAAAAAAAAAGAATTATAACTCCTGGACTGGTTGCCGACGTGATAATAAAATGAATGCATGAAAAGTAGCCCAAGGAAGAATATTTTATTAGATCAATTAATATTGTAGAGGAGCTTTGTTCCTGGGTTAATCATTAGTATGAACTCTTAGCTGGTAGTTAAGGTTTGGGGCTAGTCATAAAAGTGACTTGGAAAGGACACCTCTGTCTTTATTCTCTATCAAGGACTCTAACTCAGATTTATTCAATGTGGTATCTGAAGATTTTTCAAATGACACATTTTCCAAAGGAATTTGAAGAAGGGTGTTGAGTTACTTTTTAAGGGTGTTTCACTCATTTTCATTAGAACTTTTATGCAGATGAAGAAAACATGAGAACAGCTAGGTACTAAGTTATTGATCATATTTTAAAAAAATAAAATATAATGCAGATTTAGCTTAATGTAAATGCAACCTCGATAGTTAGTGCCCCCTATGATCCCTCACTTTTTAAAAAAAAAAGTGTTAACTTTGGGTGTTATTATGTAGTTTGTACTGTCTCTTCCGGTGTCAAATCCTATCTACCGGATGGTGGAACTTGATTAATGACAATAGGACTGGTAGGTCTGTGTTCCAGACCACCCAGTGAACCATGCCCCTCTCTTTTGGATGCCTACAAAAATATGAGATATCTGGTAGACCAGATATCCATTCCCTCTTCTCCTAGCCTAGCCAACCTTTCCGAGAAAGGGTCCTTACAATGTCACAAGTGACTTAAAATATTAAAATGACAAATATTATCAGTCTTACTAAGTGTTTCCGACTGTGATGTCACATGTTATTGGTACTTGGATTCAATGTTGTGTATTGTGACGAGTTATTTAAAAATTAAAAAGAAGAGAAAAGATTAGAATTCATTGTATAAGAACAGTGTAAACGTTTTGAGAAACCTTTTTTTGTTTTGTTTTGGTTTTGCATTTGTATAATATACTACAGGCTCGGTGCATGAATTCATGCACTGGTGGAGTCCAGTTGGCCTGCCCCAAAGGGGGCCGACTGGGGGCAGGGTTGGCCGGGGCGAGGGGCAGTGGTTGTTCTGGTCGTTCTGCCATTCAGTCACTGGGCTTTTATTATATAGGATTAGTCAGCTCAGACAGCCATAACAAAATATCATAAATTTGTGTGGCTTAAACAACAGAAATGTATTTTTCTCACAGTTCTAGAGGCTGTAATTTGGGTTCAGGGTGCCAGCATAGCATCATCTCATACACCAGAAAGTGGTGGATCGATTGCCAGTCCGGGCACATGCCCAGGTTGCAGATTCAATACCCATTCCAGTGAGTGCAGGAAACAACGGAATAATGTTTCTCTCTCTCCCTTCTCTCTGAAATCAATTAAAATGAGTGATAAATAAATAATGTTCTATAAATATGGTTTTAATGGGAAAGACATTAGTGATCTATGAAGTGAAAAACTCGTCATAACACATAAACAGCATGACACCATTTTTTTTTTAAAGTATTGATTTCAGAGGAAGGGCGAGGAAGAGATAGATAGAAACATCAATGATGAGAAGCATTGATCAGCTGCCTCCTTAGGATCAAGCCCAAAACCTGACTGGGAATCATATCATGACCTCCTGGTTCATAGATCGTTGCTCAACCACTGAGCCCCATTTTTATCAATTCCAGGTACATGAGGTACATCGGCAAGATCTCACCCCTAGACAAAAGCCTGGAATTGCCCAAACTCCTTTGCAGCTAGATTTCTGGATATGAATTAGTTTCTGCCGATTGGATGCGCTTGCACAATATTTTGAAGGCAGAAGTGGGGCAGAGGCATCTTCCCGCAGTTTGGGCTGTTTGATGCTGGTGATCATGTTTGCAGAGATGTGGAGGCTTTCTGCAGCAGAATCCAGGCTGTGCACAGGCAGTTGTGGCAGAGGCAGTGCCCAGTGACCTGTTTTGTGGGAGCTGGAGGGCACTTGCGGGGGCAGCAGTTTCCCTATCCCTGGGTTACAGCTGTGCCAGAGTGTCCTATAATTCAGTTGTGGCTGAGAAGGCACCTCCTCCCACTGGTCAGGGAGTCTTTCCTGGGGGTCCAGCCTAATAACCAATCCTCCAGTTTTCCCATGATGTCCCAAGCACTAATTCCCTGTGCTAATTTCTTTCCTGCCTAAAATAGCAAATATCTAAAAAACATTTCGGATCCTCTGCTTTCAAAGAAAACAATGCCGCACAGGGTCAGGTATGAGAAGTGGGTGAGGTGTTGCAGAAGGCTCCTTCTTTGAGTCTTAGCTTCCTCTTTTGTAGAACGGAGACCAAAGATTATCTGTTCATAGTTACTGAAGACCGTGGCAGCTGTGTTTACCAAAGATGGCCACAACATTTTCCATCTCTTCTGTGACCTTGTCACTTTCCACCACGTCCTCTCTCTTGAAGCGGGACTGACCTCTGACACACTGGTAGCCAGTACACTGGTTGCCCATAGAATTCCAAGGCCAAGGTGGAGAAGGCGCAGGGGCTGCAGCCCGAACCACTCTGCCAGGGTTTCCAGCTCCCCTGCTCAGGGCTCTGGCTGGCGTGGGGCCTTGCCCTCCTGGCTCGCTTCCCCTCTGGTGAGTGGCCCAGCACCTCGCTGCACACCATGGCCCACCTGACAGTGCTTCTGGGCCCAGCAGGTGGGACAGGGTAAGAGTTCAGGTCAGGCCTCGCGCCTCCTAATTTCTGTATGCCACTGCCCCCTGTGCCCCGTGACCCCTATTCCTGCCACTGGTCCAACTAGGGCCAGATGCCCAGGTGCTGTGCACAGCCCGTGGGGACTGCTGTGGCCACCAGGAAAGCCTCCCTTCCACATCTTTGACTCCGGTGACCTGATCTTAGGTCAACTTCCATCAAAGAAGAGCTGCTGGAGACCGTGCACCTCCAAGGTCCCCAGACCCCAAATTTCTGCCAGCCAAGGTGGTTGGCCAGCTGGCCCCGCCCTGATTGGGGTGTTGGGGGGTGCTCCAGCCCGGATCAGACTGGTAACCTGCCGCAGTGCGTGTCATAGCCACTGGTCATTCTGGTCGTTCTGCTGTAATGGTCATTGGGTTTTTACTAGTATATATATATATAGATATTTCTTACTATGGGTTTGTACTGGATTGACTAGTGTTCCCTCAAAATTCATGTCCACCCAGACCCTGTAAATGTGACCTTATTTGAAAATAAAGCATTTGCAGATGTGATGAAGGAAAGGTGATGCTTAGGGTGAGTCCTACATTCAATAGATCTGGTGTCCTTGTAGGAAGAGGGGAATTTTGACAGACATACAAGAAAGAAGGACATGAGGCAGAGATCAGAATAGCATAGTCATACACGAAGGAATACCAAGGATTGCCAACAATTCTGGCAATAATTCTGGCACCTTGGTTTTGGACTTTTAGTGAGAGAATAAATTTCTGTTGTTTGAAGCCACCCACTTTGTAATACTTTGTTATGGCAACTATGTAAAACTAATACTGCTTTTAACAAATATTTAAAAGTCTCTGGAATTGGTTAATTGGGACTTCTCTTATAGTGCAAAAGAAGTCCCCTAATGTCCTCAGGAAAGAGGAAGGCTCCTTTCTGTCTTTCCCTGCCTCCCGTGACTTTAGTTACACCGCTGTGCATCAGATAAATTCCTTCTTAAATCTTTCCATTCTACCACCTCATGCCACCCCAAGGTAGAGTGATCAGTCTGCAATTAAAGCCTAAGATGTAATTCTCTCAGAATGTAAGATTCTCTTTCTTCTATAGTAGGAGATCTTGTTGGTGCTCAAGAAACAGTTGTGAAAAGAACAGATGATGTTTCTGATCTCTTGGGATATATGGGAATAAATAAATCTTTTTCATGCTTTAACATTACAACTTCTGGATTTTAGAATAGATGTAAAGAGCCTTGATGCCAAGAGATGTTCATATTTTATTCAGAGATAATCATATTTCAGTAGTGGCCCAATTTGAAATTGAGTGGACCTCAGCCTCCTCAGTGATGGTAGGCCCAAAATCAATATACTTTTATAACCTGGGTCACAGTTAGGACTTATAAACCATTCTGATTGGCTATGCTCTTTTAATTGATTGAAACATTATGAAAGAAATATTTCAGTTCTTGCTGATTATAAAAATTATTAAATATGTAAAGTTAATTTCACAGGTGAATTTCTATCTTTATCAATTACATTCTAGCTTGATCATTTGTAACTGTTGATTACTATTCCATAATAGAAATGTAGTTTGATATATTTAAACATAGATTCAGGCTGTTTAAAATTCTATAATATTAAAAATGATTCTAAAATAATATAAATTATACTGCAATCAACACCCTTGTGTGTATAACTTTATACACAAATGTTCAGAATTTTAGTGTGCTGCAGTAGGATTATTGAGCAAAAGTCAGTAGATTTGAAATTTTGATGGATGGTGATAAAATGCCCTCCAATTTATAGACTGACCAACAATATATGAGAATGCTTATTTTCTCACAACCCCAAACTGAATATCATTAAATGCTTTTAATTTTTGCTATTCTACTGAGTGATAAATAATTTATCATTATTGTTTAAACTGTTTTTCTGATTATCAAAAAAGTTTAATTTCATTTTATGTATTAATATTCAGATATTAAATGGCCATTTTATTTTCCCCTGTGCTACAAACATATATTTAATTAAATATTTACTTTCTACTCTTAGGTGAAAAAATAATTATATACTTTTTATGGGTATTAAATTTTGTGATGAGTACTGCATATGTTTTCTTTTAGTCAATTGTGTCTTTTAACTCTGTTTATGATCTTCTATCCTAGTCATAAACTTTTGTTGTCAACATTTATTCACACTTTACTTTTTGGCATTAGGATTTCCGACCTTTATTTATTAGCATTTGTTTGCTTTTTAGTACAAAGGGAGTAGCCGATATTCTTGTCTGTGGTTATTGAGTAGTTAAGCTGTTCTACCTATTTGTAATGCCTTGCAGATTATCTATAAATTTCCATGTGTGCATAGGTTCCTTTGTGTGCTCACTATTATATTCTTCTAATCTATTTGTCTAACTCTGGATCAGTGAGATGCTGTTTTAACTATAGTTATTGCTAGTAGTTTGCTTATTTGGTAGGTAAAAAGTTTTGTCTTTGTTCTTAATTTTATTAGTTAGCTTTTTGTATTTATTTTTCTGTAAAAATCTTAGAATCAGCTTGTTTGGTTTAAAAAATGTCATTGGTGATAAATTTAAGGGATATATTAATTTGGGAAAATGAATATCTAGGTCTTTCCATTCATTAAAAATTTCCTTTATGGGTTTAAATAATACATTTTTTTATTTTTCTCACATGAAACTTTAAAAATCTTGTTGGGCTTATTTGATTTATTTGTGAAATTTTACAATTCTACTCTGAAATAGATTTTTTCTTTTGTTGTTGTTTTTGGTAGGTAGCTGGGTGCTGAAATATTCATTTTTCTATGTTGAGCATGCCATCCTATTGAATACATTACAGTAATAGTCCTGTTCTACATAGATATTAGATGCTTTGGTGTGAGACTCTCTTACCATTCTCTTTTATTAGCTTCTTAATCCCGGTGATTGTGGAGAGAAGGAGATTTAATTTTTTAAAAAAGTTATATTTATTAATAAGTTTAAATTGTAAAATGTTGCTTGAATCATGAGGCCAAAATGAACTCTCCGATTTCTCTTTCTGAGTGATAACAGCTTTAGAGTTATAGACCTCTCCTTTAAAAAAGAATGGTATTGGGAGAATGTCTTAAAGGGCAATGGACAGCAGTAGGAGGAAGAAGAAACACACTGTGCCTGAAAGGTGGCACAGAGGACTGAGCTGGTGTCAGGAAGTGCAGCACAGGTTTGAATATCCTGTTTTCCTCAGTTTGGGGAGAGATACAATGGGAAGAATTCCATGTGGGGTAGGTTTGGAGACTTTGGGGCCTTTGTGTGATAATGTGGCCCTGTTGTGGTATAACCATCTCAGCCTTCCAACATCACACCTCCTCTCTCTTGTTTGATAAGGCTTTTTCTCCATGGTTTGTAGAAAGACCCTGCTAGTGTCTTATCAGAGGAGTTTCCATTTCAAGAGGAAATTAATTTTCCCCGGGGGCTCCTTTCCCATCATTGCTTGTTATCTCCAGGCCTGCACTGAGAATCCAATTCTAGTATGTATTGGAGACCAATTAGGAAGTCCAACATGGAGAGAAGGTCCACACAACAGAGGCTTCAAGATTTCCCTCATTTCCCTTGTCTTTCTTTTCCCCTCCCTCCATTATTTATGTGTTTGTTTGTGGAGGTTAATTATAAATTTGGGTCTAAGCATAGCTGATTACTGAAACAATTGCAAAAGAAGCAGGGGGAAAAGTCATTGTTCAGGGATTCTTAACTTAGAGCTGAATCTGATAAAATATAATAATTTGAATTGTTTTTTTGTGTGTGTAGGGATGTGTAGAAGGAGTATGTTTGGGGCTCTATACCACCAAGTTACACTAAGTTAATTAGGAGCTTTTAAATTTTTTATTACTGAAAGAGGTTTTGTGGATATTGGAACAATACCTAGAATATAATGGGTAGTCAAAAAATACTTGTGAAAGGAATAAAACACACTGGGGAAGTAGTGAGAGTGATTGCAAGATAATTGAATTTTAAAAGTGTTTGGCTGATTAACACCCAAGTCTCCCTTCTTTGGGGGTAATTACTCATATTATGTGAGTCTTGGTGAAAGGTTGTACATGCCTCTAATTTTTTTCCATTTTGGTCTTAGAAATTCACTTTTTCATCAATAAATGTTACTCATTTGAAATGATTTCCTGTCTTCAGAAAATTGTTTAATTTCTGCTTTGATTCTTATTTCTTTTATTTTGCTTACTTTGGGTTTAATTTGTTCTTCTTATTCTAGATTCCTTAGGTGGAAGGTTAGATTATTCAATTTAAGTATGGATTTTTTTTTTATATATAATCAATACTATAAATATATATATTCAATACTATAAATTACCCCATAAGCACTGCTTTCACTGCATCTCACATTTTTAAAGGAAAATCAGGTGTAGATTAGGGTCATATTGTCAAAGACTTTGTACATCAAGTCAAGGAGGTTAGATTTTAGGTCATGGGTATTTGAGACCTAACAGAGGTTTGATACAGTCGGCTTTGGTTTTCCAGGTCATTCTGCCTGCAGTGTGGGGCCTGGTCTAGAGGGTGGTATAAGGTTCTCTTCAGAAGTGGAGACAAAGCATCACAAAAAGGGGCTGCTTTTTATTTCATTTATTTAATCACAAATAAAACTGTCTGTGATCAAAAATGACAAAGTTAACATTGCTGTTTTGGGTTGCTTACCAAAGAAAATTGCAGGTCACACCCAAAGCACAGCTATTCTCATGTCCCTACCCTGTTCTCTAAGTTTCAGAGGTATCTAACTGTGCCTTCCCTTTAACCCTCACAAAATGTTGGACTTGGATTTCAAACTCATTGTTGGAAGTACATTTGTAACTGTCCAATTTTATTAGTTTTAATGGTATTCACAAATCACAGAGTGTTATAAGTAGAAGGGAATTTATAGAAAGTGATAACCTGGGGGTCTTGGGAATCCTAGGCAGTGTGTGAAAGTAATGCCAGAGATCAGTTCTAGTTTCAGCATTTCCAAAGCTTAACATATACTTAAATTTTTAGTCATTCACAGTCTCAATACCACAAATTTTGATAAGTTGTGTCTTCATTTTAATTTAGTATATTTTGAAATTTCTTTTGAGATTTATTTTTGACCTGTGTATTATTATTTTTCTGAATTTTTCATCATCATTATTTTTAAATATATTTTATTGACTTCAGAGAGGAAGAGAGAGAGAGGGAGAGATGGAAACATCAGTGATGAGAGAGAATCATTGATTGGCTGACTCCTGCATGCCCCCCACTGGGGATACAGCCTGCAACCTGAGCATGTGCCCTTGACTGGAATCAAACCTGGGACCCTTCAGTCCGCAGGCTGATGCTCTATCTACTGAGCCAAACTGGTTAGGGCATTATCATTATTATTTTTTATTGAATTTATTAGGGTGACATTTGCTCACAAAACCATACAGGTTTCAAGTGTGCAACTCAATCACATGTCATCTGCACACTGCATTGTGCACCCATCGCCCCAAACCAAGTCTCTTTTTGAACCCAGACCCATGCATTATTATTGTTTAATCTCTGTGTATTTTGGAATGTTCCAATTATATTTCTGTTACAGATCTGTAGTTTGATCTCACTGTGGTCTGAGAACAGACATTGGATGACTTCTTTTTTATTTTTATATTTCAGATTTGCTACTGCTTGTTATAAGGCTCAGAAGGTGGTCTATCTCTGTGGATGTTCCACGTGAGCCTGAGAAGAATGTGTATTCTGCCTTTGTTGGATGAAGTAGTTTATAGATGTCAATTATACGCAGTTGATTGATGGTGCTGTTGAGTTGCACTGTCTCCTTACTGATTTTCTGCCTGCTGGATCTGTCCCATTCTAAGAGAGGAGTGTTGAAGTGTCCAACTATGATTGTGGATTCATCTATTTGTCTTTGCAGCTCTGTTAGTTTTTGCCTCACATACGGTAGTATGATGTTCTGTTGTTAGGCACATACACGTTAAGGATTGTTATGTCTTCTTGGAGAATTGACCACTTTATCATTATGTAATGGCTTTCTTTATCTTTGATGATTTTTCTTCGAAATCTGCTCTGTCAGAAATTAATATAGTGATTCCTGCTTTCTTTTGATTAGGGTTAGTACGGTATCTTTTTCTCCATTCCTTTACTTTGAATCTACATGTGACTTTATATTTAAAGTGGGTTTCATACAGACAACATATAGGTGGTGTTTTTTAATCTACTGTTCATTAAGACCATTGATGTTCAAATGGATTATCGATGTAGTTGGATTAATATCCACCACGTTACTCTTTTCTATTTGTTGTCTTTGTTCTGTTTCTGTTTTTGTCTCCTACTCTTTTTCTGCCTTTGTGGTCTTAATTGAGCATTTCATATTATTCCATTTTCTCTTCTTATCAGTTGCACCTTTTTTCCCTTTTTGTGTGTGGTTGTCATAG
>NW_006300375.1:7555064-7555598 GCF_000327345.1 Myotis davidii | reverse complement strand
TCTTTCCCCCCTTCACGGGTTGTGTGAATTCTTTATAAAAACAAAAGGTTCGTCCTTCCTTCTGTTTCTTCCTGGACCAATATTTGTGTGTCTGATATTAATTTGCATAAATTCCTAGTCATTATTTTTTCAAATATCTCTTCTGTTCCTTTATCTCTTTTATCGCACTTTAGTATTTCCATTTTGTGTATGTGATGCTTCTGTGATTGTCCCACAGTTCTTAGATATTCTGTTCCTCTTTTTTAGTTTTTGGTCTTTTGCTTTTCAGTTTTGGGGATTCTATTGATATGTCTAGCTCAAAGATTCTTTGCTCAGCCATGTCCAGTATACTAATAAGCCCATCAAAGACAGTCTTCTTTCGCCTTACAATGTTTCTTTTTTTTTTTCTTTCTAGCATTTTATTTCTAGGATTTGGATCTTTCTTAGACTTTCCATCTCTCTGCTTACATTGCCCATATATTCTGGTATGCTGTCAAGTTTACCTATTAGAGTCCTTAACATATTAATCACAGGTGTTTTAAATTCCTGTCCTCA
>NW_006300375.1:7548629-7555041 GCF_000327345.1 Myotis davidii | reverse complement strand
AGTCTCATTCTGATTCTTGCTCTGGCTTTTCAAACTGTGGGTTTTTGTTTCTTTTGCCTGATGGTATGCCTCAGTATTTTTTGTTGATAGTCAGACACGATGTACCAGGTGAAAGGAACTGCTGTAAGCAGGTCTTTACTAACGTGGTGGTAAAGTTTAGGGCCAGGTAAGCATTCTAAGTTCTGTTATTAGGTCTCAGTCTCAATTAGGTGAGCCGCTGGGCTGTGCATTTCATGTGTTTCTCATTTTCTTTCTCTCCCCTTAGTGGGCCAGGGTGACTAGCATGGGCTGGAGTTAGGGATTTTACTCATATCACATGGAAGCCTAGAGCCAGCTGGAGATGGTTAGGAATTGGGCTCTAGTTAAATAGTTTCCCCTGAGTGCTGGCCTTGTTGAGATCAGGACCCTAAGAAGTATTTAAAAATGGCTCCATTTCTCCTCTCCCGGATGGAAGCCCACGGGGATTTTTCTCTGATATTTACTGTAGGAATATGGATGAGTCCTGGATGCTAATTTCTCAATATCGTGAGCGTCCCCCCGACAAGGACCCCTAGGAGTTCTAACTTGCTGAGTTGTCTGCAGGAGGCCCCCAGCTCCAGCTGACATTTTCTTGCTTGGCCCTGGCTGCGGCAGGTCGTTTAGGCGTGAAGTCTCTGCTTTGGTGAGTCTGCTTTCCTTTTTTTACTTTTTCTGTATCCAGCATTGGGGGCAACAGTTTGCCATCCCCTCCTCTCTCTTGAATCCAGGAAGAGTTGTTGAATTTTCAATCTGCTCAACTTTTTATTTGTTAGGACAGAGTAGTGACTTTCAAGCTCATTACCTGTGGAACCCTTACCAGGATGTCTTCCTTCCCTTTTGTTCTTTTCCTGTGCAACTGTCTTCAGCTGGTCCAGTCTGCAAGGATTTCTACCTGTATTTTATAGGCCTTTTAGTTTCACTGCTGCTGGAACATTTCTCACAGTGTTATATTCAATGGTCATTTCTCCTAGCTAGGAGCGTTTTTAGAATGTTTAATTTTGACCGCTTAAATATTTTTAAGGTCTCTCAAAAACAGAGTGTCTATTATTTAGAGTCTATTGCTTAGAATCCTCTGTCCCCAGAAACTACAATTGAGCGTTCAATAAAATGTAGAAGGCTAATTCACAAATCTCTCTACCTATTTCCTAGAACAGCTGATGCCATGCATTTCTCAAGAAATTGAACATCTGTCGTTTTTGTTTCAAAAACAAACAGAAATGTGGAGAGATACATAGAGCACAAAAGCTACAATTATATTGAAAACACTAAACTTTTGTGAAAGCTCTGTCCAGTGCAGGGTGCATAAACCAAGGCGGAGGGCCATACAGGGTGGGATTCTAATAGAGACATCCCTCATCAGAACTGGGAACTCACAGGGTTGAAGCAGAAGTAGTCGGCATTATGAGGCTTTGCAACTGAAGGCTGCGTTGTCTGGGTTCAGGACAAGACCTTATTTTTCAAAAAGGTGTCGGAGTTTTAGTTACAGACTTTGAAAACCTTCTGTTAAGCCAGATTTACTGAATTTGTCTCTTTACTGTGTGACCTAATAAGGAATGAGATTCCCCAAGGCCATCAAATGGACAGATTTGTTGCTCTCCTTAATAGAGTTACACAAAATAATAGAGTTACACAAAACAGGTTTGTAATTTAAAGAGAATATATTTCAAAATCCGATAATGTTTTTGAATTTTTCACAGTATTCAGTTGGTAAAGAAAGGTTCGTTTTCATCTTAATTAGTGATATCAGTACAAAACATTTTTGAGTCATTTTGAAATAGTACTTTAATTTCGCTTGTTTATTTGGAAAATCACCAACTTACATTTAAAAAGCAGGAAGGTGGGGGTAAGTGGGAGGTAATTAACCAAAGACTTTGTATGTATATATGCATAACCCATGGACAAGGACAGTTAGGCGGTGAAAGCCTGGGGCAGGGGGTGGGGGTGGGCTGGAGGAGGTTAATGGGGGAAAGAGGGGGTCAGACATAATACTTTCAACAATAAAGATTTTAAAAAAGGATTAGTTGTAATATTTCAAGGACTGAAATTAGAAATCTTTAGAGACTACCCAGTTTCCCTATTTATCTGCCTAAACCTGCTTTCTCAATTGACTAACTTCTTACACCTGATTTCTCCTTATAACTTCAGCTTCCACATGATTTGGGCTTTCTGTGACTTTTTATTTTATTTCACTTCTTATTAAGGAAATTTTCAAACTCACATAAAGAGAATTGTATGACAAACTCCCATTTATGATTGCCTTGCTTCAACAATTGTCAACTTTGCCACAACTTCTTTACATACCCTATCCTCTTTTAATGTACTTGTGCATATCCATTTATTTATTTTCTGCATTATTTTTTAAAATTCCCAGTTATCATGTAGGAAGCAAACTTTTTTTTAAGATAATTACCAGGTAATTAAGAACTCTTGAAAATGAATAGTAGTTCCTTAATATTATATCTAATACCCAACTCATATTTAAATCACCCAGATTGTATCAGAGATTATTCTGAATGTGATAATATTGCCTCATGGAGTTACTTCTTCCCTCTTTTCAATATTTCTGTAAATTGTTAGTTAGATATAGATTCATATTGAGGCAAGAACTTTTTATGGATGACTGTGTAATCTTTTAGTATTTCATCATTAAGGTAATAATGAAAGGTTCTGCATCCACTTCTTATTTGCAAATGGAAATCTTCTAACACTATCTTCCTTCTTTCTATTTCCTGGAGTTCCATGAAAACGAAATTTACCCTGTCAACGTTTAGGTACTTTGCATCTAAACATAAGGAAAAGGTAGAATAAATAATTCACAGCTATGAGTTGGTGCCCTAGCAACTTCAATGGTGTCCAAAGATATTTATATTTTTAGTATAATTATCTTTGAATTTTTGTATATTTAATTTACTTTAGTTCAGAGTATCATTAGATTTCTTTATGCTGTTTAATTTGTCTACTGAGAATTCTGTCAAATTATTTTTGTCCTTTTGACATTAACTCATTGGACTCTTTTTGCTTTGTAGCACACGGTAGCTAAGACACTTGTTTGCTTTTAGTCTTTTCAGTTGTGAGATCAGCTATTAATATTTAAAGAGAAATAGCATGCTGTATTTATTCTGGTACCTCACATTTAATAATTTCACATTTTACTTACATTTTTATTGTACACATACATTTCTTCTCTTTTGATAAAAATCTAAGTTTATAACAATATTGACAAAATTATTTGTTTTTTCTACAAAATACAATGCTTTAAAAATAATGATCCAAAGTATTTTAAATTAATTTAAACACTTATTTTCTATCTGATTTGCAGACATTGTTATAATGTAAGCTATATTTGTTTAGCCCCCTTACCCTCCCATCCCAGTGTCTAGAGATTGTTGTATGATTTGATTTTTAGCATAGGTAAAATATTCACCTGGTTCCAAAGTCAAAATTACTAAGGGATGTTTTAGAAAAAAAACTTGCTTTTCTCCTTGTTTTTTGACCTGTCTTCCCCAGTTAGCTGTAGGTAATAATTTTAATTGTATTTTTGTTATCCTTTCATACTCACAGGCAAAAAATAATTCTGGAAAATTAATTAGCAATCTAGAAATAACTTTTTTACATCATGTTACACACCTAAATAAATGCCATAATTAGTGAATCGCTACATGTAAAACAAATTAATTTTCATAAAATGGCATGTAATGTTCAGTTCCAAACTCTGAAAGGGGGAGACATATCTAACCAGAGAAGCTCCACAATAAAGCACACAATGAAAAAAAAAGAAAGAAGCTTATTTCAAAGTAAATCACCAAGTTGATTTATCATAAAAAATGTTTGCAATAAATCTAAATTATAAAAAATAATAAGTACTATTATTGTGTACGCTCTTCATTTTATTTGATGCTCAGTACTTTTGTGGTGTTTAACATACCATTTGATAAGTGAAGAGCTGTTATGGACTGTTTGTGTCCCTGAAAAAGTCATATGTTGAAGCCCCAGCTCCCAGTGTGACTGTATTTAGCCATAAGGACTTTGGGGATGTAATTAAGATTCAATTGGGTCATAAAGCTAGGGTTTGCCTGTCTTCTGGTTCCACATGGTGGCCAGGCATTTCATGGTGGTCAAACTCTACATGCAGATCTGGTCTGGTGTCCTCAGGAGGCCTAAGCCCCTTCAGAGGCCTCTTTCTGCTTGTCGGTTTCTTCCGTAGGGGGCTTCCTTCTGAAGGAAGGGCTGGTTCTCTGAGAGCTGGTGTCTCTCACTCTCTTGGGTTTGGAGGAATGTCTTGGCTGTCAAAAAGATATGGTGTCTTACATTTCACATTCCCAAGGATGCCCATCTGAGGCTGGATTTGTGGCCATTGAGAAAATACACTTTGGAGGCCATTGTTTCCCCATGAGATCCCCATGATCTTCCTGCTGTTGAGTTCTTAGCTGTTGGCTTTGAAAGTCTGAAAATAGGAACCACTTCTTAGGATGCCTTTCCAAGACGAAAGGCCTGAGGGATTGAGAATCTGACGGTGTGCTCAGGGGCAGGGCTGTGGCTCTCATGTCACCCTCAGGTGCCTTCCACTAGCCAGACCTCTCTCTCTCTCTCTCTCTCTCTGTCTCTCTCATGTGTGTGTGTGTTTTAAACAAACATATACTTATCTATACTCATTCACTTGCTTAGGGTTACACAGCCAAAAAGTAAAATGGAAGAGAAGTCAACTCTGACTCATCTGTCTCAAAATTTTCTTGTTCTTTCCTGTTGTGCTTTCAATAAAATGTTTGTTAAATATATAAAATGCTATAGATAATAAATAAAAAGGGCTAAAGAATATTTCATGAATAATTAATTACAAAGGAATAAATCAGGAAAAATAGGTATTTGAGTGGGTGTGTATGTTACTTCATTAGTAACAGAAAAAGAATTAAACAAGATATTTTTTCTTAATACAGTTAAGTGGTAGCATATGTTTCTCAAAATTCTGTCAATTATTTGTTGAAATCTGAATTACTTTTTAAAATTGGAACAATGTTATTAAGTATATTCCTAGCAATTGGTAAATTGTTTCTGGGAATCAACCATGAGGGAAGACTAATATCACATTTCCCCCTCAAAGTGGTTAATTAATGGTTACTTATAAAACATTCCTTCTAAGACTTGATAATTTTTTTCCTGAAGCTAAAATTATTTATAATTCATCAACTTGTCATCATATGTAAAATAGTAAGAATGAGGAACCCATGAAAAGCATAAATAATAAACGTACTGCCGAAACCGGTTTGGCTCAGTGGATAGAGCGTCGGCCTGGGGACTGAAAGGTCCCAGGTTCGATTCCAGTCGAGGGCATGTACCTGGGTTGCGGGCACATCCCCAGTAGGAGATGTGCAGGAGGCAGCTGATTGATATATCTCTCTCATCGATGTTTCTAACTCTCTATCTCTCTCCTTTCCTCTCTGTGAAAAATCAATAAAATATATATAAAAAAATAATAATAAACGTACTTTTATTTCTAATACTATAGCAAACAAGTATAATAAATGCAAAATTAATGACATACATAATAATTAGGGCTTAAATCGGGTATTTTCACTTGCTGTCCCTTGCTACCTTTAGTTGTTTTTACGTAATTAAGGTAATTGACATATGAAGAGGTACCTTTATTCCAAGTCCTTCTGATTGAATTTGGAAATAAACTCTTGTGTGTTTTTTACCTACACATCTCCCTGAGACATTTTACTTATGTAGCATGATTTAATAGTTTGAATGAAATGTACATTTCAAATATTTTCCAGGAATCCAGGTTTAAAATGTTACTTTGCCTGACATACAATTTCTTCTAGAGTATCTAAATCTTTTCTTGGCTCACAAACACCTTCGAATATTTGAGCATCTCTTAGTCTTTTGTTCACCAAATTATTGTCTTCCCATCCTATATAATAAAGAGGGAATATGCAAATTGACTGTCACTCTGCCACAAAGATGGTGATGCCCACAGTGGAGGTGGGGTTTCCGTAATACAAGATGGTTGCACCCACAGTGGAGGCCGTGGGGCTTGACGGGGACCTCAGGATGCACCCCCCGCCCTGACACTGTGCCAGGGGACCTGAGGCCGCATCCCCCCCTCCTGGTGGGACTTGACAAGGGTGGGACTGGCCGGGTCTGAATCTAGCCCAGTGGGGGTGGGGCCAGCTGGGTTGGGGTCTCGTGCGATTTCAAGGTGCATGTGGGTGGACGGGGACTTGACTTGACTCTGGGTCCCGTGGTGCACCCCAGACTCTGAAAGGAGGAAGATTTTCATATATATTTTACTAATTTTCTTTCATCTCTGACACTTCTATTATAGAGAAAGGACAAATAGCAATATTAAAATATTTCCTCTAATCCTGTTTTAATGTGCACAAATTTTGTGAAC
>NW_006300375.1:7529958-7548362 GCF_000327345.1 Myotis davidii | reverse complement strand
TCTCTGCAGAGCATGTCCCTTACATGTGTGGACTCCTCATTCAAAGCTATCTTGAACTTATTGCACTAGTATAAGAACATGTGGTAGTATTATGGCTAGGGAGTGGGGGTGAGGAAAGGATTGTTTCCTAGCTTCCTTAAATGTTCTGTACAGAAATGAAAAATGCCATTTCTCATATGTTGCTGGCCAGAGCAAGACACTTGGCCATGACCAAATTTAAAAAGTTCAATGCTCACACTTAGTTTTAATAACACAACTGCTTAAGTTTAGGTAACAGAAAATCTGACCAACTTAACAGTGACTCATGGGAGAGAAAAACAAGAAAGGCAAAAATGTAGAGGTTTGCTTAAACATAACTTCAATACAGATCAACAATGCCCATTTAAAAACGAATACTATCTTGGGTAATTAACTGCTACACAACTAAAAGTGAATTATGAACATTAGAATAATGTTTTAAATACCAGTACAAGTAACTGTGATGCCTGTGAAATATAAAATGGGTCTAGAGATTAGTAATAGGGTTAAAAAAACACCACCACCAAATCAAAAGTTACAAAAATATTTGAACTAGTGGTAATCAAATTTGAGGAGGCAATTTCTACCACAAATATGGAATAAAAATTTAATCTTGAGTAGCACAACCTAGTTAAATTGTGACGGATGAAGGAAAGCTGCATTAGTCCAAAATAAGGAAGAGGCATCAACATCAGGATGGAACATTTTGACAGAGACGTTCTCTGTTCAGTGTATTGAAGAAGGAGCTTAGTGATTGTGCGTCAAGGAGACCAATATAAAGAATCCTTACCAGCTGACTTGGTGAACCTTGAAAGTTTCCTTTAGCTCTAAATTATGTGGTATGATTCTATGTCATCATTTTATTTTCAGGGCCATATTATTTTCTACTATATATTCTTGAATGGATTGTTTCATTTAACTTAAAACATGCCATCCGGACAATGTCTTTCAGAATGCAATCTTTTCCCTTAGCTCAGTTTATGGTTGTTAGTATTTATTCAGCCTAAATCCTCTGTTCCCTCCCTTTCATTTCCTCTCAGTCCTCTGCCTCCCCGGACCATCTGTCATTTCCATTTTCCAAAGGAAAACACATTTTCATTTTATAGATATGCCGACTTAGGGGATAACTGGACTATTGAAAGTGAAAGAGACAGATATTGTTTAATAGCAGTTCCTGTACTAGAGAAAGGGCTCCGCTCCTCTCCTTCTCCCTATAGATGTTTCCTTCAGTTAACTGACTTGATATTGTATATATATTTCATCTGAGGCGAAATTAGAAAGACCAGGAGACAGAGCAGAAATGATACTGCTGCTAATTCATCTTCACTTGCACTTTTTTTCATTGAGCGTGTCAGATGCTACGGGGAAAAGAGACGAAGCTCCGATGTGACAAATAGGCCCCGTGATTATTTTTAACAAGTCACAAAAAAGTAGGACAAAATATCTTAATGTTTTCCTCTGTCCCTTCATCCTTCATTCAACAGAAATTTGCTGTCATTTGTAAAGGTCATTGGGCCTGTGAGGAGTCAGGCAGAGAAAAAGTTTAGTTCATTCCTCAAGTCGACTTTTAAACAGCGATTCTATTGAAATACTGTAAAATAAGAGCTTGGAACTAGAATGAGTCTGAGTCTTTTAGAGGAATAGATTTTATTAGGCCACCCACAGTCTTCTGTCTACTCAGGGTTGTTGTGAGCTTCAGATAATATAGCATTTTCATGTGGAAATGAGGGGAATGTTAAAAGCACCATTTTTTCCTTGTTTCTCTCTAGAAACAGTAGATTGGTTTTAGACATGAAACCCTAAAGAATAAAAGAAGCTCGCATGGGATACTACTTGGCACTTTATATATATATGCTGATTTATTTAGTAACTTTTTCTCCTCTTGGGAGGTGTTGTGAAGTAATAGACTCCTCTAACTGTAAATGTGACTACAGCTAGCATGAATAAAAGATGGAACAGAAATGAATATCAATGGCCACTTACCCATAGTCACTTTGGTTTGGGAAGTGGACATCAAACCTGAAGGATTGATACTAATTGAAGAACTTTTAGAGCAAGTAGTGGATGTAGTGCCTCCAATTTACTCCTGACAAAAGCCAGGACTGCACTTTTATTAGGAAACTTGTCACTATAAATTTACGCTACAACATAATGTGGCAGTGACAAAGGAAACAGCTAATGACTTGCTTGAATGCCTTCTCTGTGAAAGGCACTACAGGGCAGGGAGCATTGTAGATTAGAGGGACTTTTAGCCATCAATATTATATTAGTCATCATCTTAAATCTACATCTTGATGTAGCAGCATTTGAAACAATTCTATACTTCACTTTCTTGGAAAAGCTTTCAGTTGGCTTCCAATACAACGTTCTTTATACTCAAACTAGAGGCCCAAGGCACAAAATTCATGTAAGAGTAGGCCTTCCTTCCCCCAGCACTGGCTTCCCTTCAGCACCTGGGACCCGGGCTTCCCTCAAAGCTCCAGCTTTATCTGAAGGTCATCCGGAGGGACATCTGGAAGGACATCCAGTCTAATGAGCATATTACGGTTTTTTTTATTATTATTATAGATACTTCCCAGCTCCTCTTTCTGGTTCTTCCTCTAACCCTTAGAGTGTTGGAAGGATCTCATCAATATACTGACTCCCAATTTGTTATGTCCAACCAAGATCTCTGCTTTTAACTCCATTCATACAACAACCTGACTAATCCTCAATCCAGTTTAGATGTATAATAGGAATATTTAAGTAGATATTTTCCAAACAGAATTTGTGATTCCCTCCTCCACCCAACATAACTGACCTTCTTTCAGTCTTTCCACCTCTTTCAATTGTGTTTTTATTCTACTAACTCCTCAAATAAAAACAAAACAAAACAAACAAACAAGAAATCCCACAAAAAAAACAACTTAAAATCTTCTTTGTAACTTCCCTTTCTTTATCTCTGACTCTAACCTAATCCATTTGAAAAACCCATCAACTCTGTCTTCAAATTACAAAAAATCCTAGTATTGATCACCCCCATCCAGTCCTGCCACTAGTCTAGGTCTTGTCTTTCCCACCTCATCATGTGCACAGTGTGATTCTTCCTATTTTCAGGTTTAAGCTTAAATGTCTCTCATCTCCCAATTACCTGTTTTTTGTTGTTGTTTTATACATGGAACTTAGTTAATACCATTTGAAATAATATTTTATTCTTTATTGTTAATATAAGCTCCATGAAGATAGAACATTATCTCCTCCATTCAATATTTTCAGCACATAAGGTAGGCTTGAAAAATATCTATGGAAGGAATAAGTGGATGATCTAATGATTGAGTTATAACTATCAATCACTTGCTGCAATACACTGATCACTGTATGCTGGTGCCAAAGACGACAGGGCTTTTGATGGCGTGTTCTCTTGATGTAGGTCTGCCTCCTAAAGGTACGTATGTAGAGGAGGAAGCGAGCATGCTCAGGATGGATGTTAAGAAAGCATGAGCTTAGTCATTGGGGAGGAGAGGAATAGTGGGTGAGCAATTACAGTGTATTAAGGAGAGGAAATTAATGTCAGACATATAGGTAGGTCAGGGCAAAATCATGGATAGCCTTAAAACTCAAGGAGGCATGGCCAGTGTGGCTCAGTGGTTGAGTGTTGACCTATGAACAACAGTTTGATTCCCAGTTAGGGCACATGCCCGGGTTGCGGGCTCGATCCCCAGTAGGGGGAATGCAGGAGAGCAGCCAATCAATGATCCTCATCATTGATGTTTTTAACCTTTCCCTCCCTCTCCCTTTCTCTCTGAAATCAATAAAATATATATGTAAAAAAAACACAAATAAAAAAAACAAATACAAAAACCTCAAGGAGTATAATTCTATTTTTATCATCTTAGCAGTAAGGAGCCTAAGAAAACTATAAACAGAAGGCATTGTAGAAGTCACATTTTGCACTGCTCAATCTGGCTAAATCAGAGAGAATGAATCTGCCTTCAACAAAACAAGCCAATAATCTGGGTCATAGTTGGGTGGGAAATAGAAAGAGATTAACCTCTCTATTGATAGAGTGAATAAAAATGATGTAAGAGACATTACAAACAGTATTTATCTACTAGGTTTTATCTAACAACTGGATGTAGGATATAAAGGAAGAGAAAAAGGTAAGTAAATTTTTAAACTTCTGGAGTTGGGAGAATGGCAGTAAAATTAACCACAAAACAGTAAAAGTGTGGATAGTGGGATTCTAATGTGAATTCTAGCTTTAAATATTTGGAACTATATGTAATTGTAGCCATTAAGAATATCCAATTGTCCAATGAGCACAGACACTGGCATGGTGGGGTCTTGGGTGGGAATGGCTAGGAGGGGGGTCAAATTGGGGAAAAAGGAGACATGTAAAACTTTAGAGAATAAAAAAATATATAAAAAAGAACATCCAGTTGTCAGTTACTAGTATTAATTAATAGGGCTTATTTTTAAAACAAATGATACTTTATTGGGAATACATATTTAAAATTTTATTTAATAAAAATTGCTAATAAGTGCTTATATAGAGAACAAAGATGTTAATATTGAGGCCCAGGTTTTGGAATGCTAAATTTATGAGGGTAGCTGAATACAAAAAAAAAGGAATGAGAAAAACATAGTGTTAGAGAGAATCACAAAAGGAAAAAGGATGGTTTGTGCAATGCTGCAAAAAAGGTAAAAGAAGGGATTTCAGAAAGGGAATAGGGAATACTATCAAATGGTTGAAAATTCAAAAAGAATAAAGACTTTTGGAGAAGTTTTATATTTGGTGCCTATGGGATCATTGCTAAAATTTTATTTTTTCTTTTTCAGTGTTAGAGGAAGTTGATTTAATCATGACAAACAAATGTGATTGGTGTGATTTTGTTAGTTAATAAGGACAGAACTAGTTTGAGTTAAAGATACTTATCCAAAATTTAGAAGTTGAAAAGATATGGATGACTTACTAATTTAACCCATTGTATGCTATGAACGTCTGTAGACACAAGCAGCAGACCTTTCCCACATGCCATATGCAGCCATTAAAAAAAAAAAAAATGTTTTTCCTAAGTGTCAGCCCTGACCAACTTTAAAATCATTTTTTCGTGAGAATTTTCAGCTGAAAATATTCAAGAACACCCAAATTATGAGTAATATATTTATTTTTATAATATTTATTGCAAGTTGATTTTTTAAATTAAATGCAAAATACTAGTATTGTGGCATGTGGTGATGGTTTCCATTTTGGACGAGTGGCAGTTAACTCACTGGTTAATCGTGAGTGATGCCTAGCCCAGGTATATAGGTCATCTGACCCTAGGGAAATTAACTTGGTATTTACTATTGATTTTGCATATTTTCTTCTAATTATCTTTGACTAAATGCACATCACTGATACTCTGTAAAATTAGAGGTAAATTTATAAAGAACTGATAAAGTACATTTATTTTCCTTACTATTCTGGAGAAAAGAATTTCTCAAATTAAGATTTTTGTTTTTGTTTCTTGGCCCTGTAGGACATTTATGTGTTTTGTGTCTAACTTGTATTTTAATACCTCCCTCCCTCAATATAAAATTCATCTTTCCAATTTTTTGAACTGAATTAGTTTTTCTATTGCATCTCACTGAGTTACATAAAGTTTGCTTTAACCTCACTATCCATTTATATGAGAATTCTGTGGGTTTTTTAATATTTTTTATTGATTTCAGAGAGGAAGGGAGAGGGAGAAACAGGAGAATTCTGTTTTAAACATTTGAAAATTATATTCTGACAGTGGCAGGGTTTTGATTTTTATTTCATTCCTTTTTCATAAATGGGGAAGACCTATGAAATATAAGGGTAACAAAACCCCAAGATAACCGTAGCCAGTTTGGCCTAGCTGACTGAAGGGTTACCAGTTAGATTCCAGTCAAGGGCACATCCCTAGGCTGCAGGCTCAATCCATGCCTCGGTGGCGCAGTGTGGGAGGCCACCAGTCAATGTGTCTCTCTCACATTGATATTTATCTCTCTCTCTCTCTCCCTCTCTCTCCTCCTTCCCTCCTTTCCACTCTCTAAAAATCAATGGATAAAATATCCTCAGGTAAGGATTAAGAACAACAGAAAAGAAAAAGAAGAACAACAAAATTATACATACTCAGAATCAAAATAACTGAGAACCCTACTACTTAATAGCTGCATCACTCTAGCCTGAGACAAATGGCAAACATTTGACAGTATTTCTATGTTCAAAGTGCTTTTCTATTACCTAGATTCATACCAAACAGTGTTGGCACCGGGAAGTCACTTAATCCATACCAGTTGAGTAAATCATTGCCCAAATGAACAGATTAATGAGGTTAGGAGCAAATATTTATTGTGTGCCCTATGTTCTTAGTTAAGGAAGCAAAATAGTAAAGCAACAGTTAACTAAAAATAGTTAAAAACTAATTACAGGTAATAAGTGCTATAAAGGAAATAAGTTGATGAGTACACACACTAACGGTAACATGCATATTCCACATGGTCTGAAACCCTAGAGATGGGCTTTCTTCACTCCCAGTTCAGTCTGTAACTGGCTAAGGGTCTCCCAGGTGGGTGCAACAGCTATAAACTCCCAGGCATGCGTAGGTGTCTTAGCCTGAAGACAGAGCAGCTCCTGTAGCCCGGGGAAATTCCTCAGAACAGAGTTTTGGAGACTGAAGCCAGGAAGAGATACTAGTACACAGACATGCTAAGGATCCAAGGGAATCTGAGCTGAGGGTGTCCATCAAAATGGGCAAACTGCGTACAAGCATCCTTTATTGTCAGTTACTGCTAAGAGAATCCTAATTCATTTGCGTGACATTTTTGAAAGATGTTGACTGCCAAAGCTGTCCTTGGAATTTAATCATCAGTGTAAGATTTCAAAAATTGATCCAGATATTTAAGCTGATCACAAAATGAAATACGTTTTCCTCTGCCGATTGAAGTTGTACTTCATTATTACTATTCTGCACTGCCAAGCAAAATTGACCAAAGGCCAGCAGTGGCGTTTTCTAAGATGTTTTATGTACCAGTTGTAAATATTTTGTGGGATTTTTTAGACCTTTGGGTTATAGTCAGTGTTTTTGCTTTACTAGCTTACTTTTTGTTTTTCATTATAAAATATATAACCCTAAAAATTTAGTAACGCATCGTATTTGGTATTATCTAAAATTCACTTTAGTCTTATGACATTAATTAGCATTTGGGTATATTTACCTTTCTAAAGGCATGGGTGTCTTAAGTCAGTGTAAATATATTTAAAGAAATATAATCTGTTGGTCGATGCTTCTTTAAGCAAAGGCCTTCCAAAGAAATTTCTTAAGTTTAATGAAATTTTTAAAGTCATAAGATTACTTTGTAATCTTCATCAATATGGCACTGTGAAAGATAAGAGAGTATTTGGGTAAATTGCTAAAAATCTCAGTCATAGTTTCCACATCTTTAAAATGGACATAATAATAGTCACAACTTCATGAGATTATTGTATTAAATATTTAAAACATATATTCCCGTGCTTGAGAACATATGTATTACTTCAGAATCAGTGTCAGCAGCAGCAGGACCTGTAGTAATAATAATGGTGGGAATACTAAGGCAGCAGAAGTAATGCAGTAGTAATACTGGCAATAATAACCAATAATATAAGAATTTAAAGTCTTTCTTTACCTTACCTGAATGTCTCTGAATGTTCAATCAGTTGTGATTTGTTGCTGTTTACATTGCAATTTACCCACCACTTGTTTTCTGATACATCCCCTCTGTCAAATTAGGATTTTCTTGCTTTCATAACACCCATCACTTTTGTTGTTGTTGTTAATCCACATCCGAGGATATTTAGACCCACTTTTAGAGGGAGTGGAAGGGAGGGGGTTGAGAGAGAGAGAGACTCGATGTGAGAGATGCACATCCATTGGTTGCTTCCTTCACAGGGATTGAATCTGCAAAGGAGGTAGGGCCAATGTTCTATCCACTGAGCCAAATAGGCTAGGACAGTGGTCGGCCAGCTGTGGCTTGGCAAACCATGGCTTGCGAGCCACATGCGGCTCTTTGGCCCCTTGAGTGTGGCTCTTCCACAAAATACTGACTTCTGTGCATGGGCCACAAAGTTTCAATTGCAATGTACATGCGTGCCTGCACATGGTATTTTGTGGAAGAGTCACACTCAAGGGGCCAAAGAGCCACATGTGGCTCACGAGCCACGGTTTGCCGACCACGGGGCTAGGACAGTCACTGTCTTACATATCATATAATTTCCTTAGTTTTAAAAATTAGCTTACTTTTTGTGTCTTCCCTCACTGCATCCCATCTGAGAATGAAAGTTGGATCTTCATTTTGCCAGCCAATGCATGCAGAGTGAAGACAATGAAAAACTACATCTAACGGAGGCTATCAGTGACTGAATGAGAATTGACAGCTTCCAGTTCAATTCAGGGTGTATTTTTCATGATTCTATTGGAGCTGAAACATGTATTTTTCTTAATTTTTAATTATGACTTTTCTAATTTTGGTATATATTTCAGAAGTCTTATGGACATGTCTTCAAAAACGTTTTTCTCTAAGAGGGAATGGGAGACCTAGTGCATTTTGGGGTCTTCTAGATACAATGCTTTTGTTCCTTTTCTATGATTACTAATGAACAAAAAACATGGTGGGTCTAAAATTATAGGGTTATCAAATTTTTCTTAAAAATCTATAAATATTTGCTATATTGTCATCTGGAATTTAGTTTTTCTCTTCCTTTTATGCGATGTGTTTTTAATATAGCCAGATTCAATGGATTTCAATAAGCACTTTCTGTCTCTCAATCTTCTCATCTCTGTCTCAATTTTAAAGTCATGTTGACCTCACAATTTGCTCTCTTGTTTCTTAAAGATTTGGTATTTTCTCCTCTTAAATACATTGAAAATGTCCAATGAGTTTATAAAGTATTAATCTGTACTTTATAATAAATAGTATATACATATAAATTATAGGTGACATATCCTATATAACAAAGAGGTAATATGCAAATTGACCATCACTCCAACATACAAGATGGCCGCCCCCATGTGAACACAAGATGGCCTGCAGGTGAGGGCAGTTGTGGGCAATCGGGCCAGCAGGGGAGCGGTTAGGGACAATCAGGCAGGCAGGCAGGGGAGCGGTTGAGAGCCAGAAGAACTGGATTGTGAGAGGGATGTCCCAGATTGGAGAGGGCACAGCCTGGGCTGAGGGACACCCTCCCCCAAAGTGCACAAATTTCATACACCGGGCCTCTAGTATTACATATAAAATATGTAAATATAACAGACATAAACATATAAATATAACATTATTTTTAGATTTAAGGTAATTAGATTTAAGATATAAGATGTTCTTTTCCTTTTGTTTTGAAATTTTAATAAGCCACTTATGTAGTTTATTTATCTTGACCTATTTATTAATGAGGATACATCTGTCTAGAAAAGTGTTTGCCAATAAGCCAACAATATATATATTCCCTTTATTTCACTACAAAAAAAATAGCAAAGTAAATGTGCATAGCTGTTACTCCAATTCCAGAAAATGGCAGGATGTAATTGACTTGGCTCTAGTGAAAGGAAAAGCAATATTTTCTTACCATCACTTCCACAAACATGGGGGGCATTACAACTGCTCTCCAGCATGCATTGTCTCTGGGGATATGTTCTGTCTCTGGCACTTACTGTGCTTTATACAGATGGAGGTGAAACCTACAAGTTTGCAACAACCTGTAAGTATGCAACAGCATATAGGTACCTGTTTACTTGGAAACAAATTGTCTGTGTGTGTGGTTCTAGTCTCTTTCTAGGTGTTAATACATAAAATGCTTATCAGAGACTGGTGGATGGAAATAGTACTTAGACTGCATCAGACAGCCTGGAAATAACATTTAAATAATAGGACCCCCTAGCTGGCTTGGCTCAGTGGATAGAGCGTTGGCCTGCGGACTGAAACGTCCCGGGTTTGATTCTGGTCAAGGGCACATGCCTGGGTTTTGGGCTTGATCCCCAGTGGGGGGTGTGCAGGAGGCAGCTGGTCAATGATTCTCTCTCATCATTGATGTTTCCATCTCGCTCTCTCAATTCCTTCCTCTCTGAAATCAATAAAAAAAAAATATGTAAATAAATAAATAAATAAATAATAGGACCTACACAGTAGATGAGGATTACTCAATTTTCTGATTGGAAGAAAAACCTCAAGTTTGTAAAGCAGGATGAGTATTAGGCAGGAGTGATGAAGAATGTGCTTTACTATTACATGAGTATAGCAGATGTTCATCAGTAGTGATGTTTCTCAATTCTGTGACGAGTCCATATTTCAGAGAAAACCTTACATATTTAAAACACAGTGACTACATTTTTAGTGGTGCTATAGGTTTTCATCTTCTCTTTGCCTTTATGTTTGTTTTAGTAGAAAGCTGTAAAAAATACATCAAGCCAATATTGCCAAATCAATTTTAAATCAGAGGCTACATTTGTTTTCATCTTATAGCGTGGCTCAAAAGGTTCATGGAAAACTAGCAGACTATTTGAAGATTGGAAACTGGTTAAAAAACAGATAAGGGAAAAATCAGATAAATATTTTACTCCTTTTTTTCTGTAGAAAATCCTTCATCTTTTTAAAAATTGTAAATATAAGATATGCTTATTGTAAAAATGTAAAACATAAAGGCATAGAGATAATAAAACATTACAGGCTATAGCTGCTGAATACAAAAAAACAAAAACAAAACAACAAAAAACAAAACTATTGCCAAAAAATGAATAAATAAAAAGCTATCAAGTGCCTATCAAGAACTTAGTTATATCTGAGGAAGATTAGAACTAAGTTAGATCTGAGGAAGATATCTAGAAGAATCACTGGATAAACTAACATTTATATATGGAATGAAGGGGAACAAACAGGTAACTTCCAATTCCATACTCATTTCATTTCAGAACCTCCTGCTGGATCAGCGGAGGCTTCTGAGACTGTATTGAAGTTCTTTTTCTCCCTCAGAGAAGTATTGATTGCAAGAACACTACCCAGTAAAGTTTCTGTAGATTAATCTTCTTCTCAGGATCTAATACTGGGAGCTGAACCGGTGGCACCATCCTCCCACCCCCTCACCTCCCCACCCCCGCCCACCCAAATATGGTTACTGAGAATCCACACATACCCTTCCAACTATATTTAAACTTACAAGCACTGGCATTAATAAGACATTACGACTAAAGATAACCCACTGTTATCCATACAAATACGCATTCTTAGCACAAAAATGGGAAAACCAACTCCCATCTATTTCATCTTGTAATGGCATTTATTCTTCTCTTGTTCATAATACCCTTGGTTACACTGTAACTTAAAAATATAATTGCATCTTTAACTACCTTCCCAATTTAGGTAAATTCATAAGGGAAGATGGGGGAAGACTATAGCATGTGCCAGTATATATGCATAACTGCTATAGATTTTATTTCTGCAAGTGATCACAAAACCATAGTTGATATTTGTTATTTGTTTCTCTTCTGTTTATTTAGTGTCTCTTTTCATTTTGACAGTATAGCCACAGACAATATCATTTTTTTAACTTATAGAATGACACAAATCTTCATTCCTGTGGGATATAGTCTTCTGATTGTTCATATTAAATTATGATAATTTTTAATGTTTATTACTGCCCATGGAAGTACTATGAGGTATGTAAGAAAATCATATATCCCAGCAGTGTACTCTCTTGTCCCTGCTATGAAGAAAGCCTCCTCTACATTTCCACATTAATAAATGATTACGCCAGACAATATAAGTATTAATGAGTTTTCATTATGGCACCAAACAACCCTCAAAATTCCATTACTTGCAACAGTAAATGACTATTATTTATGGTTGTGAGTTCTGCTTGGCTCTGTTTAGCCTGCATCAGTTGGGGAGGACTCTGTTTCCCATGTCTTCTCACCCTAAAACTCAGGCCGTCCCCATGGAGGCTTGAACAAGTGGCCTGGGCCAGTCCACTCATTCTCATTCAAGCTTCTATTCAGTGTTGTAATATCACATCCATGTTCATCCCATTGGCTGAAGTGGATCATGTAGCCCAGGCTCACATTAATGAGCCTTGTAATATGGAATTTACAAGTTCTCATTGTCTTTTTTTTTTTTTTTACTGAAAGGCAGTTTTCCTACAAAAACTAAATTACTGTTCTTTGTAATACTGAATTCAGCCAATTCATAATTATTATCAATTCAACCAGTCCATGAAAGTTACAATTTCTGTTGCCTTTGGTCTCTTCTCTGTCATCTTCTTTTATCTTCCCATCTTTCCTTTTGCTTTTGCTTTCTTCTTTTACTCTCCTGTGTTCCCTACTTTGTTGTGTTGTTACTCATCTCTTTACTTGACTCTTCTGTATTGATTTGACGTAGGAAACTGCCAGTAAAAAGATAAATGACCAAAGTTCACTCCATAATGTGCCCCCAAACCTATGACCTCATCAATGTAATCAAAAGCTTAAAGACTCAAGATATCCCACAGAGAACCTAACCTTGTGATGTATGAAAAACCTATAATTTCATTCAATTTATTATAATTACTCCTTGTACTTAATAACCATACAGCATAATAATAATCATCCTTACCTTGAAATGTGATATTAAAGGTATAAATTGCATTTATTTGTAATACTAAATTTGGTTCACAAAAACCCGCTCTAACAGATTTTCACCTTAAACCTAGAAATAGGTGAAACAAGTCATTATTTTGAAGACCAATGCCAATTAAATCAGAGTCTTTGGGGAAGGGACCCAGACATAAGTATTTTGTAAAACTCCCCAGGCAATTTCAATGAGCAGCCAATAGGAGATTCACTAAACTGGATTACCAACCTTAGATTATTTCCCATACTTCACTTACTCCAGGGATGGCTGATTTGATTGGTAAGTTTCTGACAAGATACCAAGTTCAGTTCCTTCCTTCCCCTCTCTTTCAGCCCACTCCGTCTTCTGAGATAGTGTGCTCTGCTCTGTAAACTACCACTAGTAAAGTAAAGGGCCCACCCTCATAGAATTTTATTTTCTCTGGGGGGTGAGTTTGTCCATCTAATGGAGGAGTGAATTTTTAGCTAACATTGATTTTCATCTTCCTGACTCCTTTGTATGTCTCTTAATCAGATCCATATTTGGACCCTAAAAAAGGCTTTATTTAATCTCATTCAACCCAACAATGGTCATTAAATAATAAGCATTGGAAATACACAGTAGGCATTAGTATAAGTATTACCTCTTCAAGGCACTGATATTTTTGAGATTTCTTTCCCTCTCTACTCAGTTTTTCTCCTCTTTGTCTATTCCTCTTTTTCTACTAGATGATTTAACTCTTCCTTTTATATTTACACAAAGTATTATATATCTGTTATCTATTAAAAAGACCTATAGTTTTCATACATTGAAAATATAATAGAACTAAGGTATATAAATTAACATAATATAATATAATAAAAATTGCTAATCACCCCAACATGCTGGAGAAGTTTAATCCTAGAACATGTTGGCCTATAGTTTAATCTTGCCCATCTTTGTAACTCTGCCCTTAGGGTACAGGTAATTGGAAGTTACAGTCATCAGATAAGACTTCGGAAGTTTTTAGCTCTATTAGATTGTCAATAATTAAATGTGTTCCAGACATTATGGCATTTGTTTATATTGTCATTAGTTGTATTCCCCCATGAGAAAATGAGTTTTGCTATGCTATCTTTCAGGGAAGCAATCCAATAAAAATATTTTAGAGGTTTTATGTTAATATTCCTCACTTGGGTCAGTTTGACGAATCAATTCAATTAGAATTAAAGGTATTATTTCATATGCCCTTAGATTTTCTTTAGGTAAGACATCTTATACAACTATGTTAGATTAAACTTAAACTCAATTACTACTTTAATAGTTTAGACTTATAGTAGTAGTATAAATAAAAGAATAAAACAGGAGCCGAAACCGGTTTGGCTCAGTGGATAGAGCGTCGGCCTGCAGACTGAGAGGTCCCAGGTTTGATTCCGGTCAGGGGCGTGTGCCTTGGTTGCGGGCACATCCCTGGTGGGGAGTGTGCCGGAGGCGGCTGGTTGATGTTTCTCTCTCATCGATGTTTCTAACTCTCTATCTCTTTCCTTTCCTCTCTGCAAAAAAACTCAATAAATATATATATATATATATAAAGAACAAAACAGGAAAAATAACGAATGATGTAAAGTAACTAATATGCATCTTGCTTATTGTTTTCCTAAACATGAGGCCAAAATGGAACATAGCTCTTTTGGAAATAGATTGGAAAAAGGCTTATACCCACAGTGTTTTAAAAAAATACTCATTTTATTTTATAAAAAGAGAAATGCATATTCATAATAAATTAAGAGGTTAAAGCCTAGAAGTCAGATATTGGGATAGCACTTCTCAATGGAAATTCCCTTAGGCCAGCACAACTGATTACTTCTAATTTCCTCTGGAAAGAAAATGTCAGGCATAGATGCTTAACAGAATTTGAGCTTTAAGTGTTTTGATGGATCAGTGACTAGAGCTGAAATAGAATTTTTAGAGTTTGCTACAGCAAAACATTTTACAAAACACTTCAGAAAATATTAAAATAAAAAGTATTTATTGGAAACTTTAATGATTTAAGGTTAAGTGTGTATTGATAATATTGATAGGTTTTGTGGCGGTGTAAAAGAAGAATGAAAATGTATGCCTAATTGTTTTTTTTTGTTTGTTTGTTTTTTGTTTTTTACATTTTAACAACATAAAGAGCTGCTGCAACACTAGTGCTTATTGGGAAAATATTAAAAGTCTAGTAAAAAAAACCCAAATTTGCATTTCAGTAAGCTGATCTTTATTGGGAATTACTTTACATAAAAATGACCAAAGTTCCCCCCCCCCCAAAAAAAATGAGATGAAATGAAGGTTTTAAAGGATATGTCATCACTCAAAAAACATTTAAAAAAATTTTGAATTTATGGACTAAATTTTTTCCCATTTAATAGTTTTTATTTTTACCTTTGGTAGATATTAGCTCATTAATCCTTCATTTGAATCCAATGCTGCCTCCCAGTTAACCGGTCAAATGGCTTACCTTTATTTCACCTCTGCTTCTGGTCTCTACCTCCCTCACCACCCACCTTCTGTCACTGCCGCTGCACACACAAACTTTGCCACTTATATACTGGCATTATTGACATTTTGAAAATGTTGTCTTTACACATTAGATTCCCCAAATCTTTAAATGCAACTGAAATGGAATTTTTGGACTGGGACCCGGATTCTTTGTCGGCAGAATCAAAGAATGAATCCACGGACAGAGGGTAGTATAGCAAAGGTGGAGATTTATTGAAGAACAAGTACAGACTCCCACATGGGGAGGGAAAAAGGGTCCCACAGAATTCCTTTTCCCTATGGCTTATAAAAGCTGCAGATCCTGGTGCCTTAATATCCCCTCTGATTGGTCACTATTCCTTTAGATCGGTTACTATAGTAAATCCTAGGCTCAAAGGTCAAACCTCACATGGGACTTGTGAGGTTCTTCCTCCTCTTTCCTTATTATATTCCTATTCACTTTGGGCTTTCTTCTTCTCCTAGTGAAGGGGTTCCTTCTCTTTATTTTGTAAATATAGACCTTTTGGTGTTCCCAGCTCCCTCATTCTATGGAAATGTACCTGTTGCAGCTTTTCAGCTTCCCTATTCTATGGAAATATACCTTCTGCTGCTCTGCAGCCCTGTGCTTCCTCCATGGTCCCCTTAATTTCCAAAATTTCTAAAATTTCCTAAAACCTATCTTTTTCACCCCCCAAAATTCCTATTTCACAACCTTTGTAAAATATCAATGTAGGCTTCCTGTCAGTATTAACAGCAGGAAATCATCACCACCTTTATCATCCACCTCCTCATCATGTTAAAAAACAAAATTCAAATGAGGAAATTTTAAAGATATTATTGGCTTCTTTAAATGATTCATAAGTTGGATGTCATTAAATCTAGCAGTTAGAAAGAAGAACCAAGGAGCCATATAAATCAGATTGTGTAGGTAGAAGTGAGCAGCAACATGGAAGTTGGCCTAGGCAGAAGAGGGGTTTGGTTATTGCAAGGTTACTTTCCTTATTGGGGATGGCATTGATGCAGGCCTTCTGGGGACCTGGGGATCCAAGATCTATGATCCACTGTGGGATCTTGGCTTCATGCAGGAAAGAATTCAAACACAAGCCAGCATAGAGTTTAAAGTGAAAGAGTTTATTAGTGAAGCAGTGAGTCAGAGAGTGGCTACTCCACAGGCAGAGAAGCCCCCCTTTTAGCAAAATTTTCTTTCTTTATTGAGGTTCATTTAATTGGGGGAGGGGGTAAAGCATTCCATAAGGGAAATATTCAGGATTTTTTCTAGGAAAAGGGTGGAGACTTTTCAGAAGAGCACAGTTGGCCATGTTGTATCTTTATATCAACTTTTCATTTCTAATCATGGTGTCACGGGGTGTGTCCTGTGGAATGCTAATGTATTAAAATGAGCATATAATGAAACTAGGAGTTAACAAAGCAAAATCAGTCAATAAGCTAATCTTTGGTTTCCAAGCCATAAATCCTTTGGGAGTTGGCCTCACCATCTCCTTGATATTCCTTGTAGCCCTTACAGTTATAAGCATTGCCTACAAATGCTGATCAGGTGATTCCTGATCGACTGGTTTAAAGTTCCATTTCTGGGAGAACCAAACTGTAATTAGGTTTGGTAACATGGGGTTTAGCATAACTGACTCCATTTAGGGCCTATTGTCTTGTTTTTAATATTTTCATCATCAGCATTATCATCCTTGTTATTTATTGAGCTCCTAGTCATATGGCAAGCATTTTTTAAAAGAGTTTATAGTGTTATTTAATTTAACCCTTAAAAGGTGTTGGCAGGGCTGCATTCTTCTTGAGGCTTCCAGGAAAAGCTATTTCCTTATTTTCTCCAGGTTCTAGAGGACATACATATTCTTGGCTTATGACCTCTTTTTTCACCTTCCAAACCAATGGCATAGCATCTTCTATCTTCTCTGTCCTCCTGCGTTCTTCCTAGAAGAATGCTTGTAATTACATGGGCCCATTTGGATAACCCAGTATAATCCCTTATTTCAAGATAATTGATGTAACCACATCTGAAAAGTTGTTTTACATTTTAGGTACCATGTTCACAGGTCTAGAGATTAGGATGTGAGCTTCTTTGGGGGAACATCATTCATTCCCCCACAATGACATGATATAAATGATTCATCAGAAAATGCCCCCTTTTTTTATCATGTACTAGAGGCCTGATGCACAAAACTAGTGCAAGGGGCTCAGCCCTTGAAGCCTTGACTGCCTCGGATCTCGTGGCCCCTCGCCTGGACAGTTGTTCTGCTGTTCGGTCTAATTAGCATATTAGCTCTTTATTATATAGGATGGTGTTGATGATTATTGCTGTTTAAATCCCTGACAACAAGATAACTATATTTATACACAGCTTGGTTATAAAGGAGATGAAGAAATAAGTATACCCTAGAAAATAGGAATCATGATGTATTTGGTTCTTCTCATTAACTTACCAAATTTGAAAAATACATCTAATTAAATATAAGATACCATGTTTAGATTTAATTTTTAATTAAATTGGAGATGGAAATTAAATAATACCATCAATGCTAAACACAATAGCAAGTTTCCTCTTTCATTTCGAGTCTTATGAAAAATCCCAGAACTATTTTTCCCTGAGACATATTAGTGAATTACTATCATTTATTCTGATACATACTAACACACATTTAACATTCAGATTTTTTTTTAAATTGGGGAAGGTCATGAAAATGGGTGATAACCTGGAAAATAAATAATATTAATGAGATTAATTATTTAAGCTCCTCTGAAAATAGTACATGTTGTTACTAACCTAACACATGCAGTTAAAAATAAAATACTTTCCTCCTTATCTTTACTTCAAAAAGATCTGGAAAATATATTCTCTTCTAGTAATTTACATTGCTTTTAAGTGCCATGTTGTTTGTTGTAACAACAAGGTTGTCACTGTTTTCATGGAGAATATTGTTGTCTGATGTCTAGATACTGTCTTAATCTTCAAAAATACCTGGAGAATTTGTTTAATTCTAGCAGTTAGATTGCTTATAAGTACCATCTTTGTGTGTGTGTGTGTGTGTGTGTGTGTGTGTGTGTGTGTCAACAAGTTTGTCACTGTTTCATAGAGAATATTGTTGTCTTATTTGTAGACACTGTCTTAGCCTTACCAATGAGTATTTGGGAATGCAAATCAGATCAACTTCTATGAAAAATGTAAAAACTGGAAATCTTTTTTTGTTTGAGAAAAGAAAGCCAGTTTTCAAAGATTTCAAAATGGTATTTTTCACTGACACTAAAACTTAAAAACA
>NW_006300375.1:7524073-7529325 GCF_000327345.1 Myotis davidii | reverse complement strand
GGTGGGTCACACCATGAGGAACTGTATTTAACAGAAGGTTGAGAACCACTGCATTAGGGAAATAACATTCAAGGCCTAAGATTGCAGAAGTAGTAAGTGACAGAGCTAGCATTCAAATTCTGATCCTCTTGATTGAAATTCCATATTTTCATCACTCTATTCTGTCACAAAAGAAGTTTGATTTGAATCCTGTCCCCTAAGAAACGAATAGAGGAAAAATCAAACAAGGCAAGGTTCTATGTTATGTGGTGCAGTGGTAGTTGGATAAGCAGTCAGAACTCCAGGAGTAGAGAGAGAAGAGGAACTTTGATGTTTAATGGACAAGAGGGTGAAGAGGAGATGCTTATACATTTTATGGTTCTTGAACTGGTTTCAAAGAGTTAGATAGGATAGTCATGGAGGGTGGTGGAATGTATTATGGAAAAGGGTAATAGCTGGAACAAAATAACATGTGGACCTGGGATGTTAGCAGGTGAATGGAAGCACTAATCTAACTAAAAGGGTACTTATTGGATTAACTCTGGAAAGGAACAATGGACTTAGATGTGACCAGTTAGAGATGGAATACATAGAGAGACAATGGCCAGAACCATTTATTACAATAGAACTCTAACACAGTCTGCAGCAGCCAGCCCAGAAGCCAAACCACAGTCTCTAGCAGTGAGCTCCAAATTACCAGGACTTGGTTAATAGCTGCTGGCTTTCCTAATGTGCTCCTGCTTCTAGCTTAGAGCCAATGAGAGGAGCCAGATATGATCCCCTGACCAATCACATAGGCTGCCCTGCTTGAAGTTAGTCTGCCTCCAGCTTCTTATGCCAACCACCTTTAGTCTGGGCACACCTGATGTCCTTTCTTTCTCCCACTCCTGGGATGCCTTGAGCAGAGATGGGATTTCAGACTCCTCACTAGTCCTCTGCTAACTCCACCCTGTTCTTGCACCCTATTTAACCTCTACTGCACCCTATTTAACCTCCGGTAGCAGGCTTATTTCCACTGGAGAGTGGTGAGATTTGCAGTTTCCCATTTGCCTCCTCTGACACTGGTGGG
The DNA here is from genome assembly GCF_000327345.1 of Myotis davidii. NCBI lineage: Eukaryota > Metazoa > Chordata > Mammalia > Chiroptera > Vespertilionidae > Myotis > Myotis davidii. The sequence continues at coordinate 7,528,277 of NW_006300375.1, read as the reverse complement.
GAAGATCAGATATGCCTCATTACTGCTAGGTGAGATGGAAATCCAGATTCTTGCATGTCCCCACTGACACCATGGTCATTACTGCCGGGCAAAGATGAACCTCCTAGCTCCTCTCTGTCTTCTCTGATACTACAGCCATGGGGATGAGGGAGTGAATGGGAGCAGCTTGCCATAACCACACAGGACTGTTTCTCATGTCCCTACCTGACTGATGACAGGGTTGGTGGTGAGACTGCAGCTTTCTCCATGCTATTTTTTGGGGTAGTTTTTCCTTGGCTAAACATTTGTGGGGGTTGTTTTGTGTCTTATGAGGTTGCCATTCTCTCCCTATCTTTTTTTTAAATATATATTTTATTGATTTTTTACAGAAAGGAAGGGAGAGGGATAGAGAGTTAGAAACATCGATGAGAGAGAAACATCGATCAGCTGCCTCCTGCACACCTCCCACTGGGGATGTGCCCGCAACCAAGGTACATGCCCTTGACCGGAATCGAACCTGGGACCCTTGAGTCCACAGGCCGATGCTCTATCCACTGAGCCAAACTGGTTAGGGCTCTCTCCCTATCTTTATCTAGAAACAGAAAGCTTTTCTTGGGCCTCTGTTTGCTCCATTGGCACTTACGGGTTACGTGAGGCAAAAGAATATACCAGCACATTGTTCTTCAGGTGAAGTCACTAGCCAGACTGCCTTTTTGTCGTCACTTTGTAGTCTTCTTAGGTTTGTTTTGGACATATTGTCCAGGATTTTTAGCTGAACCAAATAGGACAAGGCGAAAGTGTGTCTATTCCCATCTTATTCTTTAAGTATTAAAAACGTACTTTTTATATATTGCTCCATACCCAGGTTCTAAATATCTTATTTATTGGGCAGATATTTTCAGAAGCCTAGGTTGATAACTAGGTATGTCATTTCTTTGTAAGTAGTTTGTGGGATCTCTCTGAAGTGTGAAGCTCTCTGTAGTGTCAAGATGCTGGTAATTATAAAAATACAAACTAGAACTGAACAAACTTCAGGCAGAAACTTTATCTTGATCACAACTAAGAAGTCAAGATATCTGAGAAGCAACTTCAGGATATTAGAAGTGGAGTGCTATTCTCCATCAGAAAAACATGTGTTGTGAAACTTTGGGAGTTATGCAAATTTAAGACAATATCTGAACTATGGGAACATGGTATGGTACCATATGGTCCAGGATGGTGAATGGTTGTTGCACAATGAAGATAAAATTATGTAGTGCTGCAGAACTTAACAGATTGTGAAGCAGACTGTAAAATGCAGTGATAACATAGATCCTAAAAACTTCCCTAGTTAAAAGTGAGTGGAGAAAATTATGGATCAAATGTTTTGGTCATGTTGAAATGTGTTCTGAGCAGCAAAGGTGATTGGAGATCATCTCCCCCCACTGAGTGTGAGGAGTGGCAAATGTCAAATCTTTCCTGTCAGAGAGGAGCTTAGGTGTCTTCAAGGTTCATTGACACTAAGGAATAGAGGTGTAAACTTGACTAGGTTACAGGGAAATCTTGTCTCTATAGCATTAGTGGTATATAGCACAACAAAGAGAAGAGAGTAATAGAATGAAATATTTAGCAAAACAGAGAGAAAAAACCAGAGAGTAAAATGGATGACTGAGGGATTTTAAGAGCAATGTTTATATGTTAGTAATTGTGGGTGAAGGACAGAGTCTCCAGTCCAGGTGTCTCACATCCACTGTTAGATAATCAACCCAAACATGCTACTTTATTCTTGGACTACTTATATGTACATAACCTTTGTCTGTTGGACATGGAAAGATATACTCCTAGGTTAGAATAAGGACCTGAAATATTATATTTCTGAAGATGTACTCAAAAAACATGCCTTAAATAAAATGTAATAATGTTTACTTTTGTACCCATTAAAACAAGTTATTTCTGTTTGTAATGATAATTTTCTTTTGCATAGTTCTAGTTTTATTGTATCTTTCCTCGGGTCTGTAAATAATTTATTGCAAAAATATTGGTGTTAAGCTGAATATTATTAAGGTATTTTGGATTCTTCACCATTTTCTGTCTTTTCTTAAAATATTTTTCTTTTTATTCACTTTGACTTGATATCCGACTCCCTGTCATTGATCATGCTACATTTACTGCGAACTGAATTCCACCAGCCAGTTCTTGATGACTCCTTCTACCTGTAAGACAACACAATAAATCATAAGGAAACCGCTCCTATTAAATAGATATTTTCTGTGGAATTTTGGAAGACCATAAATTAAATTTTTTTAAGTTTAAGAATTATGGGCACAGGAGTTTCATTCCTAGATAAATGGAATCAGTACCCTCCACTCTCCCTCTCCCACTGAATGCACTATAGAACCTTGAAAATGTATCGGGTGGCTGTTTGAGGATGCAGAACCACCTCACTGGCTGTGGGCTATTGCTTTTTCTCCAGTATACTCTGTCCTGTACTAAAGCCCAATCCAAATCAGAAAGTTGGCACTGGCAGTATAGAGTGAGTTTTAGGAAAAACCATGTTTCCTGAAGCTCAGAAAAAAAAATGGGGATATTTCCCCATGTTTCTTCTCCTTCCATGTGCACACCAATCCTAAGGGAGTTCTGCCATGGGGGTTGTGGCGGTGGCAGCAGTTGTAGCAGAAGGGACCTGTGGTCACCTAAAATTCTGAGGTGGGGGGCAGTCTTCCACTCTGAGCTGAGAAGCTGGGTTATCAAGAGAGTGGATCAAACATCCATTGCTTTGACTCTCCTTATGTCCTGCTTGGCTTAGATGTGAGAGCATTTTCAGGAAGTACACAGTAGCATAAATAAAAGTTCCTCTTGTTATTTTTTTAAGATGCTATTTTTCAATTACTGTTTACATTCAATGTTATTTTACATTAGTTTCAGGTGTATGGCACAGTGGTTAGATAATCATATACTTTGCAAAGTGTTCCCCCTGATATTTCTCGGACCAAAGTGCCCATCAATAGACAAGTAGTTGACAAAGCCATGGGACATATATACAATGGAATATTACTTAGCCATAAAAAAGAATGAAAGCGATGAACTTGTATGCATATATGCATAACCCGTGGACACAAACCATGCAGTGGTAAGGGCCTGGGAGAGTGGGGATGGGAGTGGGCTGGAAGAGGTTAATGAGGGAAAAAGAACGACTTTCGATAATAAAGATTAAAAAAAAAAAAGAATGAAAGCTTACCATTTGCCACAGCATGGTTGGACTTACAGCGTATTATGCTAAGTGAAACAAGTCAGTCAGAGAAAGACAATAGCATGTGATTTCACTTATATGTTGAATCTAAAGAACAAAATAAATAAACAAACAAAATTGAAACAGACTCCTAGATACAGAGAACAGACTGGTTGCCAGAGAGGGAACTAGGTGAAAAAGATGAAGGGATTAAGAAGTACAAAAGCACTTTTTTTTTTTTTGTCAGAGAACAGAAATAGGAGTCCCAGGCACTTGTAATATATTTGAAATATCACAGAGAGCAATAAGTGACCCCAGGATTAGTTTATGAATGTTTGGGATCATCTGTAAGCTAATCTAAGATCTCATGCCAATGATTTGGAACAGAACATGCCCAAAGAGCACTGCAAACACTTTTCTGAGATTTGCATGCGCGGATGGGCTATGCTAGAAAGCTTTATTTCTGTGGAATTACATCCTGGGCTTCCGAACTCCCATTCCCCTGAGTCCAGTAAAAGAAGTGTAGCTGGGGATTCAGTGGGGCTAAATTAGAGCCAGTGTCCAGGGTTTTCATTCCATGTTGCAGCCAGATCCAATACAGCATTATGCTACCTGCAGTCCATTAGCCCATTGTGTGGGGTCCACATGGCCTTGGGCCACCTGAGAGAATGCTGGAAAGCCAAGTGTGAGCCATGAGCCAAGTGCCAAGAGGAACCAAGGGAGTGACTTTCAGGGGATTAAGTATTCCAAACCTTTGTAGGCTTGTAGTGGCCATGCCCATTCTGGCCAATGACCTTTGTTCCCAGGTGTGACTGACAGATATCTTCCTTATGCATCCCAACTTTACTATGATGTCCCTTTACTTCTTTCCTATTATTAATAGCTAGCTGATTACAAAGGGATTATTTTCTGTAGAGCAGAAGTCTGGCACAGCATGACTTGATTCTCTGCTCTGAGTTGCACCAGGCTATAAATCCTTCTCTTCCAAGCTCACTGGTTATTGACAGAACTCATTTC
>NW_006300375.1:7523177-7524033 GCF_000327345.1 Myotis davidii | reverse complement strand
TCAAGTCAACAGTGTGTGGAGTTCTTGTGTTTCAAATCTCTCTACCTTCTCTTTCTGCCACCAGAAAAAGAATTTTCCTTTGCAGGACTCATGATTACATTGGGCTTACCTGAATAATGCCTGTTTACAATTGTTTACTAACCTTAATTATATCTGCAACATCCCTTTGCCATGTTCATAACATCCTAGGAGGAACACCAGTGAGCAGAGATTGTGAAAGCTTATTGTCAGCTTACCACACTGGGTAAATAGCATGGACTATTCTTTTTTGAGTTACTGAAAATATGTTTTAAGAGTAAAAACAAAACTATAGACAAATATTTGTGCCTCCTCTTTGTACCCATTACCTTTCTTTAATTCCTCATTGAAAATTGCCAATTGATGAACTTTCTCAGGATGTTCGCCAACTATTGTCCAGGATTCTTTCATTACTTAATTGTAGTCATGCAAATATTTAAAGGCTATCAATTAAAAAAATTATGGCAAGTAGCAGAAAACTAATTCCAAAATGTGGTACTGAATATGAACATTTAATTCACCTATCAATAATTTAGAAGTAGATTGCTTCAGGGTTTCATAATTCTGTGATTTAACAAAGACACCAAGACAATAGGATAAATCTTCCCTTCAATGATGATAATATGATGATTATGTATGATAATTGTTTTATATATTTGTGGGGCAGTTGGCTATTTTGCTTACTAGACAATACATTTAAGGAAAGAGGCTGAAGCCGGTTTGGCTCAGTGGATAGAGCGTCGGCCTGCGGACTGAGAGGTCCCGGGTTCAATTCCGGTCAAGGGCATGTACCTGGGTTGCGGGCACATCCCCAGTGGGAGATGTGCAGGAGGCAGCT
>NW_006300375.1:7520359-7522884 GCF_000327345.1 Myotis davidii | reverse complement strand
CATTGGGTTCTAGGCAAGAGATGTGACAAAATTTTAAGATGGTTTAGATTTTGATTCAAATTGATAGATTTAACAAATAATTTTTCTATTGAAAGCTTCCTATTTTTCCTTTCTACAATGCCATTCTTTCCTTATCCTCCCTAGAAATATTTTCATTCCCATGCCTATTTTCAAATTATAAATGTTTGTGTATATTAACAATATATGCATATACAGTATACACAAATTATATATGTATATATTTTAAACATTGTTTTGCATATTTTAGCATTGTACATCATTCTATATTTATCTTTTTATTTTCTTTCAGGGTTATATTTATGAAATTTATTGATCTTCATTAAGTGTACTTGTTTATTTAGTTTTAATGCTATATATTATACCATTAAATGAATACAATATAATTGACTTAATATGACGAAACTTTAGGTTTTATTCAATTTTATTCTTTTATATATAATGCTTCTATGTGTATGTTTTCTGTGCACATGGGCAGGCATTAGTTTTAGAAAATATGACTAATCTCGGAATGAATGAGAGCCAGGATATGAATATGTTCAAGTTTCCAGACATTAACAATTTGCTTTCCAAATGTGTTGTTGCAATTTCAATGCTCATTAATAATTCCTACTATCTTCATATTCTTGTCAACAACTTATATTTTAAGAGTTAAAAAATTTTAAGAGTCAGCTATGTATGAATCAGTATAGCATTGGTCTTTTTAAAATATATATATATATATATTTTATTGATTTTTCACAGAGAAGAGGGGAGAGGGATAGAGAGTTAGAAACATCAATCAGCTGCCTCCTGCACACCTCCTCCTGGGAGGAGCCTGCAACCAAGGTACATGCCCTTGACCTGAATCAAACCTGGGACCCCTTCAGTCCGCAGGCTGACGTTCTATCCACTGAGCCAAACCGGCTAGGGCTGGTCTTATTTTTTTCTTTATTGTTGACACTATTACAGATGTCCCCTACTCCCCCCCTTCCCCCCGCTTTGCCCACCTCCACCCAGCCCCCACCCTGCATCCCTCTGGCCATCACCACCTTGTTGCCTGTATCCAAGGGCTATGCATAACCTTCTTTGACTAATCTCTTCATCTTCCATCCAGTCCCCCCAAATCTCTCCTCTCTGGCATGTGTCGGTCTGTCCCTTGTATCCATGTCTCTGGCTCTATTTTGTTTGTAAGTTTACTTTGCTCGTTAGATTCTACATATAAGTGAGATGATATGGTGTTTGTCTTTCTCTGACTGGCTTATTTCACTTAGCATTATAATTTCCTGGTCCATTTATGCTGTCGCAAAAGGTATAGTTTCTTCTTTAATTGAATTTTTATGCATTTTCCTGGTTATGGCTGCTGTAGTTTTTTTTTGTGACACTTTATTAATGGGAAGGAAATACTAAGAATCACCCAGTGAGTTCTCTGGGTTCTAGACATAGTCTTTTGTCCCTAGTGTTCGCAGCAAGCAAATTTCCTCTTGGTGATTGGGATCAGTTACTCCACAAGTAAAGTAGTCCTGTTTTATAGTTGGTTCATTGGGGAAAAACCCCAGAATGTCCAAGCAACAGTTTTATCTCATAGTTTTATGGAAACATTGGTTTATCCCCTGATGAAAGCATCCTCCCCTTGGTAACTATCATCTCTAAACCAGCAGAGTCCGTAGCTGCTAGGACTAGAAACAGAAATTTTATGAATGAATCATTAAGTAAAATAGTGAGAGTAACTATTTCCATTTCCATTCCTTATCCTTATATTCATTATTTTTGTGAAAGGGAAGATCTAGCACCTTATAATGGTCCCTGATATGAAGCATATACTTCATACTATAAGACATCTGTCTTATCCTATTTTTTAATGGATGTAGACTCTTAACTGTCACCATAACGTTGTCTTCATTAAACCAATTCCATATTTCAATTAGAACTGGGTTTCTATGTGATAAGGTATATAGCAAGGCCACTTAATTACATAGGCAAGAGCCCATAGCTACACTTCCTTTGCATTGAAATTAGTTCCTTTATCAGAAGAAATGCTGTCCAATACCATGGTATCATCACTGAATATGGTGTGGGATATGAATTTTCCTTTTCTGTCTGTAATGTTCTGTCACCAGCCATGGACTCACGGAATGCCTTATCCTTTATGTAACCATTGGAGTTTCATGACCATGCAATAAGCTGCCACGGTGGCCACTTTGTTCATTAACTCATTGAGCAATCACTGGAGAGAACTGGCTTGGGTAAGAGGCTGATTGAAATGCACAAATAAAGTCATATTGTCCACTGCAGGAGATGTTCTTAAATGAACATTGAAATAGGACATAGATATCTTCACTGTCTGCTCATTCTGAGCAGCATATCAACAACGTTATTCCCTACCTGTCCTTGTCACCAATTCCCTAATTATATTCTTTCTTTCTTTTTTTTAAAAAAATATATTTTATTGAATTTTTACAGAGAGAAAGGGAGAGGGGTAGAGAGTTAGAAACATCAATGAGAGAGAAACATCGATCAGCTGCCTC
>NW_006300375.1:7512975-7519639 GCF_000327345.1 Myotis davidii | reverse complement strand
TAGTCTTACTTTTTCTTAATACTTCTTTCCCTCTCTCAAATGATGGATACTAATTTCTTCATCTGTAATGGAGGTTGCAAATGTCTCTTCCCAGTATCTGGCTTGTCTTTTTGTTCAGTGATATATTTTGCTTCACAAATATTTGAAATTAAATGTAGAATAACATTTTTTATTTTGAAAAGTTCTTTCATTTTGAAATAATATTAGGTTTACAGAAATTTGCAAAGATAGTACAAAGTTCTAGTATAAAACACTCACCCAATTTCTGTCATTGTTAACATCATATTACCCAAGTGCCTCTGTCAAAATTAAGAAATTGACTTTGGTGTATTACTATTAACTACACTCCAGACTTCATTTGGACATCATCTATTAATGTCCTCATTCTGTTGCAGGATCCAATTCAGAGTAACACATTTAATTTCCATGTCACCCCAGTGTCCTCTGGTCTGTGGCAGTTTCCTAGTTGTTGTTATTATTATTTATAATTTTGATTATCTTAATATCAGGCCCACATTAGATGTGTCTTATATGTATCAGGATTAGACTGGGGTTATGGGGTTTTGAAAGGGTATGTATCACAGCCATGATATGCTCTTCCCCTCACAGGATATCAGAGAATACATAATCTCCACATAACAGTACAGATGTTGATTTTGATCATTTGATGAAGGCAGTTTTTGCCAGGTATTTCCACTGTCAAATTAGTATTTTTCCCATTTTCTTACTCCATTCTTTAGAGGTGAGTCACTGAGTCTAGCCCATCCACAAGGAAAGGGAAGGACCAGGACGCAAAATCCAGCTCTTGGAATATATAAATAATTTGGGATTCTTCTGTAAGAAAGTTCTTTATTTTTCCCTTTGTTTATTTATTGGTATCTTTGTTTATTCAGTCATTAGTCACTATTTACATCAATGCAAATTTAGGGATATTTATTTTATAATTTGAATTATGATCCTATGCTACCTCATTTATTCTGTTTATAAAATTGTTCCAGCTTTGGATATTGGGAGCTCTGTAAGGTCTGTTTCTCTTTTTCTTTGAAATACCCCCCTTTTATGGCCTGTTTCTATAGCCTATCTTTACTTTTTGATACAGTATGATGCTCCAGGTTCATTTTATATTTTCCCAGCCCCAGCCCTAGAATCAGACATTTCTCTAAGAATTCTCATTCCTTCTATTTGAGGTTAGACACTAAGGTCTGGGCTCTGGGAATGGTCATTGCTAATAGGTTGTCATTGCCTGAACCTTCTGGCACTCAGAGCTCAGTAATGCATGTATATATTCTGATCTATAGCTATATATTTTCCCACCTGCCTGCTTATTGAGCTACCCTCTATTTATATTTCTCCATCCCTCTCCCTCTTATTTCCTTCTCGCTTTCTGTCTGCACACACACACACACACACACACACAATCATAAAAATATTTGGGGAGTGTGTATTCAGTTGAATTAATCCATTCTTTCTCCAATTAATACTGTTTATTTTTAAAAATATATATTTTCATTGATTTTAGAGAGAGAGAGGAAGGGAGAGGATAGAGAGATAGAAACATTGATCCATGGATTGGCCGCCTCCTGCATGACCCCTACTGGTGATCATGTACCCTGGGCATGTGCCCTGACCAGGAATAGAATGGGTGATCTCTTGGTTCCTGGGTTTACCCTCAACAACTGAGCAACACCAGCTGGACATGTTTCTTTTTAAAAAATACCTATTTATCAATTTGATCTTCCATATATTGATCCACAGTCCTAATATATATAAAGTATCAAGTATATGGCAATTAAAATAGCCACCTGGATCTCCTGAGTGGGGTAAGCGGGGTGATATAGACCTTGGTGGAGGAAATCCAGGCCATGTTCTCTATGCAATGCTTGAAGTCAATGACTTTGTAGAAGTTTGTGTACCTTCAAAGGAAACCCTACATGAAGTAGCTTAAGGAAATTCTATAGAGAAATGTGGTTCTTATATATAAGTGCCTCCCTCCCTCACACTAGTGTTCAGTATACAAGATGGCGCAAAAGTATGTTTACAGTTGTGAGTATGCAAACAGCAGAGTTACTTCGTGTATTATTATTTATTATTGTATTATTTTCCATATGAGCAACTGATATACCTTTATCCCAATCTGTATATCCCAGTGGTTTCAGTGGGACACAAGCTTGTTTTTTCTTATATATTTGGTAACATCTGTTTCTGAAGCCAAGTAAGATTCAAAAAATACCTTGGAAAAAAAATCACTTGGGCATTAGATTTATCATCATATTTTGATATTGTTTTAAAAGAGAGAAAACATCTTATGTTTTTGTTTCTTCAATTATTACAGTACCTGGTAATTTAGTAAAATTGGGGATATTGTACATTTTTTTGCAATACTGTGTACTAGATACTTCTCAGTGTGTTGAATGTGAGTGAATAGACAGAAACTCATTAATATTCAGAGATAAAATTTCTGATTTTGTCCCTGAAGGACAAAGACAAACACACACATAGGCACACACACAAACACACACATTGAATTTCAATTTCCCCCTCCCTGAAAACCAGAAGATTATCATATTTCTTTATTTACTGGAACTATAGCACCATGACTGTACTTAAAGAATAGAGATATTAATGATGACCTGGAAAGATATAACTTATTTTTATGAGAGTGCACATAAAAGCAGTGTCCTCACATTGCGTATTCTTGGATTCAATATCGATCACACTCAATCATCCTGACTAGCATAAACATGCTCATACACTTTTATTAAAAATACTTTAACTTGTCAGCCAAAGCCTTATAGCCTACACTTTCTTACAGGATATTTTGGTGATCTTTATTTCACTTAAGAAACTTTGAGTCCTATAAAAATATTAAAAAGAACTTTAAGATAGCCATTGTTGATAGGAGGGAAAAAATGGAACAAGATAAATGGGAGTATGGAAACACAATCAGATACAACCAAGCAACACAGGACAAGAATAATCTAGACTGTCAGAAAGCCAAGATACTGCCTTCGTGTTTCTCCTTGAGGATGAATTCATTATCAAGGATTAGTTATGCTATAGAAATTAGATCCTAGGGAAAATGTCACCGCCTCTTGGACAATGACTACCTTTCAGAGCTGAATACTGTGACATCTGGATCCCGTGTGTATGTTTCAGTGAGCCATGGAGTGATGTCACATCCTTTGTTTCCCTTTTTGTGACTTAGTAAATTGGTTGGCCTGCAGTAACTGGCTTCTGTTTATAATTTAAGGGGCATTCAATTGTGCTCATAAAAGAATAAATGTTTACTTTGATTTTATTAGTGTTATACATCGCATAGAAATCCATTTTTAATAAAAATTTATTTTTCTACTTACCTAACCATCTGTCAGAAAAGTTGATTATTGTCCTGTAAATCCTTAACCACATTGATTAACAAAATACCACACCAGGTTGCTTTGTACCTTTTCAAGAATCAGCATAGTATCTGCATTATATATACCGTATATTCCTGACTGAGAATCAAACCATGACCTCCTGGTTCGTAGGTCAGTGCTCAACCACTGAGCTATGCCAGCCAGGCTATTTTCTTATATTTTATTCTCTGTATATGTATTCTATAATATTGTTACCAAAATCTCTTGCATGCTATTTTGCATATGTTTTAGTCAACAAAAATTTATATTTTTAATTTTATTTTTCTTTCATTGTAATAAGAAACTTACTATGAGATCTCTACCCTCTTAATTTTTAAGCATATAATAAAAAATATTGTGAACTATAGGCACTATGTTTTATAGAAATTCTCTAGGATGGAAATGTATTAAGTAAGAGTTTATTTTTAACAAATATTATATATATATTTAAATATTTTATTGATTTTTAGAGAGAAAGGAAGGGAGGGAAAAAGAAACATGGATGTGAGAGCACAACATCCATCTGCTGTCTCCTGCACGCCCCCTAATGGGGATTCAGCATACCACCTGGGCACGTGCCTTGACAGGTTAATTGAATTGGCAACCTTTTGGTGTATGGGACAATGCCCAGTCAACTGAGCCACACTGGCCAGCGCAATAAATACAACGTTTTATGATGTAATAGTACAGCTCAAAGTTTGTTCAGCTGAGGGTATGAATTGACTATCTCATGACTTTTCAAATGAGAAAACATTTTCATACTTTCATGCATTCAAAATTTTGGCTAATTATAAAATTCGTGGCGCCCTCTTAGCGCAGCAGGCAGCGCGTCAGTCTCATAATTATAAGATTCGTTTGGAACAATGCATATAATATAAGAAAAATAACTCATTGTAGACTTACATAGTAGGATCTATCTTCTTGCTTATGTAATTAGCTGCTGATTTAAAAGAAAACAAAACTTTTGCACCAGAATCGCCTCTATTTTGTCATCTTGCATTCCATCTCCCCTTGAGATTTTTCACTCTGATTACTGCTGCCTTAATCACACTGGTACCCAGGGGCTTGCTCATTCTTTTTTAAAAAGTCTGACCTCAGGGTGAAAACAAATCTCCTACATTAGATTTGTTGGAACAACTGAGACTTGAAAATGTACTTTACAGTAGATTTCAATACTAAGGAAGAATAAGAGGAAAATAAACGAGATGCAAGAATCATTGAAACCATATAGCTAAATATTATTGCTAAGTATTATTGGATGTATCTTCCCTTCTTTAAGCTCTCCATGTACATATTATTACTCTTACCTGGACCATTTCATATGATAGGCAGTCTCTTTGCTTGGCACTTTGCTTTTCAATTTCCATCTCGACTCTCAGAGAAGGGCCAACCTTCATCCTTTCTTGTGGGATTCCATTCCTAACCATCTGGGACTGCCATCTGCGAAGTCCTTTTGTACCCTTGCCACTGACTGAAGGTCCATGTTGTTGTTTCTAATATATACTGTTTGCATGACATTCTTTCTCCAGTCTCCAAATTCCTTCAAATTCATCCCATACTCCATTGCCAAAGCTGTTTGATAGCTTCATTCTGGAGTTTATGCTGTTCTTCTGCTTGGAAAGCCCTTTACCTTTGGTCTTCTTTGCCAAGACCTGCTCACCTATTATTCAATAGCACTTTCTTTTCCATCTTCTTTGAGACCCTTTATGAACATGTCCTAAGCAAGGGTTTTTTATTTCTCCATCTTTTGTGTCGCCAACATATGTCGAACCCATCTCTCAGATAGATGACACGGGCTAGTGACATCATCATTCTGCATTTCAGTTTTCTTCAGAGGTAAAATGTGGATGCTAATAAAATCTATCTCATTGTTTTTTTCTCTCACTGGAGGATATGTTTTTATTGATTTTTACAGATAGGAAGGGGAAGGGGGAGAGGGAGAGGGAGAGAAAAAAAGAGAGAAAGAAAGAAAGAGATTGGTTGCCTCCCATATGAGCCCCAATCAGGGATTGAACCTGCAACCTAGGTATGTGCCTGGACTAGGAATCAAACCCACAACCTTTTGATGCTCCAACCATCTGAGCCACCTGGCCAGGGCTTATTGTTTATTTTCTTTTTAAAGAATGAATAATTAAAAGTCACATAAAGTGTTCCTACGTGTGCATATACATAGTATTAAAATTCTAGGTATTGATTTAATTATTATAATCATTGTGTTTATCTTACCTTTAAGGAAAAATCCACTAAAAACAAACATAAGCACACATACAAATCACACACACAGGGATAAATTTAGTAGACCTGAAAAAGAAAATACTATGTTTCTCTCCACCTATAAAATCAGAAATTGTTTTTAAAAAGCCATCTAAGTGTAAGGGTGTTAAAAGAGTTTCTGATTATTTACCAGGATAAGCATTACATTTTGTTGTGTTTGTTATACCCAATATTAAAGGCAATATAGAAGTTTTCTTCACTTTCTTTCCTCCTTTAAAATTCTGGTGCCAGGGTGCCTTTTTGATCTACCATTTAAGTATTTAAATTCCACATATTTCCCTAAAAGTAATAGGGAATTTATCTATATAAAGCTTTTAGCACTCACCGCCCCCCTCCCCCACCCCCCCCCCCCCCGTGCATTTTCCAAGTAATTAAGACTAGATAGTTGAAGGTATTGATAAGTAGCAGAGCATGTATGTTTTATGTAAGGTGACAGTACTTAAGAGTCATCCTCCTCTTTCAAGAACAATCACACTAAGGGGAAGCAGGGAGCTCTTAGTCCAGGCGCCAAAGGGAAAATTCCCTGAGGAAGACGTATTCCCAGTCAGCATGTGTGAGGTGTAGACAAGAAAAACCCAGAAAAAGTCCATCTTCTTGACCTTTATCAATGATTGTGCCAGGTCATTGTTTTCTGAGCTTCCTCCCAGATGGGAGGACACTCATGTGTGACATGGCCTCCCTATGGGCATGGGTACAGCCCCAATGGTAATACTCATCACTTAGTGCCGGGAGCTGGTCCATCCTTGCTGTTTCAAGGGACCTGGCATATATGGCATACTGTTCTTAATATGTCTGCTCACCTTCTTGGCACTATGTGTTTTAACCAAGGTCACCTCTCCGATAAAGGTTGTTTCCCCAGGTAGGGATTTTCCCCTGAAGTTAGGGAGGGAATAAAACCTCTTAAGTAAGTGCCAGGCAGGTAATTAATCTCTTTAACTACGAACAATCATGCTTAAGCTACATAATCTTTACTTCCTGGAATGGAGATAAGCAAT
>NW_006300375.1:7508962-7512963 GCF_000327345.1 Myotis davidii | reverse complement strand
ACCTGGCTGGAGAATGTGGCTGGAGAACCTAGCAAGAGAACATGGACACAGAACTTGGCTGGAGATTGTGGCTAGAGAAACTGGCAAGGATGCTGATCAACTGAACGCTGTCTCCGTGTCATTCCTTCTTCGCCGACTCCGTCCACACTTTTGGGGACCCCAGCAACTTAGGGGAAGGTTGTTTTTAAGGGACCAGGAGCTGAAACCATGATGGACTAGGCTGGCGACACTTTGCAGGGAATATCAGGAATTTTTCCCCTGAGTTAGAAGGAGGAATTTGGCAGGGCTGAGGTTCTAACATATATTTTTTTCAAGCAGCTTTCTTAGGTTACTAGAGGCCCTATGCATGAAATTCGTGCAAGAATAGGCCTTTGCAGCCCCAGCCTCCTTAGCCCTCGCAGCTGAAGCAGCTGCCTCAGCCCTCACAGCCCTGACTTTGTCCAGAAGGATGCGTCCGGAAGGATGTCTGAACAGTCATTCCACTGTTCAGCCATTTGGTCGATTTGCATATTATGCTTTTATTATCATAGACTAGAGGTCCAGTGCACAAATTTGTGCACAGGTGTGGTCTGGCTGGCCTGCCCCGATCGGGCCTGATCGGGGCCTCGGCCAGCCAAGGGGAGGAGCCATGGGAGGTTGGCTGACTGGCCCTGCCCCCTTTGGGCTGGTTGGATGGCTGCAGTGCTCATCATAGCGACTGGTTGTTCCAGTTGTTCTGGTTGCTTGGTTTTTATATATACAGATAATTGATATAAACTATACGTAATTATATCATTCAGTGAGTTTTGATATATGCATTCATCTGTGAAACTTAAACCACAATCAAGATAATGCATATATCCATCACATCCAAAAGTTTCCTTGTGTTCCTTTGTTTTTGTTTGGTTTTGCTTTTATGGTAAGACACAATAGGATTTCTTGCCTCAATACATTTTAACCCTTTTCGGTCCAACCTTGAGGCTGACTCAACAGACCAGGCACTAGGAGCAGGTCCAATGTTGAGCAATAAGAACATTAAAAAGTTCAACATTCAATCCTGTCAATTAATTTGGACCAGACTGTTTGAATTCCAAAAATAACTTTGGACCGCAAAGGGTTAAAGCATTCAATAGAGTAGTGTTAACTATAGGCACTGTATCTTCATTCCAATGTTAAAATATTATTCACTGTTGTCAAAATTTGGAAATAATCAAACTGTCCATCAATAAATAAATGAATACAAAAACCGTTATCTACATACCATGCAATATTATTCTGCCTTGAATAAAATGAGGAACTCCAACACATACAACTAGTGGATGACTCTTAAGGACATTATGTTAAGTGAAATAAGCCAGTTACAGAAGGACAGGCTGCGTGATTTCTCTACCAGGTTTCTAAGATAGTCTCAGAGAAGCAGATATGAGAATGTGGTTTCCAGGGTTTAGGGGGAGGAGAAAATACGAAAATGGTGTTCAATGAGTATAAAGTTTCAGTGACGCAAGATAACGGTACTTTTTTTGTATGTTGTGGATTGTCCTCTTAGATGAGTGGTGTTCTGAGGTAGCTATTAAAATGAATATATGCGAGAGTCTTGAGTTTCTATTGCATGAAGACAGAATTAAGTGAATCAGTATAACAACCCTGTTCATCTCATAATTTTAAACAAAGCTTTATATGACACACTCAGGGAAGTGTTACTTTGTTTGTTTTGAGGGCATTCATATCAGCTTATTCAAGACTGCTAGTAATAATAAGACTGCATTTGGTGATAAGTGTCTACCACCCATTTCCTGAAGCCGGATTTCAGGTGTTAATGAATATCCTCTCTCCTGAGAAGCTTGGAGTGTGGCAGCTCCGGTCAGAGCACGTCCACTCCGTGCCCAGCGATCAGGACACAGACAGCAAGTCTAATGTGCTGAACGTGCACAGGCCAGATGTAAGCTATTACACACAATTAGCGATTCTGATTCCACGGAGCGGCTTTCCGTGCCGATGGCAAAAATGGGAGATATTAATTGCACTGCTTCGAGCTTCAGCCTCTTCAGCTGAATAAGATGTTTTATGATTTCCCTGGGAGCATGAGGCTTGATGCTGAAATACATTCCCTGACAGATTGACAAATAGGGCAAACTTTTAAAACATATTTCAGATTCTAGGATATAAAACAAGAATAAAGTAAGGGTTTTATTTTCTCTCTCCAGTGCAAACAAATTGTTTTCAAAAAATTATCTTCTTTTTCTAACATTTCCATTTTTTTTTTTTTTGGTAAACATGTATTTGTTTTCCACCTATTTTGCTTATTACAAAAATACATAAAAATCTTTAAAATTACATTAGTAATTATTCTGTGAGTATTAAATTAAGCAATGAACAGCTATAATAACTTATGGGTGTTCAGGTTGGGGGGGGGCAAATATGAAAAATAGCCACGTGTTTTAGCTTATGAACTATTTATTGTGGCATTTGTTATCTGTGTGCCCCCACTCCCCCAAAATGTCTACACACTAACCAATGGAACCCGTGAGGATGTTGCATTATATGGCAAGAGGGAATTTTCAGATGTTATTAACACTAGAGACTTTTATATAGCATATTATCCTGAGTATCTGGATGGGCACAATCTAATCACATAAGCCTTTTAAAGTAAAGAATTTTCTCTGGCTTAAGGTAGAAGAAAGATTGGCAGAAGTCAGATTTCAATCGTGGAAACACCTTTTCTGGCTTTGGGACACGGGCCAGGGCCACAGCACGGCCTCCAGAGATTAAGTGTGGCAAGGAAAGTCGATTCTGCTCGCAGCATGCCTGGGCTTCCAAGTAGATTTTCCCAGAGACTCTTGATCCCAGCCCAGTAGTGGATCAGGTAGTGGTTTCCGTAACCTAGAAGGGAAAAACCAGCTTAGCCAACCCAGACTCCTGACTTACAGACCTGTGAGATAATAAATGCATGTTCTTTTAAGGTGCTAAGCTAATGGTAATTTATGTCAGACACAGGAAACGAATACCCTGATTTATGGTCTGCCTATTTTCAAAAACGATTTGCAGTGCATTTTAATATAAACAAAAGCACTATTATGTTATATGAAATGTCAGTAATTTAAGATTAATTAACAAAAATCTTAACATCTATAAAGTAAGGATCACCTTAGCACAGAGTCAGCGATAAACCTGCTAATTGAAAACATACCAGTTTTTCTGGAGAAATATACTTTTTTGTAATTGTTACAAAAATAGAGACTGATACATTTTGATTGGATGTATGAAGTAACAGGATTAAAAAATTATTCGGTTTGAGGTAAGAAGATATATATGACTCTAAACTACACTGGATGAATAAATTATTTGGAAGAAAGCTAGAGGATAGAAAGGAAAATATTGACAGAGAAGAAGTCAGAGTTAGAAAAATATTGAATTAAGGGAATAGGGGTGATGGGTGGAATTTGCCTTGAAAGGAATAGGGATACTGTTTTATCTAACTCAAGAGGAAATAAAACACAGTAAAAGAAATATTATTGAGATCTTAGTATGTGTCAGGCATTAATGCATGCTAATTCATTCAATGTTTTGGGACGCACTAGGCAAACATTATTACTCCCTTTTCAAAAATGATAAATTGAGACTTGGGAGTTTAACCTGTATATTCTCCATCAGCAGAATATGGGAGCCTTTTACAGCAAAATTACATTTGCATTATTTTTCTACTCAAGACCTCCAGTGATTCTGCATCCTACACATATCAAAACCAAGGTGCTCTGGCTTACAAGGTCCACCCTACCTCACTTCTAGGTATTGGTCTGAACGCATCTTTTTTTATGGTGCCCTCTGCTTCAGCCTCTTGGGCCTTCCTTCTCTTCTTTCCAACTGCTCAAAGTTCACTTCCATTCCAAAGCCTTTGCACCTATTTTCTACCAGGAATCACCATAATTTCTTTCTTTTTTAAAAAACTATATTTTATTGATTTTTGACAGAGAGGAAGGGGGAGGGATAGAGAGAAACATCAATGAGAGAGAAGCATCAATTAG
>NW_006300375.1:7502932-7508863 GCF_000327345.1 Myotis davidii | reverse complement strand
AACATGGTGGCTGCTCAATAAAAATTTATTGGATAAATAAATAAACAAGAGAAGAGTCATATAGCTAACAAATCACAAGAACCTTAGTTCCAAAATTCTTTTTCTTTATATTCCATCCGAATAAGAGAAGGTGAGGATTTGCATATTGTGTGGTCTTGAAGTGTTGATTAATTAGCAGATAGTATTTTGCTCAGGAATAGCATTTTCCTCATGAGAGCAGTATAAGGCAAATCCTGACATCTTGATTTTTTCTTATTGTTGTGAAAGTCATAAATAAAGTGAAGCTTAAATGAATATTTCACATTATATTTCTTTAAAAATGATAATTGATAAATATTTAAGAAAGATTGGCTTTAAGGACTGGAAAAAAAAGGGAATACCAGAATTCAGGTTTAATGAATAGAAAACCTGTATTTTAAAATTATATTACACAAAAATTAAAATTTTACTTAGAATTAAAAAAAACAAAGTTTTTGTTTCAACAAACTTATTTTTCAATTTGGTTAACTTGTGGCACTCTGAAGGCTATTTAGAAATTCTCTCTCTCTCTCTCTCTCTCTCTCTTAGAATTTCTTTGCACAGGAAGATACTTCTTTGGAGCATAATTTATTTTCCTAGATAATATTTATTATTTAGGAGTTTGTAGAGGACAAGTCAGTTGAATGGATGAGCTACACTAGATTATACGTCTGAAGAAATCAATAACTTCATAAACAATATCACCTTTGGAAACTAAGTAGCAGATTTGTTGAACACTTTATTGCTTAATTTACATTATAGTTTTTGAATGATGAAGTTTACTTAGTGACATTTACTATTTTATTAATCTTTTCTACTTCAGGGAAGAACAAAGAATTTTCTTTGCATATGGAATAAGATTGTTTTACTTTTCATGCACTTTGATTTAAAAAAAATAAGGTTGTTACTGATTATGGTAGAAAAACATTGAGTCACAAAGACGTTTATGCATGAGCACAGTAATTCTTCATTCTGTTTATTGAGGGCAAGTTTGAAATTGAAATGCCATACACCATTATGAGGAACCAGTAGTTTATACATGAGGGCAGTTTGCTGGGATTAATGTCATGAAAATGCTTAGAAGAGCAAACAAAACAAAAGGTAATATTTCTACCTATTGTTATTCTGCATCCACTTAAAATGTTGTTTTTTAAATTTAAACTTAAGAGTAAGAATCATAAAGATGGTAATAGATTAATGATAACTTATGTTATTTCATAAATTTAGTAAGAAAAATGAAAGTTAAAACTGTCTTTCAATTGACTTCTTGGGCTCATAAAAAGCCATAATTCTATAACCATATAATCAGCATAATCAGAAAAAAATATAAATCAGAATTGGACTGAAGTTGATGTGATTTTTCTTTGAAATTTTAAAGAGTTTTTGTTTATTTTGCCTGGTCTGGTTTATCAAAAAAGTGTGTTGCTCCATGCATAGGACACATTATCTATCTATCTATCTATCTATCTATCTATCTATCTATCTATCTATCATCTATCCATTTTATATAGCACTATATAAATAATATATATCACCAAATAAGTATTATATATGACCCCAAATAAATAATATATAATACCATATAATTTATATAACAACAAACTGCAGGAGAAAAAAATATTGTTTCCAAATAACATTGCTTCAAGTAAATTACTACAAACCTGAGACAGGGCAAAGAGGATATATGTTAATTAATGCTAAGATTAAAAGAGATCCTAGGTGTTTAATTACATTTCAGAGAGAACAAAAACTTTAAAATTGAAATAAAAACTCTGGTATTCACTTGTTCAGGTTGATTTTGATTTCTTCAATACTAATAATATTTTATTACATACAAATTAAGAAAAAATTCTGAAACATATAATGATTTAATTCTCAATTTGTTGATGAATTTATTCTGACATTATGTAGAGCTGCTTAAAAGTTATAGTAATCAGATTGCAAATAAATAGTTATAGGCAATAAGAATTAGGAAACCTGGGTTACAACCTCCTTTAAAATTTTGGGGAACAGTAATAAATGTTTCTATCCTGCTACCTCATTTGGAAAATGGGTAAAATAATATTATTCCATTTTAATAAGGTTTTTAGGAGAATCAAGTGAACTTTTTAAAAAATATGAGTGAGTGATGAATCTTGGAATGAGTACATAGCCAGAGAAACAGTAATAGCATGCTTGTAATCAGAGAAGGATTACATCCCTATTGAGATATTATTGCAGTTTCAACAAATAGACTTGTGGTAGATATTATTCGAAGAGTGGAGAACATGGTGGGAGTAAAATTGTCAGAACAATAATTAAGATGCAATCTATTACCCATCAGCAGAAAATATCAACCTAAAAGGAAGAAAAATAGAAGAGAAAAAATTAAGTCATGATGGAGGAAAAAAAGAAATGGAGAGAATTATGAGCAAATAAAAGAATTTTGTTACTTTGTAAATGATTGACTATAGAAGGAGAAGAAAATAAAAAATCAGCAATATTGGTGAGCATCCAACAGTCTGAAACCAGTTTTCTGAAGAACCATAGTGTAGTGTGTTTGATCATAATAAACTGAAGTAAAAGAGAGATATTTGTAATAACTATATTCCCTTGAAAGAAAAATTATTTGCCTCTCTATTGAAATCACAAAGAATCATTACAATTTTGTAAAATATATATTTTTATTGATTTCAGAGAGGAATGGAGAGGGAGAGGGAGATAGAAACATCAGTGATGAGAGAGAATCTCAATCGGCTACCTCCTGCACACCTTCCACAGGGGATTGAGCTCACAACCTGGGCATGTGCCCTGACCAGGAATTAAACCGTGACCTCCTGGTTCATAGGTTGATGCTCAACCACTGAGCCGTGCCAGCTGGGCTAATCATATTGAGTTAGGGAAACGTTTAAATGGCTTATAAGCTTAAGTATATATTATGTTGGATTATCTGTCTTAACTAGAATTAATATTTTAAAAAGATTTCAATCATAATGTATATTTATTTATAGACTTTAGAAACAAAATCTGATTATTCATTTATTTTGCAGAGTTTAGTTCAAGTTTGGTTTCTGCAAATCTTAAGTTGTTTCTGTGTTAGTAATGTCCTTATTAATTCCAAAATCAGTAGGAAATAAGATATTTAAGTAGGCTTATGGATACCACATAAATGAAAGTGGTAGAAGATAAAGATGGTATCAGGATAAAAAAGGACAAAACTGTGAATCTTGGGATTAGGTACAGAACAGAGGGGTAAAAAACAGGAATTCATCTGTTCTACCTTGCACGTGTTACTTATTTTGGGTGAGCATCTTAATCTCACCGAGCCTCTCAGCCTTGCTATGTGAACAATGGAATAATGCTTTATGTGCCCTTTAGAGGCAAAACCTCCTAAATAACCAAGTGATGTATTGAAAGTCCTTTGTAATCTATGATAAATACTATGTGCATGTAAGATACCATAACTTTTCCCGAGGGAACTTTGTGCTGCTTCCATTTGAGGGCAATACCATGATGTTCTATTCAATTCTTTAGCTTGAACTAGTTGCTGTAGATGACATTCATATAGGGCTCTGAAAAAAAGGTGATATTCTGATATTGCAGAGAAAAGACAGAAGGGTTTGAGATCTGAAATGGAGATTAAACATGGGAAAGAGAATTCTGGCACGTAGGGGATGGAGTTAACCACCTGCCAGGTATGATTCACAGAGCAGAGATGGATTACAGCTCTATCGGGGACAAAGACATGCTATAAATGTGAATCAAGAAAATATTTGAGTGTAAATGTATAGTAGGGAAAAGAATTCCAGTATGGAGGAAAAGGGCTTTCAGGAAAAGAGAATTTTGTGTAACCTCTATGAGAAAAGAGGGGGGTCATATATAAGTCAAGTAGTTGAAAGCTTATTATGATCACCCTTTCTCTACATAGGTCTTGTGTAATAGATTTTTATTCTGAATACTCTTTTTAAAATATTAATGGTTTAAACTGGTGTGTGTGTGTGTGTGTGTGTCTGTGTGTGTGTGTGTGTGTGTGGTAGTGGTGGTGGTGGGGGGAGACATTCATAGGGCTCTATTTGGCAAAGCGAATCATGAATTCCAAAGACAATTGAACTGTATTACTCATTGGCTCTTGGCATCCATGTCCACTATGAGATACTGTAGGACAATGAGTGCAGTGATTATGGGGAATTTGTCAAGGCAATAGTCTGATGGTTAAGGTGAGGCATACCTATTTTTTCCTGTTTATTATTTGATAAGATTATAGGTGGCAGCTTGTTTAAATTTAATGGGATCCCCAAGTATATCTGTAATTAGAGCCTTAGTATTGATTAAGGCCATCAAGGTTGGAAAATAAGTCTATTTCAGAAGATGTTAATTCAAAACCTATTTTGTGGCAGTATAAAAGATAACAGCACCATTTTTATCAGTAATAGTATATATAAATAAATCTTACAAATTATTAATAGGAAGGCAATTGAATAAAACTGGAAAAAAGATTTGAAGGGTAATGCCAAAAGACATTTAGATGACCAATAAGCACATAAAAAAAGATGATTAACATTACTAGTCATCAGAAAATTATAAGATAAACCACAATGAAATTCCACTATATACTCACTAGAATAGTTAAAATAAAAAAGACTGACAATATCCAGTTTCGGTTATTGGAGTAACCAGACTCACACAATGCTTGTGGAAATACTGTCAGAAACACATTGTTTAGAAGTATCTTCATGCAGTGGAACACACACTTATGGTACCAATCAGCAATCCTACTCTGATTTTTCCACAAGGATGTGAAAATATTGGTCCACCTAACGATTTCTGTGTATTCTCAGCAGCACTATTCATAATAATAAAAAGCAAAATGAGAATCCAAATGTCCATTAACTAGTGAAAAGTTAAGCAAATAGTGGCATATTGTTCTTATGGAATACTATTCAGAAAGAAAAGAGAACAGCCCCACCAGAGTGGCTCAGTTGGTTGAGCACTGACCTGTGCACGGAAAGGTTGTGGGTTTGATCCCCCGCCTGGACACGTACAGCAGGCAACTGATTGCTGTTTCTCTCTCTCTCTTTCCCACCTTTTAAAGAATGTTATTAGGTAAGGATTAAAGAAAGAAAAAGAAAGAAGAAAGAGAATATATTGATAGTCACAAAAGTGTGAATAAATCTCTAAACATTATGATAAGTGGAAATAACCACACAAAAGACTATAGGTTTTTTAAAATATATTTTTTATTGATTTCAGAGAGGAAGGGAGAGGAAGAGAGAGATAGAAACATCAATGATGAGAGGGAATCATTGATTGGCTGCCTCCTGCAGGTTGGACCAAGCCCACAACCCAGGCATGTGCCCTTGACCGGAATCGAACCTGGGACCCTTCTGTCCGCAGGCTGACGCTCTATCCACCAAGCCAAACTAGCTAGGGCAAGACTATAGGTTTTTACTTTAGCCAGCTAGTTTTTACTTTTGTGGCTTTAAGCAAATAATATAATTTTTCTGACTTTTCCATGGAAAATGGAGAAAATAATACCTATTTTGCATGATTGTTGTCATGTTTAGTGTAACATGAACAGAGAGTACTTAGAAATGTGCAGGTACATAGATTACTATATGTGAGAAAATGAGAGTGATTATTATTATTTTTTGTTAATCCTCAACTGAGGACATTTTTTACATTGATTTTTATAAGAGAGTGGAAGGAATGGAGGGAGAGGAGGAAAGGGAAAGAAAGAATGAGAGAGAGAGAGAGACATGTTGATGTGAGAGAGAGACATCAATTGGTTGTGTCCCACATCTGCCCCAACAGGGGCCCAGGATGGAACCGGCAACCAGGTAGGTGCCTGCCGGGAGCCGGTCCATCCTTGCTGTTTCAAGGGACCTGGCATATATGGCATACTGTTCTTAATATATTTGCTTACCTTCTTGGCAC